>NW_022436968.1:11366542-11958699 GCF_009761245.1 Sapajus apella | reverse complement strand
AAAAAAAAAAAAAAAAAAAAAATTCTGTTGATCATGAACTGTGCTTAACAGTGTAAAACTCGATTGTTTTCTCTCATAGGTAATTCTCAGGTTTTTATAGGTATGCCTTATCCATCTGCCCATGCCTCCAATCTACGTAGTATACATGTAGAATGTAGTTTAAGTCATAAAGTTTTATATTTAGTATTTAAAAATTATGTGAAAGAACAAATGAAAATTTAGAGTTTCATCTAGATGTAGGACACTTGTCAGCTGAGAAGTAGTATGGACTTCTCTTTATATTCTTCTTTTTTTAGGGTCCCCAGCAGTGTCCTGCTCTGTTGCCCAGGTTAGAGTGCAGTGGTACAGTCATAACTCTGCAGCCTGAACTCCTAGGTTCAACCAATCCTCCTCCCTCAGCTGTCCTATTAGTTGGGATATAGGCATGTGCTGCTATGCCCGGCTAATTGTATTATTTTTTGTAGAGATGAGGTCTTGCTCTCCTGGCTTCAAGTGATCCTTCTACCTTGATCTCTCAAAACGCTAGATAATAAGTGTGAGCCACTATGCCTGGCCGACTTTCTTTTAAGTAGAAAATTTAGTAGCTTCACAGACACAAGTGTTCTTTCCTATTACTATTGTGCTTAGTAGGATGTGTAAACAAAGTTTGTCAGCTAAATTGATAAGTTTTTAATATAAAGATATGTCTGCTCTTTACCTTAGATATATGTTTTATGCCTTTCCCTAAATCGTATTTAGTAAGGTTGTTTGAGAGTTGAAGAATATTAGAAAGGATTTTTCAGTGGATTTGTGATATTTTTAGGCTTGACATGTCTGGCATACTAGGCTTACTTGTCAAGTAAGGCAAAATTCATTCACTGTGTTAAACAGATTACTGTTTCTTTCCAACACTTCTAGACCTGCCTTCCTGTCCAAAAGTAGCCACTAGCTAAGTGTGGCTATTGATATTTGAAATATAGCTAGTCTTAATTGAGATATACTTTAAGTATAAAATACACACCAGAGTTTGAAGACTTAGAAAGAATGTAAGGTATCTTATTAATTTATTTTTATTTTTTATTTTTTGATACAAAGTCTTGCTCTGTCACCCAGGCTGGAGTGCAGTGGCACGATCTCGGCTCACTATAACCTCCACCTCTCGGGTTCAAACAGTTCTCTGCTTCAGCCTCCTGAGTAGCTGGGATTACAGGCGCCTACCACCACACCTGGCTAATTTTTGTGTTTTTAGTAGAAATGGGGGGAATCACCATCTTGGCCAATCTGGTTTCCAACTCTTGACCTGTAATCCACCCGCCTTGGCCTCCCAAAGGGCTGGGATTACAGGCATGAGCCACCGAACCCGGCCTCTTATTAATTTTTAAATGCTGATTACATATTGAAATGATAATGTCTTGGATGCGTTTGGCTAAATAAGCTATTACTAAATTTCACCCATTTGTACTTTTTAAATATGCCTACTAGAAAATGTAAAATTACATGTATTTGTTGTTTCTAATGGATAGATATCCTGGTCTGGAATGGACTTTTAAAGGTTGATAAGTAAAGCTTGTGTTTAGTTTGGTATGAGGGCTGGGCGTGTTGGTGCATGCCTGTAATCCCAGTAATTTGGAAGGCCAAGGTGGGCGATTGCTTGATTTTTATGTATTTTTATTTGATATTATTTTTTGAAACAGGGTCTTGCTCTATCACCCAGGCTGGAGTGCAGTGGCATGCTCATGCCCTACTGTAGCATTGACCTCCTGGGCTCAAGTGATCCTCCCACCTCAGCTCCCTAGTAGCTGGTATTACAGACATGTGCCGCCATGCCTGGCTAATTTTTGTGTTTTTTTGTAGAGATGGGATTTGTCCTGTTGCCCAGGCTGGTCTTGAACTCCTGAGCTCAAGTAATCCACCTCCCTTGGCCTTGCAAAGTGCTGGGATTACAGGTGTGAACTTGGGCAGATCACTTGAGCCCATGAGGTTGAGATCAGCCTGGGCTACATGGCGAAACTCTGTCTCTACTAAAAATACAAAACAACAACAACAACAAAAGCCAAACCTGACTGGGTGTGGTGATGTGTAGTCCCAGCTACTCAGAAGGCTGAGGTGGAATGATTCCTTGAGCCTGGGAAGCTGAGGCTGCAGTGAGCTGTGATCATGTTACTGCACTCAGACTGGGTGACAGAGTGAGACTCTGTCTCAAAAATAAATAAAATTATAAAAATTAAAAAATTATGAGAGCCACTGGCTCCTAAATTTGTGCAAGATTTCATTACTTCTCCAATGATACAGATAAAGGCTTACAGTTATTGCTACATTCAAAATGTTTGAAATACTCCTGGGTCATAATTTATAGAGAATGTTTTTGATTTGAAAGTTGGTAAGAATATTATTGCTGGATTAGAGCCCAAATTAGTTATGCCCCCTGGACTTTGCTCAACCTTTTCCTAATCATGAAAGAATTGGCATTAATAATTGAATAATAAATTTTATATCTCTCCTAACATTCTCGCAGCATTTAGTTCTGGTTGCTAGATGAAGCTATTTTAGATTTCCTTAGTTTGATTAGAATCTGTTTTAAAAAATTGAGTTCTAGAGAGAGTCTGTTCTCATTTATTGATTAGAAGTTGTCTTTGTTTTAGAAGGATTTTTTCACTGTTTTAATCCTTAATTTTCTTATATTTTTAAGGGACTAAAATGGATAATTTACCAGTTTTGGAACTTTCTACTGGTAGTGGTAGGGATATGCTGTCTTTTATTGTTTAGACTGATTTGAATATATCGTATTTCATGGTTTCTAAGCATCTTTGAAAATCAAATTCTGTCACCCTTCTGTTTTTCTGTGTGAACTTGGGTCATTTTAAAAACTACCACTGTCTCTTTATTTTACTTATTGTACATTAGAAACTAAAACAAACAGTTACTGTGTCACCTTTTATAGAAGATAATGTCCTTTTTTTTTTAAACATATGACTTTTCTTATTTTAAACAAATACTAAGCGGTCTAGTATATTTTAGGTTGATACTGTTACATGGAAAAAAAGAGTGCCTTCGTACTGTGAGGTAATTAGAGGCACCTCCAGCACCTGATAAAAATTCAGTTATCCATTGAATGAAGGCTTTTAACACTTACTGTATTTATGTTTTGCCTTTTTACCATAACACTTTCTTCTGTTTTTGTGTAGCCAAACATTTCAGTAATGCAGAGTCCTCTGGTTGGAGTTACATCTACTCCTGGAACAGGTAAGTGATGTTTTTTTTTTTTTTTTGAGACAGGGTCTGGCTCTGTTACCCAGGCTGGAGTGCAGTGGTGTGATCACAGACTTAACCACTCTGTCTAACACCAAAGACTTCTCTGTTGGAATGAAAATAATGTAAGACGTTTGTTGGTAGTTGCCAAAATTTTTTATTTTATATTTCAAACTTGGAGATTTTCTGAAATCTCCATAACTACTTTCAGGAAGGAAAAACTTTGTGTATTGATTCTTTTCTGAATCAGATCACCCTAAATGTATGATGGGGTGAATATTCAGAATGGTTTTTTTTTTTAATTATATACTTAATCGATGTTTGAAGTGTTTCCTTAGTTATTACAACTTGTCAATAAAAAAGTTGTTGCAATTGGGATGAAAAGGAATAGTGAAGACACTGAATAATGAAGGTTTTTTTTTTTTGAGACGGAGTTTCACTCTTGTTACCCAGGCTGGAGTGCAATGGCGCGATCTCGGCTCACTGCAACCTCCGCCTCCTGGGTTCAGGCAATTCTCCTGCCTCAACCTCCTCAGTAGCTGGGATTACAGGCACGCGCCACCATGCCCAGCTAATGTTTTGTATTTTTAGTAGAGACGGGGTTTCACCATGTTGACCAGGATGGTCTCGATCTCTTGACCTCGTGATCCACCCGCCTTGGCCTCCCAAAGTGCTGGGATTACAGACCTTCATTGGCCACCGCGCCTGGCCAATGAAGGTGTTTTGAGAGATGTTAATGCATAGTTCTAAATCTAAATGCCATTGAATGCTACTGATTATATACCTAGTTTTTCTTTAAGATTAATGGCTTTAAAATCATCATCATTATCCTTAGCACAGTTCTTCATATGTAGTCAGATGTGTATAATTCCACTGAATGTTCATTCAACAAATATTTGAGCATCTATGTACTCTGGGAAATAGCAAACAAAATAGATAATCCCTGCTTTTATGGAACTTACGTTGATTTGCAGAATTTACATTTATAATCAAAACAAGTAAATTATAAAGTTTGTTAGAAGGTATTGCATTTTGTGGAGGAAAAAATTAAGCAGCAAAGGGGAAAAGGGAGTGAAGACTTAGAGTTTTAAATGGGGTAATGTATTGGTTTTCCACTGCTACCATAACTACCACAAACATAAAAGTGGCTTAAACAATACAAAATTCATTATCTTACATTTCTGGAGGTCAGAAGTTTGAAATGGGTCTTGGTAGGCTAAAATCTAGGCATTGGTAGGGCTGTGTTCATTTATAGAGGCTCTAGGCAATAATCTGTTTTCTTTCCTTTTCCATTTCTAGAGGCTGCTTACATTTCTTGGCTTGTTCTCTTCCTCCATCTTCACAGTAACCAACTTTGTAACTCTTTGATCATTCTTCTGTAGTCACATCTCCCTCTCTGTTTTAAAGATGCTTGTGAATACATTGGACCCTTTTAGATAATCTAGGATAATATTTGTATGTTAAGGTCATTGATTAGCAGCCTTAATTCTACCTGCAACCTTAATTCCCCTACGGGCTCCAGGGATTAGGTTGTGGGCATCGTTTGGGGACCTACCCAAATTATTCTACCTACCACTAACAGTTAGGAGACAAGTAAAATTTACTGAAAAGCCTGTAAGTGAGAGAGGCAGGGAATAGTATTCCAGACTGGGGGAACAGCAATCACAAAGGTCCTGAGGTAGGAGTATGTCTGGCGTGTTCAAGGAAGAATAAGAGGTGAGTGTGACTGAAAGGGAATAAGTGAGCGGGAGAATAGTAGAAAATGAGGTCAGAGAGGAGAGGTAATGGGGACAAACATATTACAGGGCTTATAGGTTATTGTCATAATTGATATTTACCCAGAAAATGTGGAAGACAATAAGGATGAGACTGTTGCTGGGTTCAACTAATTTGGGAGTAAAAATTAGCCTAGAAGCAAGGAGACAAGAGGCTACTTGTAGCAATCTAGGGAGAGATGATAGTGACATAAAAAGAAGGCCGACAAGAAGGAAAAGAATACAATAACAGGGAAAGATGGAACATAAGAAACAATAGCAAGACAGTAGATTTAAATCTAAGCAAATCAGGCCAGACATAGTGGAATGTGCAGCTACTCGGAAGGCTGAGGCAGGAGGATTGCTTGAACTCAGGAATTCAAGGCTGCAGTGAGCTGATTGTTGTCACTGCACTCTAGCCTGGGTGACAGAACAAGACCCTATCTCTAAAAAAAGTAAATTAATAAAAATATTTAAAAGAAAAAAAAAGAAAAAACCTAACCAAATTAATAATTACATAAGATGTATTAAATACTCTGGGTAAGGTCTGTGTTGTCAGAATGGATAACAAAAGGAACACCCAATACGGATTATATTCTTTGAATCCTCCAAGTCTGAATTTCTTCAAGCAGTCTGTGAGCACTCATTGGCAGTGTCTTTAAAGTCTAAATTTCTAGTAAAAGGTTATTCAAGGCCTTAGGCATTTTCTATCACGATGCTCAGAATTCTTCCAGCCGCTACCCACTGCCTGATTTCTAAAGCCATTTCCACATTTTTAGCTGTGTGTTAACAGCAGTACCTGACTTGTGGTACCAGAATCTGTATTGTTTCTGTAGTTGCCATAACAAATTACCACAAACTTAGTGGTTTAAAACAACACATGTATTGTCTTCTGTTTTCTAGAGATCAGATATCTGGGCCTTTGCTTAGAGCTAAGTGTCAACAGTTCTGTGTTTCTCTCTGGAGGCCCTGGGTATGAATCTGCTTCCAAGCTCCTTCAAATTGTTGGCAAAATTTAGTTTCATGTGGTTATAGGAATGAATAAGGTCCCTCTTTCCTTGCTGGCTGTTACCTTAAGGTTCTTAACTAACTTCTAGAGGCTGCCCTCACTCCTTGACTCATGGCTCTCCATCTTCCATCTTCAGATATAGCAATGGCAGATCAACTCCTTTGTTACACTTCCATCTCTCTAACTTTACTTTTCTGCCTTCTGCTGCTGCTAAGGGCTCATTTGATTATATCAGGCCTATGAGGATAATCTAAGATAGTTACTTATTCTAAAGTCAGCTGAGTAGTAACCCTAAGTTAATCGGCAGTTGGTGGTTGATTGGATTACCAACCAGTCAAACCAGAGGACAGGTATCTTGGAGGCCTCTTTAGGCCGGGTGCAGTGCCTCACACCAGTAATCCCAGCATTTTAGGAGGCCAAGGAGGGCAGATCACTTGAGGCCAGGAGTTTGAGACTAGCCTGGCCAACATGGGGAAACCCTGTCTCTAGTAAAAATATAAAAATAAGCCAGGCATGATGGTACATTCTTGTAATCCTAGCTACTTGGGAGGCTGAGGTGGGAGGATCACTTGAACTTGGGAGGCAGAGGTTGGAGTGAGCTGAGATCAAGCCACTGTACTCCAGTCTAGGTGACAGAGTGAGACTTTGTCTCGACAAAAAAAAAAAACAAACAAAAAAACCAACAAAAAAACAAATCTTGGAGGCCTTGTTAGAAGTCTATCATGTATGTCATAGTGAAACATCTAGAATGTCACCCTAGTCTTTTCAGCTACATAACTGAGGTTGAATGTTAAGTTTTTAACAGCTTTAAGCTGATCAAACTGTAACAAATAGGTGGATGATGATGCTTTGTTATACACAGAGATAGTGACTATTCAGTTATTTGAGTCATGCCAGGTGCCACTGGCTCACGCCTGTAATCCCAGCACTTTGGGAGACTGAGGTAGATGGATCACTTGAGGCCACGAGTTTGAGACCAGCCTGGCTTACATAGTGAGATGCCTGTCTCCACAAAAAAATTAAAAAATTAGCCTGGCATGGTGGCACATACCTGTTGTCCCAGCTACTCAGAGGCTGGGGTAGGAGGATCACTTGAGCCTGGGAAGTTGAGGCTGCAGTGAGCAATAATCACACCATTGCATTCCAACCTGGGTGACGGAGTGAGACCTTGTTTCCAGAAAAATAAGTAATTGAGTCAGTAAGTGATCCCAGGGACACTGAAAATCTAAAAACAGGGCTGGGTGTGGCTTGGTGTCACATGCCTATAATTCCAGCACTATGGGAGGTCAAGATGGGAGGACTGCTTGAGCCAGGGAGTTTAAGGCTGCAGGGAGCTATGATTGCACCACTGCACTGCAGCCTGGGTGACAGTGAGAACTTTTCTCAAAAAAAATTAAAAAGAAATGGAAAAACACATAATGTTAAGTAATGTTTTACGTTTTAGTGGGTCTCTTAGTTGACTGAAAAGTAAACGTTTTAATTTTCTTATTGCTGTGAAGTGGAAAAGCATAGGATTAAAGTTAATAAATATTATTTTGTTAACTTATGGTTTTTTTTTTTTTTTTTTTAGATGGAGGTTCACTCTTGTTGCCCAGGCTGGAGTGCAATGGCGTGATCTTGGCTTACTGTAGCCTCCACCTCCCAGGTTCAAGCGATTCTCCTGCCTCAGCCTCCCGAGTAGCTGGGATTACAGGCATGTGCCGCCATGCCTGGCTAATTATTTTGTATTTTTAGTAGAGATAGGGTTTCTCTATGTTGGTCAGGCTGTTCTCAAACTCTTGACCTCAGGTGATCCGCCCTCCTTGGCCTCCCAAAGTGCTGGGATTACAGATGTGAACCACCGTGCCTGGCCAACTTTTTTTTTTTTTCTAATATAATAACTTCTGTGAGGTTTTGTAATTTAGGAACCATTTATGAAAATACAAGAGCTGTGATAGGAAAAATATACCTATCATGAATTGGCCACTGGGAGCCACTGCTGCTTTTACTTTGAGTTTAAGGATTTTACATATAGAAAGTCTTAACGGGGCATAAGTAACGAAGAATTGTTTTGAAAAGGTGACAAGATGTGGAGACCTATTATGCATGCCCAGTGATAGGCAAGAAATAGGAAAAGGGAATTTACAAGAAAATTAAGGGGAAAACCTAGATTTTTCATTTAGAGCTATTTTTTTTTAGCTTCTGTATTTAGTGTTAAGTGAAGTTTTTTTGGATGATTAGTAAATCTTAGCTTTCTGAGATCAGCAACTTTTATAAAGAGATGTCATGGAATATAATGGCATGACTGCCATTTTGTGCTTAGTTTTTTTTTTTTTTTTTTTTGCATCCAATAAGGAGGCTGGTGGGTTATTTTTTGTTTTTGTTTTTGTTTTTTTTTAACATTCTGTAACTGATGTTAAGATCTCTTTTAGAATATCATTTCTGGTGCAGGAAAACCTTGGTCATAAGTTAAAATCAGAAATCTGCATTAAAGAATGTAAGGAACTCTTAGTCATGGTATATTACTGCCCTGGTAAAGAACATTGTAGTTTGCTCTACTTTCCCCTTCCTCATTGCTCAATATTTTTTCCTGCTGCTATTTAAGTTTTCTTCTGCTTTTCTTCTTCCTTTATATTTTTTCTTAAATTTTTTTTTTTTTGAGAAGTTCTTTCACTTATATATCAGCTCTCTTCCCAAATGGTAGGTCGTTAGTTAATTAACTAGAATCCTTATTGTGTTAGCATATTGTTAACAGGTTAAGTGTGATATTAAGTGAAAGTTGTACTTTATGGCTGGTTTTGTTGATGCCTGGACCTCAGAGTTTTGATAGTATTTTTGGAAGCGAAGCCTAAAAGGGACTTCTTTTTCTTGTTTGGGTTAGTTGCTCCTTACATGTGCTCCTTTTAAAGCTCTCTCTGCTCGGCCCTCATCTGTCTTTATTACTTGATTATGAACTCCTTCAGGACAGATTTTTCATATGTCTTCAGTGTTTACCCATTTCAGAGCTGGGTGCAAGGGGCCTCAGTAAATGTTTGTTGACTGAATGTATTGATGGATATAAGCTGTAGAAAGTTGAATGGTGGCTTCCAAAACAATACAGTATGTCCATATCCTAATCACCGGAACCTGTGACTGTAACATTTGATTAAGTTAAGAATTTCCAGAGGTGAGGCGCTCAAGAAGCATCTAAAAAGTTAACGAGGGAAGGGGAGAGAATCCTGGATTGCCTGGATGGCACCTAAATCCAATCACAGGGGTCCTGTAGGTAAGAGGTGGAAAGAAATTCGAAACAGAATAGGAAGAGAAACATATAGAGGAGAGAGAAAGTGATGTTTAGAAGGGGGCAGAGATTGGAGTGTTGTTTCCAAAGCATGCCATCAGTCACCAGAAAGTGGAGGAGGCAAGCAGTGGATTCTTCCTTAGAGTCTCCAGCAAGCATGCCACGTTGCCAACAACATAATTTAGGATTTCAGGCCTCCAGAACTTGTGAGAGAATAAATTTCTATTTGAAGCCATTCAGTTTGTGGTAATTTGTTACAGCATCCACAGGTAACTAATATACGTATATAGTGTTTTCAGACAATGACATTCCAACACCTGTGTCTACTACCAAATAAGAGGTTTGGAGTATTTGCATCCAACTTGGCAAGGCATGATTTTTCTTTAATAATACTGAATAAATACTAATCTTATTCTAGACTATAGTAGTTTCTTCTTGTTGATGAACCATATTATCACAAATTAATGCCTTAAAACAATGCAAATTTATTGTGCTACAGTTGTGGAGGCCAGAAGTCTAAAATAGGCCTCAGTGGACTAAAATCAAGATGTTAGCAGGACTGCATTCCTTTCTGGAGGCTCTAGAGGAGAATTTATTTTTTCCTTTTCCAACTTTTAGAGGCTGCCCATATTCTTTGGCTTATGTCCCTCTACCATCTTCAGAGCCAGCAATGTCCAGTGAGTGAGTCTTTCTACATCGTTCTTTTCCTTCCCTCTTCCCCTTTTAAGGACCTTGTTGGTTGTATTGGGCCTATTTGGATAATCTAGGATAATCTTATTTTTAGCTAGTCACCAAAGTTTTATTTAATCTCATGTCAGATTAGCTGTGGTACCATTGAGTGGTCTCTAATTATGGTGGGGGCAATATTTTATGTTTTAGTCAAAATAACAAATGTAGATACCTTTAGAAAATTAAATAGAACTTATTGTAATCCCAGCACTTTGGGAGGCTGAGGCGGGTGGATCCTCTGAGGTCAGGAGTTCAGGACCAGCCTTGCCAACATGGTAAAACTCTATCAGCCTATTGGTCAGGCTGGTCTCAAACTCTCGACCTCAGGTAATCTTGATCTCAAGTGATCTCGACCTCAAGTGGTCAAAAATACAAAATATTAGCTGGGCATGGTGGTGGGTGCCTGTAATCCCAGCTGTACTCGGAAGGTTGGGACAGGAGAATTGCTTAAACCTGGGAGGTGGAGGTGGCAGCGAGCCAAGATTGCACCACTGTGCACCAGCCTGGGTAACAAAAGCGAAACTCCATCTCAAAAAATAAATAAATAAATAGAACTTAAATGCTTATAATGAAATGCAATAATATTTAACCTTATTATGAACTAGCCAGTCTAGATCTTAGAGCTATCTTTTTGGAATTTACTTCCTGTCCAAATGAGATGCTGTATTAGTTTACTCTTGCCATTGTAATGAATTACCACAAATGTAGTGGCTTAAAACACTTCATATTTATTATCTTAAGAGTTTTGGAAATCCAAATCAGTTCCACTGGGCTAAAGTCAAGGAGTTGATAGGATTGGTTCCCTTTGGAGATTCTGTGGACAATCAGCTTCCTTGTTCCACCCCCCACCCCCAGCATCTAGCTGGATTCTTATTTGTGCCTTCATCCTTCATCTTCAAAGCATATGATTGCAATCTCTGCTTCCATCATCACATAACCTTCTCTGAAGTAAAATTGCCTTCTACTTCCCTCTTGTAAGGATACTTAATGGTTACATATAGGGCCCACCTGGATAATCTCCCCGTCTCAGGATCTGTAGTCACATCTGCAGGGTCCCTTTTGCACATAAGATAGTTATTCCAGATTTCAGGGATTAGGATGTTGTTATCTTGGAGGACTGTTATTTAGCCAGCCACATCATCATATTACTAATTCTTAATTTTCAGTTTTTAATTTTGCTATATTTCTCTTAAAGTAATTGAAGATATTATATTTCCCCTTCCATTATCTGAATATAGTTATATCTAACTTTATTCCTTTGTCAGTGTTTGTATTATTGTGACTGTGTAAATACTGCTCAGTGCTGAACCAATTAATATGATTCTTTCTGTAAAACTCTTGATTCTCCATTAGGTAATAATTGTATTTTTTTCTGTTAATTTTCTATGTGGCATTTGTTCCCTTTATTTTAAGCAAACATTCTGTTGCTATGGTACATACCTGTTTTAGTACATTCATTTTTCAAGCACTTTTTTTTTTCTTTGTTTTAAACTCAGAACTTCTCTCTCTTAGCCTCTGTCTTGATTTCTTGTTTTGGGGTGATATATGACAATCATTCTAGGACTTCCAAGTTTCTAGTGTTGAGTTCTTTTTCCTAGAAAGCATGCCTTCCTCTTTATGTCCTAATTTTGGTGAAGAACATATTTGAGCAGCTTTCTAAGAAAGTTTTATTAGGAAGTAAAAATTTAAGACCTAATGTCAGAAATGCTTTTTTTTTTTTTTTCAGTCTTCACAGTTGATTGATAGTATAGCTAGGTATATCAGGTTAGAATTTTGAAGGCATCATTCCATTGTCTTCTGCCTTCCAGCGTTATGGTGTTATGTGGAGGCAATTTGCAGTAATGATTCCTGAGTATTTGTGTGTGAACTCTTTCCCAAAATTTATGATCTCTCTGTGGTTGGTATTCTTAATTTCACAAACATGACTTGGTGTGGAACTTTTTTATTTGTTTTGCTGGGGAATTGATGGATCCTTTGCATCAAGATGCTTGTATTCTTCAGCTCTGGGGAACTTCCCTGTATTATTTGTTTGATAATTGCTTTCTCTATCCCATTTTTTTGGAATTTCTTCTGATTGTGTATTGCATTACTGTAGAGATTTCTAATTATCTATTTTTTTCCTTTATATTATTGTTTATATCTGTATGATACTTTCTGAGAGATTTCTCAATTTTTTGTGCCTTTCGTTCTGGGTTTTGTTTTCGTTTTGAGATGGAGTTTTGCTTTGTTGCCCAGGCTGGAGTGCAGTGGTGCAATTTTGGCTCACTGCAACTTCCCTTCCAGGTTCAAGTGATTTTCCTGCCTCAGCCTCCCAAGCAGCTGGGACTACAGATGTGCACACTATGCCTGGCTAATTTTTTGAATTTTTAGTAGAGACAGGGTTTTGCCATGTTGGCCAGGCTGGTCCTGAATTTCGGACCTCAAGTGATCCACCTGCATCAGCCTCCAAAAGTACTGGGACTGCAGGTGTGGGTCACTGTGCCCCACCATGTCAGTCACTTTTTTATTTTCTCTGTCATTCTAATTCCAAGAACCTTTTTGTTGTTGTTCTTTGAATGTACTTAGACGTATAGCATTCTGTTCTTTCGTAGGTAAAATGTCCTAGCAGTGAGGTTAATAGCAGTCTTTTTTATTCTTGCTCTTATTGTCTCATCCCTTCTAGTTCTTAGTATTTTTTTTCACTCCTCTGTCATTGCTGGTGAGCAAATATTTTATCAAATGAGGCACTAAAAGGCTCCTTGGAATAAGTGTGTGTGTATAGGGTTCAGTATTGGGAGTGAGATAGAATTGATGGAGAGAAGCTGTTTTGTATCTTGCTTGGCTTCATTTTTAAGTGTTCCCAAAGTAGAATATTTTAATACTCAGCCTTGATGCCTAAGCAGGTGTTCAGAACATAGGCAGGAGCAAGTCCCTTTTTCAATGTGCAGATTTTCACTTCAATAGTTGTTTTCTGCTGTGAGGCTAATTGAGTTTTGAACTGTTGAGTTTCCTTTTCTTCAGAGACAAAATCTTTAGTCTTTTGAGGGTGGAGTGGTAACGTGACAGCTACTTGGCTGCCTGGGATAAAGAGAGGCCTGGCCTCTAAGCTCTTTTTATATACTGTATACTAGTTTTCCTTAAGTTCAGCCAGGAGTTTTTTTTACAGTATCTTGGTCCCCAAAATCTGAGACTTTTTTAAGAGGGTCTGTCATTAGGTGTTTGTGAGGGATTACAAGTGAATACAGGGTTCAGTTCACCATGCTTGATTGGACATTGTACCCATTGTTCAATATGCTTTTTGGATACAATGTGTGTGCCATACTGCAAAGTCTGATTAAATAGTCCTTATAAGATTATCCTTACTTCAGATACTAGCTGTAAGTTTGGGACTGTCACTTCAGACCAGCTGGCTATAAATTAAGAGGTTCCCAAGACTACTTGTAATGTTTGGTAGTTTACTAGAAAGACTCACAACTCCACTGAAAGTGCTGTACTCATGGTTACAGTTTTACTAAAGTAAACAGAAACAAATTTGAAGTTTGGAAAGGGTTCCAAATGTGAAGCTTTGTTTCCATTGTCCTCAGGGAGATGTGTTATTCTCCCAGTGTCAATGTATGGCAATATACATGGGGTACTACCAACTAGGGAAGCTCACTGGAGTATCTGTGTCCACAGTTTTTAATTGGAGTTTCCTTACATAGGCATGATTGAATTATGGAGCAAGTGGTTGATTTCTGTCTCCAGTCTTCTTCCTCTTCCCAGAGGTGGGTTGATGCTATATAGCTCAAAGCTTCAACCTTTTTATCATACAGTTTGTCTTTCTGGAATGACCAGCCCCCACCAGGAACCACCTTGTTAGCATAAACTATCAGGTACAGTTTTAGGGGCCCACCATGTATAACAAAGGCACTTATATTGCTGGGGAAGTTCCCAGGGTTTAGAGGTTACCTTCCAGGAACAGAACAAAGGAACCTCTCATTGAGTGGAGACCAAATTCCTTAAGTATTGTGCTGCTTTGTTTCATAAGAAGTTAACACTGCCAGGAACCTCTTTTCTCCACATTTCCTTTGGCTTATATCTGTTTAAAATTTACTAGTCTTTTTATCTCTTATTTTCATTTAGGTTAGTGGCCTATTTTGAAATAATTGAATCTGCTCTTTAATTGAAGACATTTTCATAAAGGATGATAAGGTCTTTTACCCTCTGCTTAAATCCAGTCGTAGGAAGAATGTTTGAATAGTGATTTACTCAAGGAGACACATTACAGTATGTTTTAATGTGGTTTGATAGGCACACTTTATTTTCATCTTATAAAGCATGGCATGTGGGCACCAGAAGTCTGATTAAAAGGAAGTAAAATCAGTGGAGCAATTAAACATTAACTAGGTGGGGGGCAATTATGCTAAAGTTATGTAAATAGTTTTAGATTAGGTATAAGTAATTATATTTTTCAGAGTAGTTGACAGGACAAAAATTAAGTTGCTTATTTGCTTGAGGCTTAATTTTGTTTTGTTTTATTTTTAAAGGTTGTAATGGTTGTCACAATTCGAGCCTTCATTCAGTTTCTTGCTTGAAGGTTATTACATGATGTAGCATAACTAAATTTTATCTTCTTAATGGTAATACTTGTAGACCATAGAAAATTTGGATTGGCTTCAGATTATATACTAAAATGCCTTTTACTATCTTTGGTTTGTTAATGGATGTCTTTGTAGTAAGAACTAAATTTAGTTAAGAGTATCTTTTATATAAACATATGCTTCTGCTTACTTAAGCAATAGTTGGTAAGTTTGTTGATAACCAGCTTCTTAAAAATATAATAGCGCTTGTCAAAGTGGGATGTTTCATTTTAAATCAGCCTTGTTTTAGAAATATATTGAACAGGTTGAGTATCCCTTATCAGAACTGCTTGGGACCAGAAGAGTTTCAGATTTTGGGATATTTACATTATACCTATCAGTTGAGCATGAAAATCTGAAATCTCCTTTGAGTGTTATGCTGATGCTCCACAAGTTACAGATTTTGAAACATTTTGTATTTTGTATTTTCAGATTTGGGATACTCAGTCTATACCTATTAAATGCTTCTGCGGTGATGAGGGGAAAAAATTGTTAAATGTAATATAGGATGATATACTTTAGTATTCCTAAACATGTACCCCATGTGTTTGTACAAATAAAAAAAATTCAGTATAGTTGAAGATTACCTGAAAGAGAATTTTAAAAAGTTTTAACACATATTACTTAGTTATTATGTCTATAGCGAACCTGTAACACAAGACTTAGGTGTAACTCCAAAAATAAGATGGGACAATAGACAAGAACTTAAAAAAGTTAACTGTTGTTCGTAGTACATAACTTCAATATAAATTATGCTTTTGGTTCAGTTATTCTGCATAGACAGCACAAGTATCAATTCATAAAGTCAAGTCTAAAAGACTTCTAGAAATAATGTCCATGTCTTGCCTCCAAATGTTATCAAAACAAAACTACAGCCTGGACAGGATCAAAAGAGTTATCAAAGAAAACCTACAATGCAACGATATCATTCTAACTGAAGAGAAAAAATATCATCACTTAAGAATTTCAAAAATCTGCAGGGCATGGTGGCTCATGTCACTTGGGAGGTCAAGGCGGGCAGATCACCTGAGGTCAGAAGTTTGAGACCAGCCTGCCAACCTGGTGAAACCCCATCTCTACTAAAAATACAAAAATTAACCAGGTTTGGTTGTGCACGCCTGTAGTCCCAGCTACTCTGGAAGCTGAGACAGGAGAACTGCTTGAACCCAGGAGGCAGAGGTCGCAATGAGCCGAGATTGCGCCATGGTGCAAAAAAAAATTTCAGAAATCTTAACTCTTTAGGGTTACTAAACAATTTCAGTTCCTAGATTCTTTGAATTCAAATTTAGAAACTAGAACTAATCTAATTTAACCTACTAATGTAAACTTTCCTGTAGGAAAAATATGTTTCAGATTACTGCACATCTGTTAAGCTTATTGAAGAATCTGTTTTATTCGAAACACTATCCTAGACCTTACTAGAAAACAAGATGTTCAAATGGTAGTTCTGTTTTTAGTTCTTCAAATAGTCTCCAAACTGCTTTCTGCTGGGGCTGAACTAATTTATAATATATACTCCCACCAACAGCATATAAGGGTTCCCTCTGCAGCCTCTGGAGTTTCACTCTGTCACCTAGGCTGGAGTGAAGTGGTGTGATCTTGGCTCACTGCAACCTCTGCTCCCTGGATTCAAGTGATTCTTCTGCCTCAGACTCCTGAGTAGCTGGGATTACAGTGCCTACCACCACACCTGGCTAGTTGTATTTTTGGTAGAGATGGGGTTTTGCCCTGTTGGCCAGTCTGGTCTCGAACTCCTGACCTCAGGTGATCCACCCACTTCGGCTTCCCAAAGTACTAGGATTACAGGTTCAAGCCACCTAGCCTGGCCTATTTTTTGACTTTTTAATAATAGCGGCCATTCTGATTGGTGTGAGATGGTATCACATTGTGGTTTTGAATTGCAGTCTTTGATGATTAGTAACATCAAACATTTTTTTTCATGTTTGTTGGTCTCCTGCATGTCTTTTGAGAACTTTATGATTCTTTTTTTATTTAAGTTCTTTACAGGTTGTTTTGTTGGATGTATGCTTTGCATGCTTTCTTCTATTCTGTAGGTTGTCGGTTTATTCTTTTGATAGTTTCTTTTTCTGTGCAGAAGGTCATTAGTTTAATTAGGTCCCACTTGCCAATCTTTGTTTTTGTTGCATTTGCTTTTGAGATATTATTAGTTGTAAAGTCTTTGCTGGTTTCTTACCTCTTCTTTGTTGGTTCCTTACCTTACTTAAAGCTTTGGCTTTTACAGCGGCTCTATAAGGTTTTTCTTCATGATCCCCGTATTGCTGCCTCTCTGCTCTCACCTCCTTGTTTTCATCTCATATCCTCCTCACTCACTGTGCAAATAGTGGCCTTCTTGTGTTCATCTAAGACCAGTCATGTCTTTTCTCAGGGCCTTTGTTCTTATTTTCTCCACAAAATGTTCGCTTCTTCAAATACTGTTTTGCTTCTCTTGTCATTTAGGTTTTTGCTTTAACACACCTCAGTGAAATCTCTTTTCATTTAACCCTTCCACACAAATTGTCCCTGTCTCCCTTCTCTGCTTTATTATTTTTCTATATAGCATTTTAAGTTCTGTAGCACACTAAGTATTTACTTATTTGTCTCTCTTTCTCTAGAATGTAGGCTCCCGTAGGGGTGGATTTTTTTGTTTTTATTTGTCTTGCTTGTTTAATGCTATACCTTCAATACCTAGGATGATGCTTAGTGCATATTTAAGTGCTGAAAAAATATTTCTTGAATGAGTAAATTATTATTGCTACTGTGAAGATGGAAGGGAAATAGTCACTGCTTCTCACAAATGTATAGCCTTAATTGGACAGTGCTTCTGAGGTAAAATGAATTTGTAAAGTGTTTGGCATGGCATGTTAGACACAGAAGTACTCATTAATTGGTAACTGTTACTGAAGAATAAGAAATAAAAGGATAAGACATGTTAGATGGAAATGACCTGAATAAAAGAGAATTCCATTCACATTTTAAGGAGTAGGGTAGATATTGTTTAGGGGCATACTGGAAAAATAAGGTTGCAGCCATATAGCTGAGGCCAAGGCATTCAGATTTTGTTCTGTAATTGCATTTTTACATGTTCTTAAGGCAGAGGTGCTGTGATGAAAGTGGTAGATTTGGAAGGTGAAACCAACAGAAGCCTGAGGTTTCCTGGGATATCCTCCTGATGTCGGCTTAACCAGACATGCTTAATAAAGTATTTAGATAATTTATCATACCTAATAAAACATTTGCAAAATTATAAACTATGCTCAATTATTACTTCCTCTAATTGTGTAGTAACATGAAATTGCTATTTGACCACAGTTGTATGTTTCGAACTATTTATGTAATTGCCAACTTTATTAGACTTTTACATTTAAAACTAAGATTTTTGATTTAAAATTAAGATGTTTATTCTGGTAACTAACTTGCTAAATATCCTAATATAGGGCAAAGTATGTTTAGTCCAGCAAGTATTGGTCAGCCACGAAAGACGACATTATCTCCTGCCCAATTGGATCCTTTTTATACTCAAGGAGATTCTTTGACTTCAGAAGATCACCTCGATGACTCTTGGGTGACTGTGTTTGGGTAAGGTTTTTGGATTATTTACCTTTTTAAAAACCCCACTCTAACTTTTTATAATGAATATAATCAAACATGTAGAAAAATGGAAAGAATTGCACAGCAAACACCCGTATTACTACCACCTAGATAATATGATTAACAGTTTGCTACATTTGCTTTATCAGTTGTCTATCAATTCTTTTTGTTGGTACATTTCATAAGTTGTAGGCATCAATACATATTATTCTAACACTTTAGCATGCATATCATTAACTAGAGTTTGATATTTGTTTGTAGTTTTTTAAATCACTCGTCTGTTTATTTCTTCCCAAATTATTTTCTGTTAAGCATATTTGCTGGATGGAACAGGGTTGTCCTTTTAGACTTAGGGAACTCCTTTCCCTTTTTCTAGTGACTAGTTCTCTACTTCTAGTGGACTTCAGATTTGAACTAACACATTGAACAGTTAAACACACACACACGTACACATACATACACAGTCACAGGGTTGATACTTTTTAGTCACAAAATGTTGAATATTAATAGAAACAGAGTATGACAGTCCTAGTTACATTTTTGAATAGATTTTTAGGTCCAAAAATACTTTAAAATACCTTTAAAAAAATTTTTTTTTATTTCCATAGGTTTTGGGGAACAGGTGGTATTTTGTTACATGAGTAAGTTCTTCACATGATTTGTGAGATTTTGGTGCACCCATCTCCTGAGCAGTGTACACTGAACCCAATTTGTAGTCCGCCTTGGCCTCCCAAAGTGCTGGGATTACAGGCATGAGCCACCATGCCAGGCCAAATTTTCTGAACTTTTATGCTCTGTTTCCCTTTTAAAATAGAATACTTTTAACAGCATCCAAGTCACCTTTTGAATGCTTTGCTGCCTAGAAATTTTTTCCTTCAGATACCCTAAATTATCTCTCTCAAGTTCAAAGTTCCACAAATCTCTAGGGCAGGGGCAAAATGCCACCAGTCTCTTTGCTAAAACATAACAAGAGTCACTTTTGCTCTGGTTCCCAACAAGTTCATCATTTTCATCTGAGACCACCTCAGCCTGGACCTTATTGTTTATATCACTATCAGCAGTTTTGTGAAAGCCATTCAACAAGTCTCTAGGAGGTTCCCAACTTTTCACATTTTCCTGCCTCCTTCTGAGCCCTTCAAACTGTTCCAACCTTTCCCTATTACCCAGTTCCAAAGTCAGTTCCACATTTTTGGGTATCTTTTCAGCAATGCACTGCTCTACTGGTACTAATTTACTCATTAGTCCATTTTCATGCTGCTGATAAAGATATACCCAAGACTGGGAATAAAAGGAGGTTTAATTGGACTTAACGGTTTCACATGCCTGGGAGGCCTCAGAATCATGGCAGGAGGCGAAAGGTACTTCTTACATGGCAAAGTCAAGAGAAAACGAGGAAGAAGCAAAAGCAGAAGCCCCTGATTAGCCCGTCAGATCTCGTGAGACTTACTGTCATGAGACTAGCATGGGAAAGATTGGCCCCATGATTTAATTACTTCCCCCTGGGTCCCTCCCACAACATGTGGGAATTCTGGGAGATACAGTTCAAGTTGAGATTTGGGGGGGTGGGGGGGCGGGACACAGCCAAACCGTATCACATGCTGTTACTGTAATGTATCTATTTACTATATATTTTTTGGGATTAAAAAACATAAAAATAACACATGAGCCTCTTGCAGGAAGAAAGGTGCACAATAAATGTTTAGTGGATTTTATGTATTCAATTTATTTAAAATTAAAAAATTTAAAGGGTATGGAAGAATGTACAATGAAGTCTTCCCTTTTCCTTTATTTTTTATTATTATTTTATTTTTTTTGAGACTAAGTCTCGCTTTGTCGCCCAGGCTGGAGCGCCAATGGCATGGTCTCGGCTCACTGCAACCTTTGCTTCCTGGGTTCAAGCAATTCTCTTGTCTCAGCCTCCTGAGTAGCTAGGATTACAAATGTGTGCCACCATGCCCGGCTAATTTTTGTATTTTTAGTAGAGATGGGGTTTCTCCATGTTGGTCAGGCTGGTCTTGAACTCCTGACCTTGTGATCCGCCTGCCTTGGCCTCCCGAAGTGCTGGGATTATAAGTGTGAGCCGCCGTGCCTGGCCCCCTTTTACTTTTGTCCCTAGCAAGTTTTCTTCCTCTTTAAGGCAATGATTGCCACCTGTTTTTTTGCATATGTTTCCAGAGAGATTTTGTGTGTTACTGATTCTGTCAGGTTAAAAGCAGGATCATTGCATTCTGTTGTTCTCTAGAAAGCCTATACTCAGTCCTATATTGATAGCAATTGGGCTGGCATTTTTTTTCTTCTTCTTCTTTTACATTTTACATTTTTATATTCTCTCATAAAATGGCTTTTTTTTTTTTCTTTGAGACAGTCTCTCTGTTACCTAGGCTGGAGTGCAGTAGCATGATCATAGCTTACTGAAGCCTCTAATTCCTGGCCTCTGACAATCCTTCTGGCTTAGCCTCATGTTGGGATAAGAGGCATGAGCCAGTTTGGATGCATGTTTTTGAAAATAGATATCCACTCTTAAATCTGTTTTTCAGGCTCATGGTAATGGTTTAACTTTTAAGATTTTCAGTAATTAGATAAATTACTTGAAGCACTCCTGATCGTCTTTTGCAATGCAGACATTAACTTTCCTAGCTGTTTATTTTTTTTACTTTTATGTTTTAATAACCCTCTATGACTTTAATTTTAAGAACTGAGGCATTCTCCTTTAAGGTATAAAGTATGTTATTTTGATCATTTATGGGGGAGTACCTCTAAAAGATATATATGTTCTTTCTTTGGCAATTTAACTTTTTCCTGCTGACCTAGGGTTATGAAATATTCATTGTTTTAGGTAGTTCTACTATAGAGTATTAGGATACAAGTTTCTACTTAAAGTGGTCCAAGAGTGTTAGAATTACGTTTTATTTTTTAAGCACTTCCCTCACTGGCAGCCGTTCTTTCTTATTTTCATTTTTGTTTTATTTATCCCCTGTAGGCACCCAACCTATTTTGTTTTTCTTTGTGATTAGAAATTTCATGTTCAGATTTTATGCACATGAATTTTCAGTTCTGATTGCAGTGAATGTTTTACTCACATAGATTTTATTTTGTTTATTTATTTATTTAATGAGACAAGGTCTTACTCTGTCACTCAGGCTGGAGTGATCTCGGCTCACTGCAACATCCACCTCCCCGGTTTAATTGATTCTTCTGGCTCAGCCTTCTGAGTAACTGGGACAACAGGCGCCCACCAGCATACCCTGCTAATTTTTTGTATTTTTAGTAGAGATGGGGTTTCACCAGGTTGGCCAGGCTGGTCTCAAACTCCTGACCTCAAGTGATCCACCCACCTTGGCCACCCAAAGTGCTGGGATTATAGACATGAGCCATCGCGCCTGGCCTCACATAGATTTTAACGTGTTTAGTTTCTCATTTATTTTTGAGACTTAGATTTTTTTTTCTTCAGGGTTCTAATTCAGCCTTCAAATAACTAAAGTTCGAGATTGGAGAACCTCCAGATAGCCATGTCTATGCTATTGGTAGTGATTGTTTTCAAATTGAAAATAGCTTTATTCAAACTATAAAAGAATAATGTGTCATTGTAAAATATTTAAACCCTACAGAACTTTATAAAGAAGAAAGTAAAAATTACTTAGAATTTTTTCATGCAGAGATACGGCTAATTAAATTTTGGTAACCATCCTTTTAAGGGATTCTATATCATATATATTGATGCTGAATTTTATTTTTGTTTTAAGGCTAAATTTCAGTATTTTTAAGTAATGCTCAATGTATAGTGATTCGTTTATAATTTAAAATTCCTTTTTTTTTTTTTTTGAGATGGAGCCTTGCTCTGTTGCCCAGGCTCGAGTGCAGTGGTGCCATCTCGGCCGCCTCCCGGGTTCAAGCAGTTCTCCTGCCTCAGCCTCCTGAGTAGCTGGGATTACGGGCGCGAGCCACCAAGCCCAGCTAATTTTTGTATTTTTAGTAGAGACGGGGGTTTTACTTTGTTAGTCAGGCTGGTCTTAAACTCCTGACCTCATGATCCACCCACCTCAGCCTCCCAAAGTGCTGGGATTACAGGCATGAGCCACTGCGCCTTGCCAAAAATTCTTTATCTTTTCATAACCATAGTATACCTAAATATATTGCATATAAACATACACATATTGAAATAAATTATATATAAAACAGCAACTTTATAGCTTTTTTCTAAGATCTGGGTAATGGCAATGAGAGTAGCATTTTTAGAGATTTCAGAGGTAGAATCTGAGGATGGAGAAGAATGGCTGAATGAAGACTGACTTTAAGGTACAGTGTTTGCTTTTGAGTGACTGACTGGTCATTCACAGAATTAGCACCTATTGGGGAAAATAGGATGATCAGGGCTCTTTTGTTAATGTTCTACACAGGTGGGGGGAATTTCTCTTGAAACATTATCTTGTAGTAATTTGCATTCTGGATAGTAGAAGCTGACTGTTTTGTTTGGAAAACTCTTTTCTATAGGTTTCCTCAAGCATCTGCTTCCTACATATTGTTACAGTTTGCACAGTATGGGAATATCTTAAAACATGTGGTAAGGCTTAATTTTTTTCAGTTCAAAGTCTTGACTAAGTTGTGAATTGAGAGAAACTTTGCTTCTGAATTTTGTAGGGTTTTTGTAAACTTAATTTTAAAAAAGTGTTTTGTATAATATGTCCTTTGAAGTCTGGAAGGCCAGAAGTTGCATAGTGTTTGATACAAAGAGATAAAGTGAGAAGATATGAAGAAGAGAGAGTTTGAAAATCTACCTCCTCTCACCCCTTTTCTTAAATAGTTTACAGTCTTAAAAAAGATAAATTATACCAAATTTTATATTCTGTTTTCCAGTTTGTGCTTCTTTTATTGGGGATAAAGGAAGTGGGAGGAGGTTCCTGAACTTTTAGAGTATTTAGAGCTTTATAGCTCTAACGTTTAAAAAATTACCATGTGCTACAAGTTATAAGTAACAAATCCTTTTTTGTTACTAGAGATTGATTTAATTAACTCATACACAAAATCAAATTGAGTTGTTTTAAATAATTTTGTGGCAAGTGTTGCTATGATCTCTTTATAAGAAGCATCTTTTGAGAAGCATTTTACTTTCAGAGAATGTGTACATATTTATTGAAGAGAATTGAGAGATTGTTGAAGCTGTTTTAAATGCAACTTTTGTTGAACTTTACAACTTTTTATAAGGCATCAAATACGAAATGGAAGTAAATTTATCTTCACATTTCCATTTTCTAGTAGAATTTATTAGATGTAGGTTTTATATATTTTCTGTTTTTAGAGACAATTTCATTTTTTGCAGATGTCTAACACAGGAAATTGGATGCATATTCGTTATCAGTCTAAACTGCAGGCTCGAAAAGCCTTAAGCAAAGATGGGAGAATTTTTGGAGAATCCATCATGATTGGTGTGAAACCATGTATTGACAAAGTAAGTTATTGGTGATGTAAGGAAAGTAGCTTAATCTATATGAAGAGCACAGACCAAGCATTGAAATTGTGGTTTTTGTCACTTGGTTTCTCTGTATCTCTTTATCTTAGTTTGTAAAATGTGATGATATTTACAGTACTCTTCATGGTAAGCCAAAGGTATTTAATCATAGACTTTAGAATTTAAAGATAATCCATCCTCACCTCTTCATTTTTCAGATAAAGGAAAGAAAGCAAGAGGGCTTAAGTAACTTGCCCAGACTTGTTAAAGGTGAGGCCTAGATTTTAGGTCTCTTGACTACTAATCCATTCTCTTGTGCAAAGTGATACCAGATTCTTTTAAGTACTTAAGCGGGATGGTGCTATTTCAGAATGAGTTAGTTCCTGTGAATGTTGACTGATAGTTAACTTTTAAATTCCAAAAGTTTTTGTTTCAAAATATTTCTATTTCAAATATTTTAAAATTATTCTGTATATACTCATTAAATAGTACAGAGTACAATTTAAACTTTTCTTTGTTGCTTGTTAAATCATTGTGAACATTCTTAAGTCTATGTGAACTTGTTCTACATACCAGGCATTGTGCTTGGTGCTAGTATACACACATTAATGAACAAAGCAAGACGTTCCTATTCTTAGAATCTGTTATAGCTGTGTAGTTATATAGTTATCATACTGTATTGTAACAAATGTTTGCAGAGGACAGAAGAATATTTGGTGTTACTGAGCACTGAATAGCTTTGGATTTTGATTCTTTCCAATCCAGGTTTCCCTGAGAATTTTTTTTGTCCTTGCTGATTTTTCATAGTGTTTCAGGAAATTCTTACTTCTGTGGTCTGTAGTTGTATTGAGATTGTTTGAGGTCACTGAAGTGAGATTTCTGGCTGAGCATTCAATCTCAAATGCTACCTAATAAGCATATATTTTCTCAAGTCTAAAATTATTTGAAAGTTTAATTAGATCAAATAAATATTTGATCTTTATCTTTTAATTAAGTTTTCTTTCTAAGTAGAATGTAATACTGGATGATATGTATTATGTTTATAAACAAAGGAGTTGTTTCTTTGTTTCTCCAGAGTGTTATGGAAAGCAATGACAGATGTGCTTTATCATCTCCATCTTTAACCTTTACACCACCAATCAAAACTCTAGGTACACCAACACAACCTGGAAGTACTCCTAGGATTTCTACCATGAGACCTCTTGCTACAGCATACAAAGCTTCTACTAGTGATTATCAGGTATTTTAAGGATTGGATTTAAAAAGGTGTACTTTAATGGTTGAGTGCATAGCATGCTTAACTTTTTCATTGTATTGATTTGTATGCCGTTAAATGTTTCCTGATGAGGCCATTATCTTGATGAAACCTTCACACTTTAAAAATTTTCCATTTTAAAGTTAGCATCTTGGCCATTTGGAAGTTTATCATGAATTAAAAATTATTTGCCATTCCTTAAAATTTTTAGAGAGTTGTTTTAGCTTTTTCTAAGTTATAGTTGCATACATACAAAATGTATACTGTGTACATCTTTGACATGAGGGCACATTAAAACTCTATTAAATTGATAACCAAACCGATGGTATCCAAAGTGCAGAACCTTAGGTTGGAGTATCTTTGGTTATTGAAATGAAGACATTGACCAACTCCCATTTAGACAGAAAAAATTTCTCATTTCAAAAAAGCTTAAGTTAACTATGTTCTTCGAAGAATCATAGAATTATTATGACCTCATTTAGTATATTATTGTCTCCTACTGATTAGCCAAGAATTATTCTGAACTTAACCAGCTGCAGAAATAGGTCCTGAAAACACAGTACATGAAACGCTTGTGTTTTAGCAGGGCAGATAGTGGTAGTTCAGTTTTTTGACTTCCTCTGAAATTCAGAGATTATTCTAGAACTGTTTTTTTCCTTTAGTTTCTATTACTGTTATTTTAAATTCTCCTTTTTTTTTTTTTTTTTTTTTTTGCAGCTGTTTGTGTGTGTGTGTGTGTGTGTGTGTTTTGGAGATGGAGTTTCACTCTTGTTGCCGAGGCTGGAGTGCAATGGTGCAATCTCGGCTCACCGAAACCTCCGTCTCCTGGGTTCAAGCGATTCTCCTGTCTCAGCCTCCTGAGTAGCTGGGATTACAGGCATCCACCACCACGCCTGGCTAATTTTGTATTTTGTATTAGAGATGGGGTTTCTCCGTGTTGGCTAGGCTGGTTTCAAACTCCCGACTTCAGGAGATCTGCCCACCTCGGCCTCCCGAAGTGCTGGGATTACAGGTGTGAGCCAACTTGCGTGGCCGCTTTTGTGTTATTTATTCAATTTTTTCTTTTTTTTTTTTGAGGCAGCGTCTCACCCTGTTGCCCAGTCTATAGTGCAGTGGTGTGATCCCAGCTCACTGCAACCTCTGCCTACTGGTTTCAGGCAATTCTCCTGCCTCAGTCTCCTGAGTAGATTACAGGCACATGCCACCACTGCCCAGCTAACTTTTTGTATTCTTAGTAGAGATGGGGCCCTTCGGCCAGACTGGTCTTGAACTCCTGACCTCCAGTGATCCACCCACCTTACCTGCCAAAGTGCTGGTATTACAGGCATGAGCCACCATACCCAGCTATTCAGTTTTCAAATTTAAGAAACAGATGTTATTTGCTTTGCCAAAGGAATAAAATTTTGGCATTCTTAAAAATATTCTAAGTCCATATTTTAATTAAAAAAATATACAATTCAGTGCTATAAATGCATTTTGATGTTTC
Source organism: Sapajus apella (assembly GCF_009761245.1). NCBI lineage: Eukaryota > Metazoa > Chordata > Mammalia > Primates > Cebidae > Sapajus > Sapajus apella. The sequence goes on along the minus strand of NW_022436968.1, from coordinate 11,932,347 downwards.
TCTTTTAAATGAGCAATTAACTCTAGAATTGACTATGACACTGAAGAAACAATAACCTAACAGTTTTTGTGTGTGTATGTTGTGTTTTTTTTCATAGGTTATTTCTGACAGACAAACACCAAAAAAAGATGAAAGTCTTGTATCCAAAGCAATGGAGTACATGTTTGGCTGGTAGTAGAAGACCAAGGAGGAGGTTGCTACACTAAAACAGGGTTAGCCGAGTGCTGCTGGTTCCTTCGGTTAGTTATATAACCATTCCTGCAGTATTGGATAGCTATCTCATGCTTCTTTTAGAAAGAAGCCTTTTTCATTAAGGATACAGCCTATTTGTAGCTCGCACTTTAAAAGATGCTTGAGATACATTTTAAAGAAAACTCAAAATCCCCGTAAATAGGATTTTATGCTTTCTGTAACAGTGCATGCTTCAGCACAGAAAACTCAGCATTGATTATTGTTAATTAAATAACCGAAATTGTGGTGAGGCTTCATTGTCTTCATGAAAAGACAGGGGTGAATTTCCTGAAGGAGAACTATAGTTATTTCTACCAAGACACAAAGATTATAATTAGCAATTTGAATTATGGTCTTTTAATTTAGATAGTATTTAATATTTTAATTATCCTTGTTTGTATATGTCCTGTCACAGAGTGTCCTCTTTGTGTATTCTAAAACCAACATTCTTTTAAAAAACCTACAACTAAAGTTTCTTGATAATAAACATTGTCAATGATATATGTGTATTAGTCTGTTTGCATTGCTGTAAAGGAATACCTGAGGCTGGGTAATTTCCTTAAAAAAAAAAAGAGAGATTTATTTGGCTTATAGATGTACAAGAAGCATGACGCCAGTATCTGCTTCCAGTGAGGGCTTCGTGGAGCTTTTACTTGTGGAGGAAAGTGAAGAAAGGCCAGCATATCACCTGGTGAAGGAGAGGAAGAGAGCAGGAAGAAGGAGGTTCTAGACTCTCTTAAGTAACCAGATCTCACATGAACTCATTACTGCAGGGAGGCCACCAAGCCATTCATGATGGATATGCCCCCATGATCTAAAGACCTCCCACTAGTCCCCACCTCCAACATTGGGGATCATATTTCAGTGTGAGAGTTGAAGGGGACAAATATCCAAATGATATCAATATGTATTAAACATTTTTTGAGAGGGTGATTTATTATAAAAAGCTTTAAGTGTTCATTGGAAGAGAAAATATGTTATGAACTGTTATTTACCTGTAACCCAGCTTTAATTACCATGAAACTTTGCCATACTTGTTTCTTTTCTTCCTTTTTTTATTTTGTTTAAAGCACATCCCAGATAAGATGTCATTTTACTCTAAATACTTGAGGATATATCAGAAAAGAATATTTCTACATGGAATTACAATGTCAGTATCCCACTCCCACTGGACAGAATTAATATCTTTTTTTTTTTTTTTTTTTTTTTTTGAGACAGTGTCTTGCTCTGTCACGCAGACTGGAGTGCAGTAGTGTGATCTTGGCTCACTGCAGCCTCTACCTCCTGTGTTCAAGCGATTCTTGTGCCTCAGATTCTTGAGTAGCTGGGACTACAGGCACGTGCCACCATGCCTGACTAATTTTTGTATTTTTAGCAGAGACGGGTTTTCACCATATTAGCCAGGTTGGTCTTGAACTCCTGACCTCAAGTGATCTGCCCACCACGGCCTCTCAAAGTGGTGAAAAGTAATACTGAGGAATGTACTGGCATGAATGAAAATTCATTTATAAAGTATTTTTTCATCTGAAAACTTTCACATTGAAGTCTTTGTCTTCCAATTTAGGATTATATTTTATATCCTATTTCATTATGTGCGGAACTCAATTATTCAAGGTAGAACTGGCTACTAAATTTGATGTTAAAAGTCCTGCATTTGTATTTGAATGAATACACTTTTTATTAAAAGGGTTGTTGTTTATTGGAGGGGGTGTTTTATTTGCATAGGCCTTCATGGAGTGTGAAGTTTGCTTTTGGCCCAAAAATATTTGTTTGCTATATTTTGTTTTGTTATTTCTCCCAGTATCATATATATCTTTCCCATCTTTGTATCTGTCATTTATTTTAAGAGATCCAGAAAAATTTCAGAAAGCAAGCCATCTTAGTTTCAAACACTATGTAAAAACAACAACAAAAGTGAGATATCTGGGATGTTAGGAAAGTTACCCTGAACCAAGCCACCTTTTAAAAGCTCAGAGAAGCTGACTTCAAACAAAAATAAATAACATGAAATTATAGTCATGCAAGGTTGTTAAAAAAAGGAGTATAAGGAAAAAAAAAATAGCATGCCTATAGACAATGAAAGCACACCAGAAAGGCATGGCTATAAAATGGATAAAAGCTATAGAGTATTCTTTAAAATTAAGTTTAAGATGTTTAGAAAATGATACAAGATATGAAGGAACAACAAAAATAAAATTGAAGGACTTTGGAAAATATTAGTAATAGAGGAAAAAAATCACTCAGAAGTTTTTTTTTTTTTTTTTTTTTGAACAGGAGTGAAAGTTTATTAAAAAGCTTGAGAGCAGGAACAAAAGGAAGTAAAGTACACTTGGAAGAGGGCCAAGTGGACGACTTGAGCGATCAAGTGCCAGAAATTAAGGCTAGAATAAACAACAGCTGATGAGCAACAGATAATGCCCTAAGAGAAATGAAAGATAAAAATGGAGGACTTTTAGAAATCAGAAAGAAAAGAGATAAAAAGGATTAGTAGGGATACAACAAATTTTAGAGACAGAAAAAAAATGCAGTATACAGAACAAAATCAATGACTACTTTGCTGGAAAAAATTTGGAACCACATTGGAAGAGTAACCTGCCTACCTGAGATTATTATACTGGAACAGCCAATAGCAATATAGAAACTTTGGATTTGACTAGACAGAAACAGCAAGTGACTTATAAGAGCAAGAGTTAAAACAGCAGCACTATGTCAGGAGGAAAAGCCTTTAAGATACCTGTGGAAAGAAAATGTGAGTAAAAGATTTTTTATCTACCAAAACTGGTTAAGTATAAAAATAACTCCTCAGACACTATCAGTGTGCAAGAATTCAGGGAATGGGGTTGTGTCCCTTGAGTGTGTCCTGAGGAATGGACTAGAAAATGCACCTCCAGCAAGCTAAATGCCTAGAAACATGACATAAAGTCTAGTGAGCATTTCATTTTATGTTACATTATGAGCAAAGTGCTGACCAGGTTTATTGCTTGAAGCTCAGGCCAGAAGGTAGCTTTTCCCTTTCACAGTCTTTCAGGTCTACTCACGCTAATAGGGCAGGAGTCAGTCTTTGGATTACAGTAAAATACCAAGCTGAGTTATCTGTGAACCAAACTTGAGGGTTTTTCCTCCTCTGTCACCTGATAGTAGTGGCGAACCCCAGTGAAGCCATGAACTAAGAGTGAGGTGCTGGTGTCTTGGAGGTAAGTTATCTGGGGCACATTTTCATGAAAGTTGGAGCCTTAGGAACTGCTTGGGCACCTGCCTGAATGTACCGTGAGTTATTACTATGCTGGTCTAGTCTTAGGGTTTGGTGGATCTGACAGTACCCAGCTTGTGATGGATAGCTCTGGTCACAGTTGAAGTGCTCTGATGTGAGGAGCTACTCTTTAAATAGTGACTAGTTACTGCTGCAGAAAAACTGACCTAGCTCCAGAAACCTAAAGGTCTGTGTTAGGACTTAGATAATCAGGGGTTGCCAGAGACTCTGTAGCATCCTTGTCTACCAGGAATGTCTCTGGCATCATGGGATTTGCCATGTCACATGGCCTAAATGTTGAGTTATTTGTACTATATGCCTGAACTTGCTCCAGAACTCCCTCACTCGGCCCCACTAAAATCTAAGCCGCGTAAGAAATGGGTCAGAGGGGTTTTCTTGTCTATAATTTGTATTTCTAAAATCCAGAAGCCTGTGAAGTGCTGTATCTCTTTTTAATCGTAGAAGGATCAAGGTGAAATAATTTATCCTTTAGTGAGGGGTAGTCCTAGCATGCTGCAGACCAATGGAGCCCTCATAACTTCACTAGTGTGGTTATCCTCTGCATTTTCTTGTGGTACAATACATATTACATAAAATTTACCATCTTAATCACACCTCCCCTTCTTTTGAGATGGGGTCTCTCATCCAGGCTGGAGTGCAGTGGCGTGATAACAGCTTACTGCAGCCTCAATCTCCCGGGCTAAAGCGATCCTCCTACCTCAGCCTCCCAATTAGCTGGGACTACAGACGTATACAATCATGCCTGGCTAATTTGTATTTTTTAGTAGAGACAGTTTGCCATGTTACACAGGCCTCTCTTGAACTCCAGGGCTCTAGCAATCTGCCTGCCTTGACCTCCCAAAGTTCTGGGATTACCAGTGAGAGCCACTGTGCCCATCTGATCTTAAAACAATTTTTAAGAGATGTTCAGTCATATTAAATACATTCATAATATGCAACCATCTCAACTGTCCATTGCCATAATTAATTTAATATTGCAAAAATGAAACTCTATCCATTAAATAATAACCGTCCCTTCTCCAAGGTCCTGGCAACCACTATTCTTTCTAGCTCTACAATTTTGACTATGCTTCCTCATATAAGTGGAATCTTGCAGTATTGGTATTTTTGTGACTTGCTTATTTTATTTAACATGATTTCTTCAAGATTCATATATGTTATAACATATATCAGAATTTCCTTTTTAAGGCTGAATAATATTCTCTCATGTATATTACCACATTTGATTATTCATTTTTGATTTGTGGTAGGGTACACAGTAACTAGAACAGAGGGTAAGAACACAGAATACATTAATATCTTGTCTAAGGTCACACAGATATTACAGCAATAGGACAAAAAATTTTTTTAAGAATGCAGTTTTATGGAACTGTGACGTTTTGAGATTTAGGTGTTTTTAGTTTCTATTTTAGGCCCAGGAATACATATGCAATGTTGTTACATATATTAATTGTGTGTTACAGGAATTTAGTGTACAGATTATTTTGTCACTCATGTAATAAACAGTACATGATAGGTAGTTTTTCAGTCTTCTCCCTTCTCCCACCCTCCAATTGCTGTTGCTTCCTTCCATGTATCCATTTGTACTCAAATGTTTAGCTTCCACACTGAATACACATGGAATGAGAACATGAAGTATCTTGTTTTCTGTTCCTGTGTTAGATTGCTTAGTATAATGGCCTGCCTCTCCATCCATGTTACTGCAAATGATATGATTTTGTTCTTTTTCGTGGCTGTGTAGTAATCCATGGTGTATATGAATCACATTTTCTTTATCCAGTCTACCGTTGTTGGGTGTTTAGATTGATTCCACGTCTTTGCTCTTGTGAATAGTGCTGTGATGAATATACCTGCGCATTATTTTTATGGTAGGATTGAGGCAATGTGTTCTCTTTCCAAGTCCACAAGGGGGCAGCGCAGTTTTAAGGGCAAGAACTTCCCAGGACCATGTCCCCCTCCCGTGCCTCTCCATCCAGGAGATTACGGTTTCTGTTTTAATTTTCTTGAGTGCAGGAAAAGATCAACAGTCAGTTACTCCAGTGGAAGTTCAGAGGAACTTCTTTTATTGGCCAGGGCGCTTGGAGAAGGTGGGAATTCCTCCCAGGTTAAAAGCCCCTGTCTCCCTAATTCTGGGCGGATTTCCCCTCTGGGGTCCCCTTCTACTCTCATGGAAGCTGCTTTTCCTCTTCTGGATTCCATACTTGGGTCCACTTGCACACACACTTCATGGAAGCTTTCTCTCTTCTTCTCCTTTTTCTCTACCTAAATAAATCACTTTCTGCAAACACTTTTTTGGGTCCGATATTTACAAGCACACCCGCCTTGCTCCCCTCTCTCATTTTTGAGAGAGCAAGAGACCAAGAGCCTGGAGCCCAGTGGGCGCTCTCCTGCACCCCAAAACCTGCCAACAGGATGATTTATATTGCTCTGTGTATATACCAACTAATGGGGTTGCTGGGTCAAATGGTAATTCTGTTTTAGGTTCTCTGAGAAATTGCCACACTACTTTCTACAATGGCTGAACTAATTTACCTTCCTATCAGCAGTGTATAAGTGTTCCCTCTTCTCTGTAACCTTGCCAACATTTTTGTTGACTTTTTAATAAACATTTTTTTTCTGACGGATGAGAGATGGTATCTCATTGTGGTTCTCATCTTAATTTCTGTGATTAGTGATGTTGAACATTTTTTCATACACTTGTTGGCTGTATATGTCTTCTTTCGAAAGGTGTCTGTTCATATCCTTTGCCCCCTTTTTAATGGGGTTGTTTTTGCTTGTTAATTTATAGATTCTGGATATTAGATCTTTGTGGGATGTATAATTTGCAAGTATTTTCTTCAGTTCTATAGGTTATATATTTAATCTGTGTGATGGTTAATGCAGAGTGTCAACTTGATTGGATTGAGGGATACAAAGTATTAATCCTGAGAGGGTGTTGCCAAAAGAGATTAACATTTGAATCAGTAGACTGGAGAAGGTAGATTTACCCTTAATCTGGTGGGCACAATCTAATCAGCTTCCAGCAAATACAAAGCAGGCAGAAAAACTTGAAAAGGAAAGAGATGGGCCTAACTTTGCAGCCCACATCTTTCTGCCATGTGGGATCCTTCCTGCCCTCTAACATCAGACTCCAAGTTCTTCCGTTTTGGGACTCTGACTGGCTCTCCTTGCTCCTTAGCTTGCAGACAGACTATTGTGGGACCTTGTGATCATGTAAGTTAATACTTAATATACTCCCCTTTATATATCTATGTCTATATCTATATATGTATATCTATATATATATATCTCCAATAGATATCCTTTAATAGATACACCTTTATATATATATATGTATATGTATATATCTCATATACATATGCATATGTATACATCTCATATATACGTATATATGTGTATATATGTATATATCTCAAATACATACGTATAAAGGGGTATCTATTATATGTATATAAGATGATATACATATAAAGGGGAGGATATCTATCTATGTATATATATCCTATTAGTACTGTCCCTCTAAGAGAGCCCTGACTAATATATTCTGTTTATAGGTTTTGGGTTTTTTTGTTCCCCCCCACCCCCCCACCCCACCACCATGTGCAGAAGCTCTTTAGTTTAATTAGATCCCATTTGTCAAGTTTTGTTTTTGTTGCAATTGCTTTTGGCGCCTTTGTTATGAAATCTTTGCCAGGGCCAGTATCCAGAATGGTATTGCCTAGGTTTTCTTTCAGGATTTTTATGGTTTTAGGTTTTACAATTAAATCTTTAATCCATCTTGAGTTGATATTGGTATATGGTATAAGGAAGGAGTCTAGTTTCAATTCTCTTCATATGGCTAGCCAATTATCCCAGCACCATCTATTGAATAGGGAGTCCTTTCCTTGTTGCTTAGATCAGATGGTTCTGGGTGTGCAGTTTTGTTTCTGAGTTTCTGTTTGTCTGTTTGTTTTTGAGATGGAGTTTTGCTCTTGTTGCCCAGGCTGGAGGGCAATGGCATGATCTCGGGTCACTGCAACCTCTGCCTCCTGGGTTCAAGTCATTTTCCTGCCTCAGCCTTACCAGTAGCTGGGATTACCGGCATGTGCTGCCACCCCTGGCTAATTTTGTATTTTTAGCAGAGAGAGGGTTTCACCATGTTGGTCAGGCTGGTCTTGGAACTCCTGACCTCAGGTGATCTGCCTGCCTGAGTTCTTTATTTGTCTCTGTGTCTGTTTGTGTACCAGTACCATGCTGTTTTGGTTATGGTAGCCTTGTAGTATAGTTTTGAAATTGGGTAATGTGATGCCCCCAGCTTTGCTCATTTTGCTTAGGATTGCCTTGGCCATTTGGGCTCTTTCTTGGTTCCACGAATTTTAAGATAGTTTTTTTTTCTAATTCTGTGAAGAATGTTAATGCTAGTTTAATGGGAATAGCATTGAATCTAAAAATTACTTTGGACATTGTGGCCATTTAACAATATTGATTCTTCCTGTCCATGAGCATGGAATATTTTTCAATTTGTTGTTTTATCTCTGATTTCTTTTTCTTTTTTTTTTTTTGTTTTTGAGACGGAGTTTCACTCATGTTACCCAGGCTGGAGTGCAATGGTGCGATCTCGGCTCACCGCAACCTCTGCCTCCTGAGTTCAGGCAATTCTTCTGCCTCAGCCTCCTGAGTAGCTGGGATTACAGGCACGCACCACCATGCCCAGCTAATTTTTTGTATTTTTAGTAGAGATGGGGTTTCACCATATTGACCAGGTTGGTCTCGATCTCTTGACGTCGTGATCCACCCGCCTCGGCCTCCCAAAGTGCTGGGATTACAGTCTTGAGCCACCGCGCCCGGCCTTTGATTTCTTTTAGCAGTGTTTTATGATTCTCGTAGATTCTTTCACCCCCTTGTTAGTTGTATTTCTAGATATTTTATAACTTTTATGGCTATTGTGAATGGTATTACATTCTTTAATAGACTCTTGGCTTGGACATTTTCGATGTATAGAAATGCTACTGATTTTTGTACACTGATTTTATATCCTGAAACTTTGCTGAAGCTGTATATCAGATTTAGGAACTTTTGGGCAGAGCTTATGGGATTTTTTTAGGTACAGAAATATATTGTCTGCAAGCAGAGATAGATTGACTTTCTCTCTTTCTATTCAGATGCCTTTTATTTCTTTCCCTTGCCTGAGTGCTCTAGCCAGGAGGACTTCCAGTGCTATATTGAATAGGAATGGTGAGAGTGGGCATCCTTGTCTTAATATGGTTCTCAAGGAAATGCCTCCAGCTTTTGCCCATTCAGTATGATGTTGGCTGTAGGTTTGTCATAGATGGCTCTTATTTTGAGATACTTTCCTTCAATGCCTAGTTTGTTGAGAGTTTCTGATGTGAAGGGATGTTGAATTTCATTGAAAGCCTTTTCTGCATCTATTGAGTTGATCTATTGAGATGGTTTTTGTACTTAGTTCTGATTTATGTGGTAAATCATATTTATTGATTTGTACATGTTGCATCCCAGGGATAAACCCTGCTTGGTTTTTATAGATTAGCTCTTTACTATGCTGCTGGTTTTAGTTTGCTAGTATTTTGTTGGGGATTTTTGCATCTGTGTTCATCAAGGGTATTGGCCTGAAGTTTTCTTTCCTTTGCTTCCTTTCTTTCTTTCTTTCTTTTTTTTTTTTGAGGTGGAGTCTTGCTCTGTCTCCCAGGCTGAAGTGCAGTGGTGCAGTGGCATGATCTCAGCTCACTGCAGCCTCTGCCTCCTGGTTTCAAGCATGTCTTTTTTTTTTTTTTTTTGACAGAGTCTCGCTTTGTTGCCAGGTGCCATCTTGGCTCACTGCAACCTCCGACTCCTGGGTTCAAGCAATTCTCCTGCCTCAGCATCCTGGGTAGCTGGGACTACAGGCGCACACCACCGTGCCTGGCTAATTTTTGTATTTTTAATAGAGATGAGGTTTCACCATGTTGGCCACGCTGATCTTGTACTCTTGACCTCAAGTGATCTGCCCGCCTTGGCCTCTCATGTTGCTAGGATTACAGGCATGAGCCACTGGGCCTGGCCAACTTCTCCCTCTTAACACTTCTTTAGCTGTGTGCTAAAGATTCTGATATGTTGTTTTATTTGTCCTCATTAGTTTCAAAGAATTTCTTTATTTCTATCATAATTTCCTGTTTGCACAAAGGTTATTCAGGAGCAGGTTGTTTAATTTCCATTTAATTACATGATTCTGAGTGATTTTCTTAGTTTTGATTTCCATTTTTATTGTGCTGTGGTCTGAGAGCGTGTTTGGTATGATTTCAGTTTTTTTGAATATGGTGAAAATTGTTTTATGGCAGTGTGTGGGGTTGATTTTAGAGTGTGTGCCATGTGCAGATAAGAATATATATTCTGCTGTTTTGGGGTGAAGAGTTTTGTACATGTCTGTTGGGCCCTGGGCCAAATGTTGAGTTCATGTCCCAAGTATCTTTGTTAGTTTTCTGCCTCGATAATCTGTCTAATATTGTCAGGGGGTGTTGAAGTCTCCCACTGTTATTGTGTGGTTATCTGGGTTTCTTTGTAGGTCTCTAAGAAGGTGCTTTGTGAATTTGGGTGCTTCTGTGTTGGGCGCATATATTAATATATTAGGATAGTTTGGTCTTCTTGTTGAACACTTTACCATTGTGTAATGCCCTTCTTTATCTTTTCTGATCATTGTTGGTCAAAAGCCTGTTTTGTCTGAAATTGGAATAGCAACTGCTGCTTTTTTCTGTTTGCTGTTAGTTTGTATTTTTGTCTAACTGAGTTATTTTGGAGAAGTAGTCTTCAAGTTCTGAGATTCTTTCCTCACCTTGGTCAATTCTTGCTGCTAATACTTGTGATTATATTATGAAATTCTTGAAGTGAATTTTTGAGCTCTGTCAATTCACTGGTTTTTTCTTAAAATGATCATTTTGTCTTTTATCTGCTTTATGATTTTGTTGTAGTCCTTAGATTCCTTGGATTGGGTTTCGGCTTTCTCCTGAAAATTGATATCTTTGTTCTGAATTCTATTTCTGACATTAAGCCATTTAAGCCTGGTTAGAAACCATTGCTGGGGAACTAGTATGGTTGGAGATGAAAAGACATTCTGGATTTTTGACTTGCTGGAGTTATTGTGTTGGTTCTTTCTCATCTGTGTGGGCTGATGTTCCTTCAGTCTTTGAAGTTGCTGCCTTTGATGGTTTTTCCTCCCGCATCTTACCTTCTTTGATGCCCTTGGTGGTTTCACTGTGTTATAAGGTGAATTCAGTCAACTGGCCTTAATTCTAGTCTGCTCCTGGGTCTTGGAGGATCCCCCCAATTACTGTCTCTGTGCCTGCTTTTCTTTTCTTTCTCTTTTTCTTTCTTCTTCTTCTTCTTTTTTTTTTTTTTGATATCCTGAGTGTCACCCAGGATAGAGTGCAGTGGTGTGATCTTGGCTCATTGCAACCTCTGCCTCCTGGATTCAAGGGATTCTTCTCCTGCCTCAGCTTACCGAGTAGCTGGGACTATAGGTGCCTGTCACCATACCTGGCTAATTTTTGTATTTTTAGCAGAGACAGGGTTTCATCATGTTGGCCAGGCTGATCTTGAACCTGTGGCCTCAAGTAATCCACCTGCCTTGGCCTCCCAAAGTGCTGGGATTATGGGTGTGAGCAATCGTGCCCAGCCCCTGCTTTTCTTTTGTTGGGTGTTCTTGTTCATGGGGCTCCCTCAGGCAGGTGTCACAGTTGTATACAGGCTATATACTCGCTGGGTCAGCACTAATCTGCTGTCGGAGTGCTTCCTGGGGGGACACAGGGTTGTGTCTGCCCAGGCATAAGCTGGAATAGAAGTTTTAGCCAGCGTGGCCCTTCTTATGAGAGTAGGTGGAGTTGCCTGCCCTGCCATCTAGGCATTTCCAGGGCGACAGGAGGCTGTGCCTCTCAGCAAATACAGGCCAAGGTAGGACCTCTAGACTGGAAGCTGTAGCAGGCATGATTTTCCTGGAGTCACCCACCCTACCCTCTGGGTATTTCCCGGGACAACAGGTGCTACAATCAGATGGAATTGGGACAGCTGGGCTGGAAGCTCCTCTAGCATTGCTTGCCTGGCTGTCAGCTGTAGGGGTGGGTGGGGTTACCCACCCTGTTATCCAGGCGTGTGCCAGGACAACAGGAGGCTGTGCCTGTCAGCTAAGTCCACACAGAAGGGGGAACACTGGGCTGGAATCTGTAGCAGGCACTGCCTACCTGGCTTCTAATGGTGGGGGTGGGTGGGGTCACACACCCTCTTAGCTAGGTGCTTTCTGAGCAACGTAGGGGGAGCTGCAAGCTCTGGCTGAGTTCACCGTAACCTCCTCCTCCTGGATTCAAGCAATTCTCCTGCCTCAGCCTCCGGAGCAGCTGGGATTACAGGTATGCACCACCACACCCGGCTATTTTGTTTTTTAGTAGAGACAGGGTTTCTCCATGTTGGTCAGGCTGGTCTTGAACTCCTGACCTCAGGTTGATCCGCCCGCCTTGGCCTACCAAAGTGCTGGCATTACAGGTGTGAGCCATCATGCCCGGTGGTTATTTGATTTTTAAACCACTTAAATTTAGGTGAACTGGAGAAATATTTTACATGAATCTCCAGGGTTCTAATCACAGCTCCTTAATTAAACTGATTAAAGAATATTTAAAAAGATTGTATTTTAAAAAGGGCATAAAGCCAAATAAAATATTTCTTTTTGGCCATATAAAAAACTTTACTTAAAACTTTACAACATGCAAAGGATTATCTCAATGTAAATCACTGGACACATTTGTTAATTGTGAGTATTTAAATAGTATCAGAGTGCTGAATTCTTCATATATTTTGTTTGTGCTAGCACTTACTGTCTAGGCTGAGGCATAGGGACATTCTTGGGACAAAAAAGCGTCTCTGACTCAAAGGACACATATGCATCCTTCAGCTCCAAGATCTCCAATTTCTGCAAACTGGGAGAAACCTCAGGGCAGTGTGTACTGGGGTAGGTGAAAAGACACGGAAGGGACTCCAAACGTTTTTCTTTTTTTTGGAGATGAAGTGTCACGCTGTCACTTAGGCTGGAGTGCAGTGTCATGATCTTGTCTCGCTGCAGCCTCTGCCTCCTTAGTTCCAGTGATACTCCTACCTCAGCCTCCCAGGTAGTGGGGATTACAGGCATGCACCACTATACCTGGCTAATTTTTGTATTTTTAGTAGAAATGGGGTTTTACCATGTTGGCCAGGCTGGTCTCAGGAGAGTTGGTGAAAAAGGTTTCTCTGGAGCCTTTGGGTCATGTCTTAAGTTATCAGGTTATGTTTTTGGCTCATCAGCAGAAGATATTTTATAAATTTAAAACATCTATTTCTTCCTGGTGGTTTTTTTATAAAAGTAGTAAAGTCTTGGCAGCAGATTTTGAAGCACAGTTTCAGTGGGATTTAAATAGATTGTCTGTTATTGAAAACAGCTTTCATGTACTCAGTATTTTAAAAATGTATCTAACTCAAACTTAAGATGTACCTCCATCTTGTGGTAATTTGTCAGAAGTGTCCAACATGAAAATGTTTTAGAGTTAAAATTTTTTTTTCTTTAAGTTCTGGGATTCATTTGCAGTACGTGTAAGTTGGTTACATAGGTGTACATGTACCATGGTGGTTTGCTGCACCCATCAACCTGGCATCTAGGTTTTAAGCCCTGCATGCATTAGGTATTTGCTCTCATGCTCTTCTTCCCCTTACCCCTCACCCACCGACAGGCCTGGTTTGTGAAGTTCCCTTCCCTGTGTCCATGTGTTCTCGTTGTTCAACTCCCACTTATGAGTGAAACGTGGTGTTCGGTTTTTTTGTTCCTGTGTTAGTTTGCTGAGAATGATGATTTCTAGCTTCATCCATGTCCCTGCAAAGGACATGTGCTCATTCTTTTTTATGGCTTCCATGGTGTATATGTGCCACATTTTGTTTATCCAGTCTATCATTGATGGGCATTTGGGTTGGTTCCTAGTCTTTGCCATTGTAAATAGTGTTGGAATAAACATAAGTGTACATCTATCTTTATAGTGGAATGATTTATAATCCTTTGGGTATATACCAAAGGATTGGTATGAGATTGTTGGGTCAAATGGTATTTCTGGTTCTAGATCCTTGAGGAATCACCACATTATCTTCCACATGGTGGAACTAATTTACACTCCCACCAACAGTGTAGAAGCATTCCTATTGCTCCACATACTCTCCAGCATCTGTTGTTTCCTCACTCTTTAATGATGGTCATTCTAACTGGTGTGAGATGATATCTCATTGTAGTTTTGATTTGCATTTCTCTAATGACCAGTGATGATGAGCTTTTTTTCATGTGTTTGTTAGCTGCATAAATGTTTTCTTTAGAGAAGTGTCTGTTCGTATCCTTCATCCACTTTTTGATGGGGTTGTTTTTTTCTTGTAAATTTGTTTAAGTTTCTTGTAGATTCTGGATATTAGACCTTTGTCAGATGGATAGATTGCAAAATTTTTTTCTTATTCTATAGGTTGCCTGTTCACTCTGATGATAGTTTCTTTTGCTGTGCAGAAGCTCTTTAGTTTAATTAGATTCCATTTGTCAATTTTGTCTTTTATTGTAATTGCTTTGGTGTTTTAGTCATGAAGTCTTTGTCCATGATTATGTCTTGAATGATATTGCCTAAGTTTTCTACTAGGATTTTTATGGTTTTAGGTCTTACATTTAAGTCTTCAATCCATCTTGAGTTAATTTTTGTATAAGGTGTAAGGAAGGGGTCCAGGTTCTCTTTCTGCATATGGCTAGCCAGTTTTCCCAAAGTTATTTATCAAATAGGGAATCCTTTTTCCATTGCTTAGGTTTGTCAAATATGAGATGGTTGTAGATATATGGTGTCATTTTTGAGGCCTCTCTTCTGTTCCATTTTTCTATATATCTGTTTTGGTACCTGTACCATGCTGTTTTGGTTACTGTAGCCTTGTAGTATAGTTTGAAGTCAGGTAGCATGATGCCTCCGGCTTTGTTCTTTTTGCTTAGGATTGTTTTGGCTAAATGGGCTCTTTTTTGGTTCCATATGAAATTTAAAGTAGTTTTTTCTGTAAAGAAAACCAGTGGTAGCTTGATGGGAATAGCATTGAATCTATAAATTACTTTGGGCTGTATGGCCATTTTCACAATGTTGTTTCTTACTATCCATGAGCATGGAATGTTTTTCCATTTGTTTGTGTCCTTTCTTATTTCCATGAGCAGTGGTTTGTAGTTTTCGTTGAAGAGGTCCTTTACATCCTTTGTAAGTTGTATTTTTTAGATATTTTACTTCCTTTGAGGCAATTGTAAATGGGAGTTCACTCATTATTTGGCTCTCTGTTTGTCTATTATTGATGTTTAGGAATGCTTGTGATTTTTGCACATTGATTTTGTATCCTGAGACTGCTGAAGTTGCTTATCAGCTTAAGGAGATTTTGGGCTGAGACTATGGGGTTTTCTAAATACACAATCCTGTCATCTGCAAACAGAGACAATTTGACTTCCTCTCTTCCTGTTTGAATACTCTTTATTTCATTCTCTTGCCTGATTGCCCTTGCCAGAATTTCCAGTACTGTATTGAATAGGAGTAGTGAGAGAGGGCATCCTTGTCTCCTGCCACTTTTCAAAGGGAATGCTTCCAGCTTTTGCCTGGTCTGTATAATATTGGCTATGGGTTTGTCATAAATACCTCTTACTGTTTTGAGATATGTTCCATCAATACCTAGTTTATTGAGTGTTTTTAGCATGAAAAGGTGTTGAATTTTATTGAAGGCCTTTTTTGCATTGATTTAGTCATGTGGTGTTTTTTATTGTTTCTGCTTATGTGATGGATTATGTTTATTGATTTGCATATGTTGAACCAGCCCTGCATCTCAGGGATGAAGCCGAACTGATCCTGGTAAATAAGTTTTTCATGTGCTGCTGGATTCAGTTTGCCAGTATTTTATTTTGAGGATCCTCACATTGATGGTCATCAGGGATATTGGCCTGAAATTTTCTTTTTTTGTTGTGTCTCTGCCAGGTTTTAGTATCAGGATGATGCTGGCCTCATAAAAATGAGTTAAGGAGTCCCTCTTTTTCTGTTGTTTGGAGTAGTTTCAGAAGGAATGGCACCAGCTCCTCTTCATACCTCTGGTAGCATTCGGCTGTGAATCCATCTGGTCGTGGGCTTTTTTGTTTGGTAGGCTATTAATTACTGACTCAATTTCAAAACTTGTTATTGGTCTATTCAGGGATTTGACTTCTTCATGGTTTATAGTCTTGGGAGGGTGTATGTGTCCAGGAATTTATCCATTTCTTCTAGATTTTCTAGTTTATTTGTGTAGAAGTGTTTGTAGTATTCTCTGATGGTAGTTTGTGTTTCTGTGGGATCAGTGGTGATATCGCCTTATCTTTTTTTGTGAGTGTGTCTATTTGATTCTTCTCTCTTTCTTCTGTATTAGCCTGGCTAGTGTTCTATTTTGTTAATCTTTTTAAACCACCTCCTGGATTCATTGATTTTTTTTTTTTTTAAGTTTCTAGTGTCTCTATCTCCTTCAGTTCTGCTCTGATCTTAGTTATTTCTTGTCTTCTGCTAGCTTTTGAATTTGTTTGCTCTTTCTTCTCTATTTCTTTTAATTGTGATGTTAGGGTGTCGATTTTAGATCTTTCTTGCTTTCTGATGTGGGCATTTAGTGCCAGAAATTTCCCTCTAAACACAGCTTTAGCTGTGTCCTAGAGATTCTGGTACGTTGTGTCTTTGTTCTCATTGGTTTCAGTGAAATATTTTATTTTTGCCTTAATTTGTTATTTACCCAGTAGTTATTCTGGAGCAGATTGTTCAGTTTCCATGTAGTTGTGTAGTTTTGTGTGTGTTTCTTAATCCTGAGTTCTAATTTTATTGCACTGTGGTCTGAGAGAATGTTTTTTATGATTTCCATTCTTTTGCATTTGCTGAGGAGTGTTTTACTTCCAATTATGTGGTCAATTTTAGAATAAGTGCTATGTGATGCTGAGAAGAATGTATATATTCTATTGATTTGGGATGGAGAGTTCTGTAGATGTCTATTAAATGCACCTGGTCCAGAGGTGAGATCAAGTCCTGAATATCCTTGTTAATTTTCTGTCTTGTTGATCTGTCTAATATTGACAGTGGGATTTTCAAGTCTCACTATTATTGTGTGGGAGTCTAAGTCTCTTTGTAGATCTCTAAGAACTTGCTTTATGAATTGTGTTCATATATGTTTAGGGTAGTTAGCTTTTCTTGTTGCATTGATCCCTTTACCATTATGTAATCACCTTCTTCGTGTTTTTTTAATCTTTCTTGGTTTTAAGTCTGTTTTATCAGAGACTAGGATTGCAACCCCTGCTTATTTTTGCTTGGTGAATATTCCTCCATCCCTTTATTTTGAGCTTTGTGTGTCTTTGCATATGAGATGAGTCTCCTGAATATAGCATACTGATGAGTTTTGACTCTTTATCCAAATTTCCAGTCTGTGTCTTTTAACTGGGGCATTTATGCCATTTACATTTAAGATTAATATTGTTATGTGTGAATTTGATCCTGTCATCATGATGCTAGCTGGTTATTTTGCACAATTGATGCAGTTTATTTATAATGTCGATGGTCTTTACATTTACATTTGTTTTTGCAGTGGCTGGTACTGGTTTTTCCTTTCCATATTTAGTGCCCCCTTCAGGAGCTCTTGTTAGGGAGAACTGGTGGTGACAAAATCTCTCAGCATTTGTTGCTTGCTGTAAAGAATTTTATTTCTCCTTTGCTTATGAAGCTTAGTTTGGCTGGATATGAAATTTTGGGTTGAAAATAATTTTCTTTAAGAATGTTGAATATTGGCCCCCACTCTTTTCTGGCTTGTAGGGTTTCTGCAGAGAAATCCACTCTTAGTCTGATGGGCTTCCCTTTGTAGGTAACCTGACTTTTCTCTCTGGCTGCCTTTAATATTTTCTCCTTCATTTCAACCTTGGAGAATCTGATAATTTTGTGTCTTGGGGTTGCTTTTCTCGAGGAGTATCTTAGTGGTGTTCTCTGTATTTCCTGAATTTGAATGTCAGCCAGTCTTGCTAGATTGGGGAACTTCTTCTGGATAATATCCTGAAGTGTGTTTTCCAACTTAGTTCCATTCTTCCCATTACTTTCAGGTACACCAATCTATTGTAGGTTTGGGCTTTTCAAATAGTTCCATATTTCTCGAAGGCTTCGTTTGTTCCTTTTCATTCTATTTTCTCTAGTCTTGTCTTCACACTTTATTTTATTTAGTTGATCTTCAGTTTCTGATATCCTTTCTTCCACTTGATCAGTTTGGCTACTGATACTTGTGTATGCCTCACGAAGTTCTCATGCTGTGTTTTGGTTCCATCAGGTCATTCTTGTTCTTCTCTAAACTGACTATTCTAGTTAGAAGTTCCTGTAACCTTTTACAAAGGTTCTTAACTTCCTTGCACTGGATTAGAACATGCTCCTTTAGCTCAGAGGAGTTTGTTATTCCCAGTTTCTGAAGCCTACTTCTGTGAATGTGTCAAACTCATTCTCTTTCCAGTTTTTTCCCCTTGCTGGAGAGGAGTTGTGATCATTTGGAGAAGAAAAGGCATTTGGTTTTTGGAATTTTCAGTCTTTTTATGCTGGTTTTTCCTCATCTTCATGAATTTATTTACCTTTGTTCTTTGATGTTGATGACCTTTTAATGTGTTTTATTGTGTGGGTGTCTTTTTTGTTGATGTTGACGTTATTGCTTTCTGTTTCTTGGTTTTCCTTCTAACAGTTGGGGCCCTTTCTGCAGGTCTGCTGGAGTTTGCTGGAGGTCCACTCCAAACCCTGTTTGCCTGGGTATCACCAGCGGAGGCTGCAGAACAGCAAAGATTGCTGCCTCCTCCTCCCTCTGTAAGCTTCATCCTAGAGGGCACCCACCTGAGGAGGCAGTCTGTATCTTAGCAGAGCTGGAGCGCTATGTTGGGAGATCCACTGCTCTCTTCAGGGCCAGTAGGCAAAAACGTTTAAGTCTGCTGAAGCTGCACCCATAGCTGTCCCTTTCCTCGGGTGCTCTGTCCCAGGGAGATGGGAGTTTTATCTATAAGCCCCTGACTGTGGCTGCTGCCTTTCTTTCAGAGATGCCCTGCCTAGTGAGGAGGAATCTAGAGAGGCAGTCTGGCCACAGCCACTTTGCTGTGCTGCAGTGAATTCTGCACAGTCTGAACTTCCCAGAGGCTTCCTTAACACTGTAAGGGGAAAACCACCTACTCAAGCCTCAGTAATGGCAGATGCCCCTCCCCACAGCAAGCTCGAGCATCCCAGGTCAACTTCAGACTACTGTGCTGGCAATGAGAATTTCAAGCCAGTGGATCTTAGCTTGCTGGGTTCCATGGGGATGGGATCTGCTGAGCTAGTTGGCTCCCTGGCTTCAGCCCCCTTTCCAGGGCAGTGAACAATTTTCATCTTGCTGGGGTTCCAGGTGCCTCTAGCATATGACTACAAAACTCTTACAGCTAGCTCAATGTCTGCTCAAACAGCCGCCCAGTTTTGTGTTGAAACCCAGGGCCCTGGTGGCTTAGGCACATAAGGGAATCTCCTGGTCTGTGGTTTGCAAAAACCATGGGAAAAGGTGTAGTATCTGGGCCGGAGAGCACAGTCCCACATGGCTTCCCTTGGCTAGGTGAGAGAGGTCCCCAGATCCTTGCACTTCCCGGGTGAGACAATGCCCCACCCTGCTTCTGCTTGCCCTCCATGGGCTGCACCCACTGTCTAACCAGTCCCAGTGTGATGAACCAGGTCCCTCAGTTGGAAATGCAGAAATCACTAGCCTTCTTTGTTGGTCTCGCTGCGAGCTGCAGACTGGAGCTGTTCCTATTTGGCCATCTTGCCTGGGAACTCCTAGAGTGAAATTTAAATACAGAAGCTGGAAAATCTGACATAAAAATCAATTGTGGTATTTAAAATTTTAGGAAGATTGACAACTTTACAGTTTTTTTCTGCCTTTCTTAAGGCTTGGTTTTAGCCCATTCTTAAGGCTTGACTTTCATCATAAAGGATCAGAAATGGTTTTTGAGTATAATGAACTGGTACAAATACTTCTGAAACATTTCTCTTAAAACATTTTCATAAAAATATTTTTCTTTTTCAAAGTTTCTTTTAAAAGCCAGAATAAAAAGAATATTGGATTTTGACATTGATTTATGTCATTGATTTAAAAACTAGAAATGAGTAAGAATAAGAGGATATAATTTAGTGTCTCAAGCAGCTCTACTGAAGTCTGTATGACCTATAAGAAGAACATAGATTGTATATAACTGTAATTCCATCAGTCAATACTTGGAGAACTTCATTCAACAACCAAGACAAGTATAACATTTATTGAGCTCCTAATATGTGCAATGCCTTGGGATACATCAGAAGAATAAAGATAGTTACCCACTTTTGCAGAACTAACATTCTAGCAGAAAGAAACAGTAGGAAATAATTCTAGTAAATAAGGTATAGAGTAAGTTAAAGAGCAAGAGGTGCTGTGGGGAAAAAAGGATCAGAAATGCTGGAGTATTAAAACAGGCCACTCATGGTAGGCTCTACTGAAAAGATGAGATTTGAGCAAAGATTTAAAGGGGATGAGGTCGTTAGCAGAATAAAATCTGGGGAAGAAAATTCTAGGCAGAGTGAACATTAAGGATAAAGGCAGGAGTTTGCCTGGTATGTTCAAGGAACATCATGGAGGAGGCTAGAGTTGAGTGAGCAAGGGGAATAGTAGTAGGAAAAGAGATCAGAGGTTGTGGGAGCTTAGATTACATGGGATCTGCTAGACATTTATAAAGACTGGCTTTTACTCTTTGTGGTAGGCAGAATAAAAATGCAGCATTCGAATTCTCAGTACCTGTGAATATTGAGAACTAAAAATAAAATCCTAAGCCCCCTAGCCTACTGAATGAACCTCCTCTTGGCCAGGGGAACCACACAGAAACCTTAAAAGCTGAGTTCCTGGCCATGATGGGACGGGAGGTAGGACATTCCTCATTATGCCTCCTCCCTTTTGCAGTTTAGACACAGCTGACCAGCATTAATAAAATAGAGATAAGAAGATTAATGAAATGGACTCCGTGGCAATAAGATACAAAAATGATAAGGCCATACTAGGCATGGGTTAAATCATGTACTCCTACACTTAAAAAACCATGTTCTAGCTGCCACCAGGTTTTTCTTTAGCAGCTAAACAAGCACTGAGCTGGAGATGAGCAAGATGGAAACAATTGCATGTCATCCATTGCCAGACACTGACTAACTGACCCCCTGTTCCTCAAGTCATAACTACAGCTTTGATTGGACATGTTAAGTCTTCATCCCAAAATGAACATGGGTTTTATGTAACATACATGTTTATTCAGTCAACCTTCTTTGTCAATCTAGCTCCTCCTTCAAGCTGTTTAATATGTATGTTTAGACAACCCATTCAGCATAAATCTCCTGCCCTAATCCCTCCTCCTCTGAAGTGCCCGCCTCTGGGTTTGGCCAGAGGCTGCTGCTTAGCTTGCAGGCCGTAACTTTCATAAAAAATAAACTCTCCTTTTAAAATTTATAAATTGTGTGATTCTTAAGTTGTCAATATGTTATATATATCACATGGCAAGGGGGACTGTGTGGATGTGATTAAGAGTAGACCTTGAGATGAAGGGAGTATCATAGATTATTCAGGTAGCCCAATCTAATCACTCACATTAGCTTTTAAACATGGAAGATACCTCCTAACTTCCCAGTCAGAAATTGAGTCTCTGAGAACAGCCCTCAACTGGCAGCCAGTAAGAGAATGGAGATATCAGTCCTACAACCGTAAGAAACTGCATCCTGCCAATAATTAGAATGAGCAAGGAAACTGATTTTTCTCCTAGAGCCTCCCAAAAGGAACACAGCCTTGCTGAGTTCTTGACTTTGGCTTTGTGAGACTTTAAGCAGAGACTCGTCTGAGTTCACCTGACTCTGACCTATGGGAACTTCAAAATAATAAATTTGTATTTTTAAGCCACTAAATTTGTGGCAATTTGTTATGGCAGTCATAGAAAACTCATGCTCGCAGTGAAACGTGGAGCCATTGGATGCTTCTGAGTAGAGGAGTAGCATGATATAACTGGTGTCTTTTGTCATGTAAATTCCCATGACCTCTTAACACAATGGTTATCACAATCTCTCGTTAAGGTTAAAATCCTTTCAGCTTTGGTAGTAGAGCTGAGTAGTTTATGTCCTTGATATCAGACACTGCATTTTGGCGGTTCAAACAGCCTTTTATACTAGATTTCAGCATTAATATGTATTTATTTTTTCCCCAGGAAATCCAGATTGATATGATCTGGAACAATTAAATAAATTTAAAGTTATTTAATTCATTTAGGGAAAAATGACACATTATTTGTAGTAAAGCCAAGCCTGAATTATCTCTGAAGCCAATCCTAACACTCCACTTACTTTTTTCTTGTTTTTCATTTTTCTTCCCACAAACTAAGTCCTTGTTAAAGCCAACATTGCTGAAAATTTAGTGAAGAGTAAAAATATATTGTCTCTAAGCCCATGTTTCAATATTTTTAAAAATATGGGTATATTTTTCACAGCATTTTGATTTGGCTGCCTCAAGCAGTAACAGCACATGAGATCTATTAATTGATCATCAGTAAATAACTGTCTTCTAAATATGTATGAAATAGTAGCTCAATAAGACCTGCCTCCATCCAAGGCAATGAATTTCGGCTTAGAACAATAGAAGTGCTCCAATCAGTGATGGTTAGATCATAGCTGTAAGATAATATGACAAAGGAAAACTTTTAGGTCAACATGTAGAAAGATCAGAAATAGGATTTAACAGTCACTGATAGAATGTTCTTAAAAAGAGGTTTCCTTAAGCCAGCTGTATTCTGTATAGTACATATATTATTGATGGAAGCTAATCCAGCCTGGGTGACAAAGCTAGACTCCATCTCAAAAAAAAAAACAAAAACAAAACACACACACACACACACACACACACACACACACACACACACACACACAAAACTTAGTCTGTGCTGTACTTGTCAGGAAAACTACAGTAAATATCTATATCATTTTTCAAGGCTTCTGAATTACCTTTTTTTCATTGATGAGGAGAAATAGACTGTACAAAAGCCCACATATATTTAGGTTATGTGTGTATCTTCTCTTACCTGGGCTTATCTAGTATATTTCCTTTCAAAGGAAACATCTTTACCTCTAAACACTGAATACATACATCAAAAATTCTCTGAGAGGTAGAAACTTATTTCCTCACATTTGGAGATAAGAATATAAAATATTAATTCACTTTTTTTAAAAGGAAAGTAAATGATAGTTTCTTTTATAGTCACCTACTTCATAACATTCCACATCTAACTCCCTTTGTATGGGCATACCGTATATCTTACTGAGAGAAAATGCACTTTTTACACAAACCAAATAATTCTTTTAGTTTTATAACTGGCATCATAACACCTCTGTTTCTATTTTTTAAAATTGGGACCTATTTTGTTATTACCTTATATGACTAGTGTAATAAAATATAATTTAATGTTCTCATATGCTTTAACTATAGACTGAGTAGTGTTGGGGGAAAGTTTCTGGGGCCTAGTAGAGGGACAAGTTGTGGGCTGTTAGACATGGCATATGACAAAGCTGTAAGCAGCCAACTAAATTGTTTGAAGTATACAAGTGGCAAACACAATCTTCCTATTTATTTGGTGACTGCAGTAAGTAGCATCTGTAATTTTCAAAGACCACATAAAATCAATACCACAGTGAGAATCAAGGCTAGTCATAGTCCTGAAAATCCAGCACAGTCCCAAGCCTCCCTTTGTATAGAAACAAATTTGTTATTTCTCCTTTATAAACTTAATATGGAATTCTCAGATAATTTAACCTACCTACATGCAAAAATTTAGGAAAATAAATGTAATGCCCTAGTGGTAAAATAAAGTAAAGAATAAAAATAAAACACATTCCAGTATGTAAATCCATGAGCAAAATTACACTTGAAGACAAAATTATGTGTATCTATACATAGAAGCATGTTGAATGCAATAGCTTATAATGCACATTGTATTGTACATTGAAGGAGCATGATGGATGGTGACAGTTTTTCTAAAATATTGGGAAACTCTTTGCTAAGTTTTGGATAAAAAAAATATATATATATTTTTTATTACATGGTACCACATATATGGTTACTGCATAGAGAATGCCAAATATACTTTGTATTTACATGTGAAGTGGAGTTAGGTTCCAGGCCCAAGTAATTATAAATAGTTTTTACCTGCAGAAATCATGCAAGTTGCCATTTCATTCTTAAGTGTATAGTCCTAGTGCTCCTATTGCAGTATATCGGGTATGTCTGGCCCCCACCCTTTAAATACCACTAGTATTCCTCCCAATTATTTTGACAACCAAAAAAGTTTCCCACTAACTTCACCTCTGTTGAAAATACTGCTCTCCTACTTTTCCGTGATGTTTAACTGTTACAATGTTGATAGAAAGAATAATACATCCATCACTTGAACACATGAAGCCCACAACTAACAGGCTCCTGTTGGCTGTTTTAACAAAAGCTTGCTTGCTTTTTTTATTTATGATTTGTATTGTGGTGTAGCAGCTGGCTATCTTTAGGTCTCTAAATATTCACCCTCCATATGCAACCACATTCTAAAAACTTCTGATAAAAAGAATGCATCTCCTGGAAATGTTTGTGAAAAGCTTTGTAGACAACTAGTTATAAACTAAAACCTCAGTGTGGTAGGCAGAACAATGGAACCTAAGAATACTTATATATTATCTTAGCACAAGGAACTTTGCAGGTGTGATCAAATTAAGGATCTTGAGATGGAGAGATTATTCTGGATTATCTGGGTGGTCCCAGTGTAATCACAAGGGTCCTAATGTGGGAAAGGGGCAGGGGGCAGGAGAGTCAGATTAGATTCAGAGAGAGATTTGAAGATGCTATACTGCTGCCTTTTAAAAAATACGCCCATTGAACTCTGCTTCAAAAAATGAAAACACATCTATAAAATGTATATTGGGAATAAGCTTTATATTTACATACATTAGGGGAATTTAAAAAATATGTAATGTTTGGATAGACAGACTATATTACTTTGCTATAAAATTATAAATTTAACTTTTAATAAAGATTGCCAGAATATTCTAGATTCGAAATTATGTTTTTGTTTTCCTCAAGACAAAATAAATATGAACATTCTAAACTGCTGGATGAATCTGAAAGACATTAATTTCAAAATTTAATTTATACTCAAATATAACTACATTAAAAGTTTAAGGTTTCATGGGAGAAAATATAATAAAGAGGTAGGATCACTTTTAGACTTAAGAATAATGTTGGTTTCCCAACTGCTTTTCTTAGCGATTAAAGCATAAGATGAATTGGCATTTGCTTCATAGCAGTTTGTATGCATTAGAAAACAAAAAGAAGACATTTGTAGTAATGCATGGAAACTTGGTGCTTCAAATTAAAGTTCTCCTTTGCTGCTGTAGAATGGATTCCATACAGTGGATAGGTGTGGATGATTCAGAAAATTATGAGTTTAGAGTCTCAGTTATTAATTTATAAGTTTTGTAGGGAATTATGAACTTACTATATCACCTGTGTTATTGCTATATAAAATATAGAAGGATTCTTTTAAAAAATCACAATTTTTTTCTAAATTTATTTTTTTAAAGTTTTTAGAGAGAATAAATATAAAATTAGTAAATTTGAACAACATGTTTCATTCACATTCCTTAAATTGCTTCTTGGTCTCCTTAACAATTTTTCTTTTCCTTTGACCCTCCGCTTTTCTCATTTTTCTTTTCCTCCTTGAAGAAATGATCCACTTTTAGGGCTTTAAACATTTCTTTTTGTGTTGATGTTTAAATCTTTTATTATTAGTCTCATATTCTCACTCAAGACTCAGACTTCTAATACTCGTAATGAACATTTATGTCCATTGGGTTATCCTGCTGTTATCCTAAACTGCACATATTGGGAATGGAACTCAATCATTTTTTCTTTGCAAATCAGTGTCTGTTACTAATTTCTTTCATTCTGTTCACCCAGTTTTCTAGGTATGAAATTTTGGGATTGTTTTCAAGATTTTATATTGCCTTTATTTTCTTAATCAGAGTCCTTCTAGTTCTAGTCTAGAAATATGTTTCATATCTGCCATTTATGCTCCACTATGATTTTGACCATCTTGCAGTTCCTGATAATTTTATAAATAGATTAATACAATGCTCTTTAATTTTTTTTCTTTAATATGCTTACTTCATTCTAGACATAGCTGGAAGACTGACTGATCTTAAATTATAACTTTTTTTTACTGTATGTTACTCATTCAATAAAGGAAAACCTAGTTTAGCATTTCACTTGGCAAAGTATGGTACATTATGCATGAATTGCAGCATCAGGATCACTTGTGATATTTGCTAAAGGTGGCCATCCCACATCAACTAAATCAAATCTCTGGGCATGGATTCTGGGAATCAGCATTTTTAGAAAGCAACATAAGTGATTCTGATGCATTTGAGAACTACTGGAAAGGATAAAATTCAACCTACAATTCAAAACCCTTTAACATATGGCCCTACCTTGTATATTCCAGTTTATTTTCTGCTAGTTCTAGTATAACCTCTTTGCTCATAAGCAGTCACTCTAGATATGCCACAATCAAGTTGCCTCTGAGAATTTGTTCATAATCCCTTCATTCAGAATACCTTATGGTTTTTTTTGCATCCATCCTTCAAGCCCTCCTTCTTCATGGACACTTTAAGCTATGTATTACTGAGCACCTAACATTTATGTCAGACATTTTATGGAAAATTTTTACTATACATTAAGCAACCTAGATATAATTGTCCCCATATTACAAACGAGGACATTGAGACTTAGTGCAGTTAAACAGCTTGCCCTAAGCTCTACAAGTAGTAAGGAGTAGAGTTGGATTCAAATCTAAGTCTGGATTTGACATGCTCCTCCCAGTGGTAGCTTTCAAGTTGGCTCTGTAGGAAGCTGCTTAACTAAAACCTACCAGGTTTTCTGTGTTTATATGCTACAGCTTTCCCACAGATCACTTTTAAATACAGCTTAAATATTTCTAAAACCCATTTTATGAGTTCTTTTAGGACAGCTAAGGCACTCAAATGGAAATCATTAGATTATTATTTAACGGTTAAATGTGTGTCAGCTTCTCTGTAGTTGAGCCATAAACTTCTTAGATACTGAAGGGAAATTTTAAAAAGCCTATCCCTTTCATTACCCCGTGTGGTAGTGGTTGTATTTAGTAGATATTCACTGACTATCTGCTCAGATTAAATAGAATCCAGAACAGTGAAAGATGTACTTTCACTGAGTAGGAATCACTGGTTCCAGAAAACGAGAAATTGTGAGCACCTGAGGACAAGGACTATCAGTTATTTTAATGTTTTTTAGAGCATTTGAAAGAAGATGGAAACTTAATTAAGTTTTAATTATGTGTTTATCAGCAATTGTGATTAGAAAATGTTTTACAATTTTTTGGGCATGAAATAAAAACGAAATATTAGTAGAAAAGTTCCATTAATGCAACATAAAACTACAATGAAATATACTATTTTGGGATGTTGTAGACTAAATATCATTAAGTTTCTCTTTCTATAGAATTTAATACTTGTTTGTTCATTGTAAAACATGAATATTACTACCTTACAATTTTATCTAACCTTCAATTTGTTTGTACTTTAGGCCAAAAACATCTATGTTCTCACATCACAAAAAACATTTAGCTCAAGTGAATTTACGTCCTCTATCATAATCAACTCTATATGATTAAGAAATTACTAAACCTTGAAGATGAACAATCAATAAAGTAAACATTTTTGATCCATTGCATACAATGTTAACTCTAAAGTTGGTGAAGCAATGCTTTCGTATAATGCTTTCAATGCATTATTTGACAAAAAGACAAGTTCTCAGTAAGGTTGTTGTATATAAGCATTAATAAGCATTGAAGGCCTAACAGCACTGGCTGTCAAATCTGTGTGTGTTAATGTGAATTAATGAGCTTTTCTTCTCCCAAGAGGAAAACAGGTTTTTATAGGTTAAACAATGATGAGTAAAAACACAGGCAATGCCAGTTTGATAGAGAGCCTTCAATTTAGGGAAGTGACCTTTAAAAGGGATTGCATAAATAACCTCAACATAATCACTTGGTGTAATATTTTGTGTTTTGAGTTTAGATACCAGTAAAGCATGTTTATTGATTGAGTTGATTTTTAAAATTGTACCCCCTTGGGAAATCACCTTAGTGCGGAATGAAAGTGAAAAGACAATGATAACAACAAAACATGTACAACTAAAACTATCATAGAGTCAAATACTGGTTTGAAAAAAATCACCCTTTTAATGTCATACTATGGTGGAAAGCTAGATATTTTCAATTCTGCTCCAAATTACATAAAGTAGAAAGCACTGATTATAGTTGTTGGTGTGGAAAGGGTAATAACTTAGGATTATTAAACTCATATATTTTCATTTTTAGTAAACCCTAGTTCCAAGTTTATCCAAGGCTCTGTTTAGAATCATGCCAAGAGGACTCACATATTTGCTTTTATATTTTAGCAAAGATATCCTTCTATCATTTCGGCTGAGCAGCTAGGTTTATTACCCAAGAGAAGGAAGATTTGATACTCTGAAAGATCTTGACAAAAGGAAAGTTAAAAAGCCAATTCCTGCCAAGTGGGTGTTGGACCAAAAAAAAAAAAAAAAAGCTGTTCCTTCTGGTGTCAGAATATGTGAGAAGGAATTAATCAGACATAGGTTTCTGACTTCCCTTCTCCAGACTGACAAGTTTGCAAGAAAGCCAAAAATAGAGTAGCTTTCATTGAACTTTTCTTTTGGAATGTTGATATGAGGCTGTCATTTAGGGTGGCTCTGTGCCAACCTGGGAGGTAATATGTGGCAATGGTAGATGAAGGTGGCTGCAAAGATGAATCTGAGGCAAAGTACCTGGCTCTCAAGAGTCCAGCTATATCTGGAGGGAATCTTGCTGGGAATTTGCCCAAAGTGATTTGCTGCAATAACGGGTGAGGCCAGAGATTCAATAAGAGTCACCTCTAAATTCCATGAGGTTAGCTGCATAGGAAGCAAGATTTGACTGGGGGTTGAATCACTGAGGGTTGGATAGGGTGCAGGTGAAGTGTCAGCAGGCCATATCTGCGAGCAAAGATAACAGACCTGATATTCCTTTGTAAAACAGTGGCATATCTAAGGGTCGTACCAGCCACCTCACAGTGGAGACCAGCACAAGGATGGCAGGCTTCATGGAAGGGATAACCCCTTGAATTCTGTATGCTTTCTCTTATACCCAGATGCCAGCTTGGAAAGAGGAGGGTGAAAAGTACAGCTCTGAAGTCAAGCTAAACTTTGAGTTGATTAAATATTTTATATTAGAGAGGTTGTTTAAACTGGAGCTATCAACTGGCCATTTTGAGGTAAGTCCTTGTTTTCACTTCCTTCCAAATAGGGTGGAATATTGAAAAGAATATTGAATGAGTTATAGAAAATAAAATAAGCTTTTGTTTCATACATTTCATTAATAGTGTAAATTTGAGAATTTGCTAGTGAATCTGCTGTACTTATCCCCACTCCCCAAGTCCTCACTCAGCTGAGCTGGCTTCCTTTTTCTCTAAGAAAATTGAAGTAATCTGAAGGGAATTTCCATAAGTTTTCCTCACTACATCTATTCACTTTCAAATTTCTGTGACCATATACTCTGTCTTCACATCTGGAACATAAGAGGAGTTGTCTGATTCATCCAAAGGCAACTCTTCTACTAGAACTCTAGATCCTATCTCCTCTTACCTATTACAGCAATTCTCACCTCTGAGTTGTCAATTTTTTTCTTGTTGTCGATTATTCCATTATAAAGCAAACATGGTAAATCTCTGACCATTGAAAACAAGTTCTCCCAATGCAATTTTATTCTTCTTTATTCCCATATCTGCATTTTCTTTATAGCAAAACTTCTCAAATACCGCTAATATCTTTCTTCAAGTTCTTTTAAAACTCACTTTAACAGGCTGTCACCCAAATCATTCCACTGAAACTACTCTTATGAGGGTAACTAATGACTTCCATATTGCTAAATGCAATAGATCTATTTTGACCCATCATCAGCACTTGACACATGTGATCACTTTTTTTTTCTTTTTTTTGGAAGAAAAGAAAAAGAAAAAAAAGAAAGAAAGAGAAAGAAAAAAAAGAATTAAAAAAAAAAGAATGAAGGAGAGAAAGAAAGAGGAAGAGGAAGAGGGAGAGAGAACGGGAGTGTTGCTTTATTGCCCAGGCTAGTATGCCGTCTAAAAATGGGTATTGAAAACCTCTTTATACCAATAATTGTGCTTAATAATAGAGACAGGAAAAAATGAGGGAAGAAAATAACAAACAAGCAGCCAACCAATATTTCATTTAAACCTATGAGTAGGTGTGATGTGGTACTGATAAGAGTGTATATTTTGTGTGTTTAAAGTGCAGAATTCTATAAATGTTAATTAAGTTTACTTGTTCCAGATCTGAGTTCAAGTCCTGGATATCCTTGTTAATTTTCTGTCTCGTTGATCTGTCTAATATTGATGTTGAAGTCTCCCACTATTATTGTGTGGGAGTCTAAGTCTCTTTATAAGTCTTATGTATCTGGGTGTTCCTGTGTTGGGTGCGTATATATTTAGGATCGTTAGCTCTTCTTGTTGCATCGATCCTTTTACCATTATGTAATGTCCTTCTTTGCCTCTTTTGCTCTTTGTTGCTTTAAAGTCTTTTATCAGAGGTGAGAATTGCAACTCCTGCTTTTTATTTATTTTTGCTATCCATTTGGTTGGTAAATCTTTCTCCATTCCTTTGTTTTGAGTCTTTGTGTATCCTTGCATGTGAGATGGGTCTGGATGCAGCATACCTATGGGTTTTGGCTTTTTATCCAATTTGCCTATCTGTGTCTTTTGATTGGAGGATTTAGTCGATTTAAATTTAGGATTAATAATAATATATGTGAATTTAATACTGCTATTTGATGTTAACTGGCTGTTTTGCCCATTAGTTGTTGTAAATTCTTCATTATGTTGATACTCTTTACTTTTTGGTATATTTTTGGAAAGGCTGATACTGGTTGTTCCTTTCTATGTGTAATGCTTCTTTCAGAAGCTCTTGTAAAGCAGGCCTGGTGGTGTTGAAATCTCTGAGTACTTGCTTGTTCGCAAAAGATTTTATTTTTCCTTCGCTTGTGAAGCTAGTTTGGCTAAGTTTGGATATGAAATTCTGGGTTGAAAGTTCTTTTCTTTAAGGATGTTGAATATTGGCCCCCACTCTCTTCTGGCTTGTAGAGTTTCCGCTAAGAGATCTACTGTGAGTCTGATAGGCTTCCTTTTGTGGGTAACCTGACCTTTCTCTCTGGGTGCCCTTAGTATTTTTTCCTTCATTTCAGCCCTGGTGAATCTGACGATTATGTGCCTTGAGGTTGGTCTTCTTGAGGAATATCTTTGTGGTGTTCTCTGTATTACCTGGAGTTGAATATTGTCCTGCCTTGCTGGTTTGGGAAAGTTTTCCTAAATAATATCCTGAAGAGTATTTTCCAGCTTGGATTCATTCTCTTTGTCACATTCAGGTACATCTATCAAACGTAGATTTGGTCTTTTCACATAGTCCCATATTTCTTGGAGACGTTGCTCATTCCTTTTTATCCTTTTTCTCTAACCTTGTCTTCTCACTTTATTTCATTAAGTTGGTCTTCGACCTCTGATATCCTTTCTTCTGCTTGATCAATTCGGCTGTTAAAACTTGTGCATACTTCGCGAAGTTCTCATGTTGGTTTTTCAGCTTCATTAATTCACTTATATTTCTCTCTAAATTGTCTATTCTTGTTAGCACTTCGTCAAACCTTTTTTGAAAGTTCTTAGTTTCTTTGCATTGGGTTAGAACAAGTTCTTTTAACTCACAGAAGTTTCATCCACTTTTTGAAGCCTACTTCTGTTAATGGAACACACTCATTCTCCATCAGGCCTGGTTCCGTTGCTGATGTGGAACTGTGATCCCCTGTAGAGGGAGAGGTGTTCTGATTTTGGGTATTCTCAGCCTTTTCAGGCTGGTTTCTTCCCTTCATTATAAATTTATCCATCTGTTGTCTTTGTAATTACCGACTTTCTAATTAGGTTTCTGAGTGGACGTCCAACTTGTTGATTCCCAGCACCAGAATCTGAGCAACCCACTGCGCCAGCTAAAACAGCCATGGCGTTAAGATTGATGGTGCTTTTCTGCCTGGAAATATCTGGTCTGGCTTCCTTCTTGAGTCCGTCCTTCAATCAGCTGAATAGGTGACTCTGCCTTCCCGGAGCTCCAAACGTCGGCCAAAAGGGGACCCGGTCCTATTTACTCTGCACCAAGAACTGCCGTGCAGAGGCGCCAGCCACAAGAGTCGCACTGGCGACCCATGGGGCTCCTCCGCTGGGAATCTCCTGGTCCTTGAGCAACAAAAATTCATCTGAAAATGTGGCGTCCTCTTGTTCTCTGTGCTTTCACTGGGAGCTACAATTCCGAGCTGCTAGTGATCAGCCATCTTGGATCTCTCTCCCAGGTGATCACTTTTCTTCTTTCTCTTACTTCACTGGCTTCCACTTCCCTGTCTGTTATTGGCACCTTCTCATCTTTCCAGCTTCTCAATATTGGAAGTTTTAAGAGTTCAGTCCTTGAATGTTTTCTCTATTCTGTCTATACTTACTCCTTTTGTGATCTCATTCAGTTTCATGGTTTTTAATATTATTTCTATGCGGACATTTCCCAATTTTTTATATCCAGCCTGAAAATGGATCATCTAAACTTTTACCTCCTATAGTGAATTGCCTACTCAACAACTCCACTTGGATATCTAATATGTATCTCAAACATAACATGTCTAAACAGAACCTTCCCCTTTTCAGCTGATGATAGTTACATCCTACAGTTGCTCTGGCCAAAGAGCCTTGGAGTCGTCCTTAGTTGCTCCTTTTCTCTCACAATCTATATGAAAGCCATCAGCAAATCCCAGAATCCAGCTCTTTCTCACTACCTCCACGACTACTGTCAGTTTTTAGTCTCTCTTTCATATTTGTCTCCCTAGAGTCTGTTCTTAGTTCAACCAGAGTGATGCTTTTAAATGTAAGTTAGGTCACGTCTGTACTCTGCTTAAAACCCTCAAATGGCTACGTATGTTCCTCAGAGTAAAAACTAAATTTTGTATCCTGATCCATAGTTCTTACAGTCTTCATGGCCCCTTTTCCCCACCTCCTTATCTTTTACTACTTTTCCTTATTCTTATTCTGCATAGCTGGACCAGTTTTCTGTCTTTCAAACACACTGGCTACATTCTGATCTCAGGACTTTTACCTTTGTTCTTCCTTCTATCTGGAAAGCTCTTTCCTAATATCTTCTTGATTCAAGCTCTTAAACTATTTATTTTTATTTCTCAAATGACACATTCTCATTTGACTACCCTATTTAAAATTACAATCTCCACACCTGCTATGTTTTTCTCCATAGTTTTATTTTTCTGCTTTGTTTTTCCCCATAGCTTTCATGCTTTGTTTTTTCTCCATAGTTTTCATGACTTTCTGTTATCCTAAGCAAGTTGTTGATTTTTTTTTTTTATAATAAGGCCCTACTTCAATGTTGTATTACCAAGAAGTAGAGATTGACTGTAACTTGCCAAAGACAGAACATTCATTTTACAGCTACACAAGAACAGGGCTAACAGTGAAAAGGCACTCTAATTTGGGACAGTGTGAAGAAACATACTTTGTGTTTAGGACAATTTATAGAGGAAAATTTCTAGGGAACCTAAGAATACTATTGTTTATATGGATGTAAGGTGAAAAATGAAAGAACTCATGCAAAAAATCTATGCTATCTTTACTCTTCCTAGGTTAATTAAATTTATATTTAATGCAAATTTTATAAGTGCATTCTCCTTTTGTTGGAGAAAATAAATGTTTTCAAATAATTCCTGTGCTTCAGTTTATGAAATCATACTCTAGACAAGTGCATAGGAAGTATTTCTAAACACTAATAATAAACTCAGAAAAAGAAATAAAAACATTTCATTTACAATAGCATAAAAAATTTAGAAATAAATTTAAACAAATAAGTGAAAGATCTGTACACAGAAAACTATAAAACATTGGTAAAAATAGAAGAAACATAAATAAATGGAAAAGTATTCCATGTTCATGGATTGGAAGAATTAGTGTTAAAATGTTCATATTTACCCAAAGTGATATATAGATACAATGCAATTCCTATCAAAATCAAATGACATTTTTCACAGAAATAGAAAAAATTCTAAAACTCACGTGGAACCACAAAAGACCCTGAACAGCAAAGCAGTCTTGAGTAAAAAAAGTAAACAGGTAGGCATCATATTACCAGGTCTCAATATTGACTGCAAAGCTCTGGTAATCAAAACAGTATGGTAGTGGCATAAAAACAGACACACAGACCAATGGAGCATAGAGAGTCCAGAAATAAACCCAAACATATACAGTCAACTAATTTTTGACAGTGGCACCAATGAAATGACATGGAGAAAGGCTAGTCTTTTCAGTAAATGGTGCTGGTAGAACTGAATATCCACATGTAAAAATAATAAAATCAGACTCTTATATTAAGGTATACAAAAAAAAAAAGGACACCTCAAAATGGCTTAAAGACCTGCACATAAGACCCAAAACTGCAGGAATCCCCTAGAAGGAAACATAGGTGCAGAGCTCCTTTACTTTGGCCTTGGCAATGATTTTTTGGTTACCTTTCTTTCCTCTTTTTTTTTTTTTGATGGTAAGAGTATCTAAATTTATTCTCTTGGCAAATTACCAGCATATAATAAAATATTATTAACTATAGTCCTCATGTTGTACATTATTATTACTGTTATTATTATTATTGAGATGGCATCTCACTCTGTTGTTCAGGCTGGAGTATAGTGGGGCAATCCTGACTCACCACAACCTCTGCCTTCTGGGTTCGAGCAATTATCCTGTCT
Organism: Sapajus apella; assembly: GCF_009761245.1. Taxonomy (NCBI): domain Eukaryota; kingdom Metazoa; phylum Chordata; class Mammalia; order Primates; family Cebidae; genus Sapajus; species Sapajus apella. The sequence goes on along the minus strand of NW_022436968.1, from coordinate 11,897,803 downwards.
CGAGTAGCTGGGATTACAGGTGTCCGCCATCACACCGAGCTAATTTTTTTTATTTTTAGTAAAGATGGGCTTTCACCATGTTGGCCAGGCTGGTCTCGAACTCCTGATCTCAAGTGATTTGCCCACCTCGGCCTTCCAAAGTGCTGGGATTACTGGAGTGAGCCACTGCCCCCAGCCCTCAGGTTGTACATTAGACTCTATATATATTCATGGGGCATAATTGTGACTTTGTATCTTTTGCCCAGCACTTTCCTACCTCCCATATCCCAGCTCCTGATAACCACTGTTCTACTTTCTGTTTCTACATATTTCATTTTTTTAAAGATTTCACATATAAATGAGTCATGCAGTATTTTTCTTTTTGTGTTTGTTTATATCACCTTGCATAATGTCCTCTAGATTCATCTATGTTATCACAAATGGCAGGATCTCCATTTTTAAGGCTGAGCAATATTTCACTATATATCACAATTTCTTTATCTATTCATCCATCAAAGACACTTCAGTTGTTTCCAAATCTTGGCTATTGTGAATAATGCTGTAGTTAACATGAGACAGCAGCTAGTTATAGGACTGGTAATTTTATTTCCTTTGGGTGTATATCCAGAAGTGGGATTGCTGGATCACATTGTAGTTCTATATTTAATTTCTGGAATTAAAATAGTTCAATATATCATATTACGGATATACGGTAATTCTATCTTAAGTTTTGGAATAGGGAGGAAACCTCCATAATATTTTCCACAGTGGCTGCATCAATCTATGTTCCCACCAACAGTATACAAAGGTTCCCTTTTTTCCACTCCTTCCCCAACACTTGTTAACTCCTGTCTTTGTCATAATAACCATTTTAACAGATGTGAAGTGATATCTCATTGCAGTTCTGATTTGCATTTGGTTGATGATTAGTGATACTGAGAATCTCTCATATACTTGTTGCCATTTTTATGTCTCCTTTGGAAACATTTATTCAGGTTCTTTGCCCATTTTTTAATCAGGTTATTAATATTTTTGCTATTGAGTTGTGTGAGTTCCTTATATATCTTGGATATTAGCCCCTTATTAGATATATGATTTGCAAATATTTTTCTCCCAATTTGTAGGCTGCCTTTTCATTTTGATGACTGTTTCCTTTGCTGTGCAGAAGCTTTTTAGTTTTATGTAGTCCTTTTTGTTTATTTTTGCTTACACTGCATGTGCTTAACTAATATAAGTTTTATTGTGTAAACTAAATATTTGGATATTAATATTTTTTAAAATTGATAAAGTCTTTATCAACTTTTACTGAATACCATATTGTCTACTTGACTATTATATTAGTCTTATCTGTGATCCTAAGTGAAGAATAAATAATATGAGATCCTTAAAATGTCCTACTGAATTGTCAGATTGAATCCAGATATCTAAAAATAAGTCAAAGTAACACTATCATAAATAATCTATATTACCTTTTCAATTAACTAATGAATTAGTTAACGTTTTTTAGAGGCGAGGTCTATGTTATTCAGCCTGGTCTTTGACTCCTGGGTTCAAGCAGTCTTCCTGTCTCAGCCTCCCAAGTATCTGGGACTGCAGACATGCACCAGTCTTGCTGACTAGAATCTATCTTAGCTTTTTAAAAATAAACTTGTTTTTGTGGCATAATCTGAGTTTTACAGAAATGTTTCAAAGACAGTATAAAGTTTTCTTTTTCCTCATTTTTTTCTCTTTTCTTTATTTAATTGACAACAATATATTTATATGGTGCAATGTGATGTTTACTTATATGTAGATGTTGTGGAATGATTCTTCTTATATCCCTTGCCCAGTCTCCCCTAAAGTTAACATTGTATATCACCATAGTACATTTTTTTAAAAATAATCTAGGCATGGTGCCTCACACCTGAAATCCCAGCACTTTGGGAGGATGAGGTGGAAGGATCACTTGAGTCCAAGAGTTCAAGATCAGCCTGGGCAAAATAGGGAGACCATGTCTTTACAAAAAATACAAACATTAGTTGGTCATAGTGGCCTGTGCCTGTAGTCCCAGCTACTTAGGAGGCTAAGGTGGGAGGATCACTTGAGCCCCAGAGGTTGAGACTGCAGTGAATTGTGTTTGCATACTCCAGCTAAGGCAAGAGAACAAGACCCTGTCTCAAAACTAAAACCAAGAAACAACACTGGTGCACTGTTATTAAGTAAGCCCCAGACTTTATTTGGATATCACTGTTTTCCTGCTAGTGTCCTTTGCTCTTCCAGGATCCAGTTCAGAAAACTGTTCAGTATTTGGTACATTGGCTATATAGATATAGCTATATGTAAAGGGCTGCATAGGCTGTACCTTGTACTACTCTGGGGGTGTGAGTTACATTGCTGTGCCAGGCACTGTTCATAGTGCTTTACATCTATTAACTTGTTTAGTCATCACAATAGCTCTAAAAGGTAGGCAATATCATTATCCCTATTTTACAAATATGGGCACTGAGGACAAAGAGAGATTCAGTAACCTTAAAATATCACATAGCTAATCAGTGGAGAAACTGAGATTCTAGTTACACAGCCTGTGCTGTTAGAGACATTTCAAATTGGTAAGCTTCCTATCCCAAGTGATCATCTATGAGAGCACACTTTATCCTAAGGAACTGGCTGATTGACCTTAAGCAAGTCACTCAATCTCTCTGGACCTGTGTTTGCTCATCCATGAAATTGTAGAAGTGGATTACATAATCTATACCTTCAAAACAAATGTATAACATTGAAGTATGCATCTTTAATTTCCAGCTCAAAGACCTACTGCATTTTTGTACTCTTGCCAATCAACTTTTAAAAAATAAAATGTTCAATAAAATCAGATGATTGAATATTAAAATTCCGATTGTATTTTTAAACAGGATCTATATATCACATGGAGTCACTTCGTTTTTGCCTCAGGTTGTTAGCTTGTTGATCTTGAATTTTATATCATGCTTTTGAATACTACTTAATTTCACATATACCCTTTGTACGCCAATAAAACTAAACTAAATGTATGTCACTTCTTATGTACGAATGCACAAGCAAACAGTATATAGCCACATATTTCAGTAGATTAAACTCAGCTGAAATTATCCCACATGCTGGCACTGTAATAGGCTATTGATCTCAGATTGCATTTTCTGTTTCTTTATAATTGAATTTTGTTCCCAAATGAAAGAGCATGTTCATTTTCAGCTTGTGTTTAGTGAAATAAAAATTGCATCTGGGATCAGTTTTATCATATGCCCAATAGAGGACTAAGTATGAAGTCCTCCGTGTACTTTCATAGACCTAAGTATGGAATATTGTGACAATTAAAAAAGAAGGGAGTATACCACCTTCTTGGAAGAGATCGTTTTCCCCTCAAAGTGCTAAATTTTAGATCTGAACTGCCACAAAAATTCTGCATGATTATATTCACAAATCAGGATACACAAAACTATGGAATTTTCCCCTATGAATGATGAGTAATGAAAGACATGTTGCAGTTACATAAATTAACCCATCTCTAGAGACTAAAGGAAATTAAGACTGAAGAAAGTAGGACAGAGGGCTTAAAATAAAACAAAAAAGATCTTAAATAGAAAATAGTATGCCAGAACTAGAGGTGATTTCCTTTCTTATGCTAGACATTCCTTTGATTCCTTTAATTACAACGAGATGGAAATTTTAGGACACTGAGGGAGACAGATTATTCAAAGGCTTTTGCATGCCCTTTATTCACTTTCAAATACAATACTCCTCATTATAGGATGATACTATTAATCATACTGCTTTCAGCCCTCTATCTGATGGTGAGGGTCTTCAGCTGTTCCAGAAGGTCCTGGGTCCCAAAGTTCCTGTTATTCACTGCTGATTGGGCACAGATGAGAGTACTTATTTTTCATTCAGCAGCCTGTTGTGGATACAGGGTTACTGTTGTAATGAAGCAGGGCCTTTCTGATCCTTTTTATTACTTTCCTTTCATGGGGGAGAGGAGCGATAAAGTGCCTACAGTGAAATGAAATTGCAATACATATGCTCTCACGATTCATTTTTCAAACCCCAGGGAAGACTTCCCTACATCTCTTGACCTAAGTCCTTGAAACAGAATGCAGCTGCATCCTTATGCTGTGAAAGTTGTGTGTGTGTGGTGGTGGTGGTGGTGTTCATGTTGGAGAAGGACTCTGCATCAAAGCTTGGGGAGAATGTGAGCAGTGCAAACACTTAAGTGAGAGAAAAGACAAATTGACTTTCCAAATTCTTCCAATCAGATGGCATGAATGCTGATCCCCACAGTGCCTAGTGTCGTCATTTTCTTGTTTCACTTTGTATCCAGCATGCGATTTTGGAGGTATTCATGTATAGTAAGGTATTCTCAATGGTTGCACATGGTTGGTGAGAAATATTTTGCAATGGTGAATAATTTATTTTATTTTTAAATGTGTGTGTATGTATGTATGTATGAATGCATGTATTATATTTATCTGTATGTATGTATTCAATTTTTTATTAAAAATTAAACAATCTTAAATGTAATATGCTATAAGCATAACACACTGGCAGATAGCAATTAGCATTAAATATTAGAATTACAGATGCTTTTATTTTTCTAAAGTATTTAATTAAAAACTTTTTTTTTTTTTAAAGAAATGGGGGTCACTTTATGTTGGCCAGATTGGACTCGAACTCCTGGTCTAAAGCAATCCTCTTGCCTCAGTCTTCCAAGTAGTTCTGGGATTACAGGCACTGCTATTTTTCTAAAGTATTTAATAATAATTAAATTTTCAAAAAGGCAGAAAATTGATTTTAAATAATTTTGATTTAGAAATTGATTCCATTAATATGTGCACCTTTTACTTTTAAGAAATAGTTTTGAATATTTTAAAAGATAAATAAACAATTTGAAAACATGAGAGTGATGGTTAATGTCAAGTGTCAACTTGGCTGGATTGAAGGATGCAAAGTATTGTTCCTGGGTGTGTCTGTGAGGGTGTTGACAAAGGAGATTAACATTTGAGTCAGTGGACTGGGAGAGGCAGACCCACCCTCAATCTGACTAGGCATCATCTAATCAGCTGCCAGCAGGCTATAATGAAGCAGGAAGAGGAAGTTGGAAGGACTAGACTTGCTGAGCCTTCTAGCCTTCATCTTTCTTCTGTGCTGGATGCTTCTTGTCCTTGAACGTCCGACTCTAAGGACGTTCAGCTTTTGGATTCTTGGACTTACACCAGTGATCTACCTGGGGCTCTCAGGCTTTCAGCCACAGACTGAAGGCTACACTGTTGGTTTCTCTACTTTTGATGTTTTGGGACTCGGACCGGCTTCCTTGTTCCTCAGCTTGCAGACTGCCTATAGTGGGACTTCACCTTGTGATCGTGTGAGTCAATACTCCTTAATAAACTTCCCTTCATAGATATATCTATTCTATTAGTTCTGTCCCTCTAGAGAAGCCTGACTGATAAAATGAGGGTTAAGTTTTCAGTTTTTAAGTACTTAATTTAATTCACATTTTTGGTGCAAATGTATCTACACTTGAATGCTTTGAAGACAATTACATTTACTTTTCAATTCTTTAAATAATTAAGGATGAATGCAAGTCAAAATCATGATAAAAATAGATTGAATAGAAATAACACACCTGTAGTTTCAGCTACTCAGGAGGCTGAGGCAGGAGGATCCCTTCAGCCCAGGAGTTCAAGGCTGTAGTGCACTATGATCATGCCTGTGAATAGCCACTGCACTCCAGCCTAGACAATCTAGGAAGACACCAACTCTTAAAAAAAAAAAAAAGGAGTGTGACTTTTTTTAATTGCATTTTAGGTTTTGGGGTACATATGAAGAACATGCAAAATTGTTGCATAGGTACACATGTGGTAGTGTGATTTGCTGCCTTCCTCCCCTTCACCTACATCTGGCATTTCTCCCCATGCTATCTCTCCCCAACTCCCCGCCCCCTACTGTCCCTCCCCTATTTCCCCCCAACAAACCCCTGTGTGTAATGCTCCGCCACTCTGTCCATGTGTTCTCATTGTTCAACACCTGCCTATGAGTGAGAACATGCAATATTTGATTTTCTGCTCTTGTGTCAGTTTGCTGAGAATAATGGTTTCCAGGTTCATCCATGTCCCTACAAAGGACACGAACTCATCGTTTTTGATGGCTGCATAATATTCCATGGTGTATATGTGCCACATTTTCCTTGTCCAGTCTATCATCGATGGGCATTTGGGTTGGTTCCAGGTCTTTGCTATTGTAAACAGTGCTGCAATGAACATTTGTGTGCATGTGTCCTTATAGTAGAACGATTTATAATCCTTTGAATATATACCCAGTAATGGGATTGCTGGGTCAAATTGAATTTCTATTTCTAGGTCCTTGAGGAATCACCACACTGTCTTCCACAATGGTTGAACTAATTTACACTCCCACCAACACTGTAAAAGTGTTCCTATTCTCCACATCCTCTCCAGCGTCTGTTGTCTCCAGATTTTTTTAATGATCGCCATTCTAACTGGCGTGAGATGGTATCTCAATGTAGTTTTGATTTGCATTTCTCTAATGACCAGTGATGATGAGCATTTTTTCATATGTTTGTTGGCCTCCTGTATGTCTTCTTTTGTAAAGTGTCTGTTCATATCCTTCACCCACTTTTGAATGGGCTTTTTTTTTTTTGTAAATCTGTTTTAGTTCTTTGTAAATTCTGGATATCAGCCCTTTGTCAGATGGGTAGACTGCAAAAATTTTTTCCCATTCTGTTAGTTGCCAATTCACTCTAATGACTGTTTCTTTTGCAATGCAGAAGCTGTGGAGTTTGATTAGGTCCCATTTGTCTAATTTGGCTTTTGTTGCCAATGCTTTTGGTGTTTTGGTCATGAAGTCCTTGCCTACACCTATGTCCTGAATGGTTTTGCCTAGATTTTCTTCTAGGGTTTTCATGGTGTTAGGTCTTATGTTTAAGTCTTTAATCCATCTGGAGTTAATTTTAGTATAAGGTGTCAGGAAGGAGTCCAGTTTCTGCTTTCTGCACATGACTAGCCAGTTTTCCCAACACCATTTATTAAACAGGGAATCCTTTCCCCATTGCTTGTTTTTGTCTGGTTTGTCAAAGATCAGATGGTTGTAGATGTGTTATGTTGCCTCCGAGACCTCTGTTCTGTTCCATTGGTCTATATCTCTGTTTTGGTACCAGCACCATGCTGTTTTGATTACTGTAGCCTTGTAGTATAGTTTGAAGTCCAGTAGTGTGATGCCTCCTGCTTTATTCTTTTTGCTTAGAATTGACTTGGCTATGCAGGCTCTCTTTTGGTTCCATATGAAGTTTAAGGTGTTTTTTTTTCCAGTTCTTTGAAGAAGGTCATTGATAGCTCGATGGGGATAGCGTTGAATCTGTAAATTACTTTGGGCAGTATGGCCATTTTCACGATATTGATTCTTCCTAACCATGAATATGGAATGTTTCTCCATCTGTTTGTGTCCTCTCTTATTTCGTTGAGCAGTGGTTTGTAGTTCTCCTTGAAGAGACCCTTTACATTCCTTGTTAGTTGTATTCCTAGGTATTTTATTCTCTTTGTAGCAATTGTGAATGGCAGTTCATTCTTGATTTGGCTCTCTTTAAGTCTGTTATTGGTGTATAGGAATGCTCGTGGTTTTTGCACATTGATTGTGTATCCTGAGACTTTGCTGAAATTGCTTATCAGTTTCAGGAGATTTTGGGCTGAGACAATGGTGTCTTCTAGATATACAATCATGTCTGCAATGGAGTGTTACTTTTTAAGTACTTCTCTCAAAAATGAAGCTCAGGAAAGAAGACAATTGGGGAAATAAGTTGATGGGGGGAATAGAAAGACTTGCTTCCAACAAATAGAATAAGGCAAATGAAAGTGTGTATCTTCTGAGTACTGGGTTGCAAAGATAGTGTGATTTCTTTGTGGGAAACTAGCTGCCCTGCTTTGAGGACACTCAAGCAATCCAATGGAGAGAACATATGGCAAAGAACTAAGCCTCTTGCCACAGCTACATGGATTAGCCATTTCACAAATGAGTCCTATGGCCCCAGTTGAGCCCGGAGGTGACTGTAGCCTCAGTTGACATGTAAACTGTAACCTCTGAGAGACTGAGCCACAATGACCCAGCTTAGCTGATTCCAAATTCCTGACCTACAGGAATTAACAATAAATATATGTTGTTTTAAGCTGCTACATTTTTGGAAATTTTGGTTATGTAGAAATAGATAATATAACCTCTTTTAATCTAGTCTCATCACAGCAACCAAACCATGTTTTAAAAATATGTCAGATCATTTTGTCCAGTCAGATCATGGACTCCTCACAACCGCCCCATGGATACCCATTTGCTTATAGTAAAATTCAGAGTCTTTAATGACCAAGATCTGGCCCCTTCTCTCCCTGTTTCCTCACTGACCCCAGCTCCTTCTTTCTCTCTCACTTACTCAGCTTCAGCCATCCTCTTCTCTTTGATGTTCCACAAACATCCCAGGAACACTCCCATTTTAGAGCTGTTGTACTGGTGGTTTCTGCCAACTAAAAAGCCAGATAGCCACACAGCTAATGTCCTCATTTCCTTGAAATCAGCTTAAATGTTACTGTTCCAATGATGCATATACTCTGATCACTCTATTTATTATATTTAAAATTGCACTGCTATCTCTAGCTTTGGGACCCCACATGCCATTTGTCATGCTTTAATTCACACTAACATATTATATCAGTTCCTTTTTAGTGTTTATATTATATAATGCTTATTTTTTTTTACCGTTTTCTTCTCCCAAATAGCAGGATTTTTTGTTTATTTTGTTTATGATGTAAACATATTGAGAATATATGTTTGTTGACTGATTTCCTCATTCCTAGCATCTCACTTTTAAAGCACATACCTCAATAGCAGTCCCTCATTCAGTTTAAGGCTCTGAATCCTAAGGCTTGCATGATCCATCCAAGGCTTTTGAAGAATATATGCAAACACCATAAATATGGCCTTCAGCCTTTATTCATTCACTCAACAAAATTTTTTTTTCTTGAATGCTTTTTAGATTATAGGCATTTTGCTTGGTACTGGGGATACAAACATAAGTAGAACACAGTTATAGTCTAAAGAAAGTTATAATCTTTTTTTTTTTTTTTTTTTGAGACAGAGTCTTACCTTGTTGCCCAGGCTGGAGTGCAGTGGTGGGATCTCGGCTCACTGCAACCTCTGCCTCCCAGGTTCAAGCGATTCTCCTGCCTTAGCCTGCTGAGTAGCTGGGATTACAGGCACATGCCACCATGCCCTGCTAATTTTTTGTATTTTTAGTAGAGATGGGGTTTCACTGTGTTAGCTAGGATGGTCTTGACCTCCTGACCTCATGATCCGCCTGCCTCGGCCTCCCAAAGTGCTGGGGTTACAGGTGTGAGTCACCGCGCCTGGCCAAAAGAAAGAAAAATAAAGCAAACAGTTTATTACAGGAAATGGGAAAGGGTAGTAAGTTCAAGATGTTTTGCGGATACCTAAGTAGAGATATATTTGTCTATAGAGTTTATGGGAGATGTTTGGGCAAGACATATATCTCGTTGTCATTGTCATATAGGAAGTGAGTGAAGTCCCTCAGGAATCATATACACAATAGAAATAGGAGGTCAAGAATCAAATTTTGAGAAACACTTGCAGTGAGGAGAGGATGTAGTTACAGAGGCTGCTTAAAAATATTTCTGTTCTTTTCGATTTGGGCAGAGGGTAGGATTGCATTTCTCTGATCACTGTGAAGTTATAACCACATTGCTTGCTTTCACTTTATGGACTTGTCCTGAGTTCTTTCTTGCATGAGACTTAAGAACCTTCTCTTGATGTATGGATCAGGACCCTTTCCTGTAGCATGTTGACATGGAACCTCTGTCAACCTGTTTCCCTTAGTGATTATCAATAGCAAAACACCTCAAGACCTGTCCTGGACTTGCAGTGTGAGTGAGAAATTACACTTCTGTTGGGTTAGACCACTGAACTATTTGTTACCACAGCATAACCAAGTCTATCCTAAGTATTCAAGGAGAATCTTAGGAAAAGGAGATTTTAAAGAAGATGTAAAAACAATGGAGAGAGAAGATTCAAGAAGATGAAGATGTCACATGCCTCATTGCAAAATATATATATATAGATTGGAAAGTGTTCTTTTAATTTGGCATTTTGTAGGTTATTTGTGATTTTAGTAAATTATGCAATGAGAAAAAAATACAGTTTCTTTCAAATGGTGAAAAATTAAAGAAGAAAAAAGAAGTCAAAGGTCTGGGCTGTAGCAAAAGTGAGGCTTTTATTGTCATTGTCTTGTCTTTCACTTCATACTTCTCAAGCCCAGGAAATCTGAATTCTCATCCCATAAATTTCTCTCCTCCCTTTTCCCTGCTCACTTGAAATGAAGTACCTTTTATTCCTTCTTTCCTTTCCCTCCCTCTTATCTCATTGGCCTCCCTATAGAATTCATCCTCCATCCTTTCTCAGGGAAACGTCTTAAAAGAAAAGCATATCATTGCCATTTGCACTTTCTCACCTCTTACCCACTCTTCAGTCTTCTGCAAATTGACATTTGACCTCTTTAATTTGCTGAAATGGCTCATGCCAAGGAGACTTTTTATGAAAATCACATATAATTTAGATTTTTTATTTTCTGCATAAATCTCTTTAATTTTATGTGATAACACAGTACATGATTATTTGTTGAGCCATTTATTTTGTATTAGCCAAAGAGAAAGTTGAACCTGTCAGTTAAACTGGATGGAATAAGAAATAATATTTTAAAATTAGCAGTACAAAGAACTTTGCCCAATAAAAGTATTTTTGTGTCACTTGAAATATTACCATTGGTTGCAAGTTTTAAAGATGTAAAAGGTGTTTTCTTTCACGTCCACTTTTTTTTCCCCAGTAGACATACTGACTGTAGGCAGATTGCGTCTTTTTTGGGGGAGATTTTAGTCACAGAACTTGAGCACAAATTTAATGAAGCATTGTTTCATTGACACTTCCCTGTAGTACACAACAATATTGCAAACTTCTTTTCACAGGCATTTCCTCACTTAATTCTCCAACAAGTTTTCTCTCTTTTTTTTTTTTTTTTTTTTAACACCACACCTGTAGACAGGATCAAACAACTTTTGAAGGGTATTTGATTTCCTCCTATTTACAGATTAAGAAACTAAAGGAGACAAATTGCCACATTCATCCTGCCACAGGATGTGTGTGTGTGTGTGTGTGTGTGTGTGTGTGTGTGTGTGTTTTACTGACTCTAACCATACAGCAGTTTCTACCACGCCCTAGCCACTTGGATGTAGTATGTGTACAAAAGTGACAACATAAATGTAGTGATTCTTCAAAGTAGGTTTATTTTTCTAATTGACATTTTTGTTTGGACATTATAGATTATACATTTCCAACAATTTTAAGCAACTTTTAAAGTGTTGTATATTGAATAGGTTTTTGCATTAAATGAGTTTAGGCTGGCAGTAAGGAACCACCATATACTTTAATAGATATTATTTTGTACCATAGTTGTGTTGTCTTTAATACAGAGATGGGTGTTTAATAATCTTTTGCAGGGGGAAGAATTTAAAGGAGTTTGAGTCAAAATAGTGAGAGAAATAATTGGATATGATTGTTACCTTAAATATAGCTACTAGTCTGTTGATTTAAGCTTCAGTTAGTCCTAAAATATTCAACATATTCATAACAAAATTTTTGGGGCATCTCTGGTTCATTTATTAATACCTATGAACCTGCAAACACTACTCTATTTGTAAGACCGATATGTATGCAATAATGTATGCAATACTATGTGCGATAAATGAAAATCTGAGTTTTCTAGGTAGCTTTTGAAATGAGAGTAATGGAAACATGACTACTCAGTTTTTAAAAAAATCAGGCTTTACCTTTCATAGTTCAATTTCTGTTAGTAAAAATCCTTCTCAAAGGCGGTTGAGAAGGTATACAGGCTACTGAAAATAGTGAAGACAGTAAGATTAAGAAGATTAACTGGCTTACTTACCAAGAAAATGAATTCAGGAAATTTGATTCTAGTAGAGAACTAGAACGAGCAAACAGGATGAGCAACTACTTATTGGAATAGGGTATTTAAATTTGAGAAAGAGTAATTTGTTTTTTCTCTCAAGGGTTAAGAATATGATCAAAAGCCTGGAGGCTAAAGAAGGATAATTTGTATGGGAGACAGTGAGGACACTTGCCTGACCAGAGCAGGTGAACAGGTACAATAATTCTAGATTGTAGAGGCTGCAGTGGGTGTTGAAATACATGTTGAATGCAACAAAGAGCTATTAAAATTTCTTGACCATTAACCGATTGGCCTAATCCTGGGCTTTAGGCAGAGCATCCTACAACCTTAAAAAATGGTGAATTTAGAAGCAGCTAGACTCAGAGAGATCAGCTATACTGTTTTGTAGAATTTTGAATTTCATAAACCAGTAAAACTCCAAGAAAATTCTTGAAGACTAACATGTAGTTATTAGCTATTTATCTTGAAGGAAAGAATATTAAAAAAAAAAACCCAACAACAAAATATAAAGAGTAAATTACCACATACTATTTTCACTGTTTCATACAGGAATGAAATTTTAACATCAAATCAGCAGGACTCTGTTTTCTCACTTTCTGCTCTACCTGTAGCTCTGTCATATAGCTGCGAAGATACTCAGAATGATATCTGAGATCCACTGAGCTAAAAGAATGCCTATTACTCAGGAATAACATAATAAAAACCTGGGAAAGTAGAAAAAAGAATAAGAGAAGAAAGGGAGAGGATGGAAGAATGATAGCACATGGCAACAGCCTAAATATAGAAGGTGAAAGAAGAAAGTGAAAGATGCCTACAAAAATTATACTGTGACCTCGTATAGTTCTCAGTAGTCAGTATTGCACATAACATTGCCCTAATTCATCTCTTAACAGAGTCTATGGGATGTCATATCAATTGATTGATGTCTTGCTGTCTTCTTTTTCAGTACCAAAACCAGAAATGCAATTTGTCAAGCATATGAACAACATGTTTTCACTAGTATTTAATAACTTAAAATATTTTTCTATCTAAAACCAGGCTGATCTTGAGAAAGATTTTAAAGGAGATTAGAAAATTCACTTTAACAGCCATCATATAGTCACATCAATATTTCATAGATATTTTTGCAAACAATTACCAGGATTCTTAGAATTTATTACTGATATTTTATTCTTAATCCTTGACAATTGCCGTTTAGCAACTGCATGGTTTTCCTTTTGTGGTTGTAGAGTTTCTGATTTTCTTTTTCTTTTTCATTAGAATGATATAATGATATAAGCAGAGACATAGAAGCTGTTATAGTTGCAAAAAAAAAAAAGAGCAAAGATGCTTTCTGACCTTGGGAATTGTATTTGAAGGTTACTCCCAAGAGTATACCTTGTTTAGGAAAGATGGTTAATTTTTTTTCTTTCAAGCAGACAAGCAGACATTTTTTCAAAATTAGTTAATGGCAAATACGTTCTTTGCTGAATAGTAATCTATATTATCAATTTGAGATGTTCTTAATTTATGTTTCTGGACTTTGTCTAAATGTCAAACTCTAGAAGGGGTAAACTAGCTCACCCCACTGCTAGGTAATAGCTAGCATTTTCTTTGCTGCAGGACATTTTAAAGTAAAAATTTGAAGTTTATTGAAGAAAGTTACCAGTACTCTCACTATACAATAGCTTGGAATATGAATGCCTGAAAAAAGAAAAATTCAGTAAACAATTCTGTAGTGTTTTGGTGGAATTCACAACATAATAACAAGAAAAGGTTTTCAGCTTTGATCATAATGGAAATGAGTCATTTAATTTTACCTTTAGTCTGGTACACAGTTTCAGCACCTACTAAGAAGTCTGCTTGCATTTAAATGACTTAAGCAATTATTAAAAGGAAGTTGCAAGAAATAAATGGCATTTATATAAAAAGGAGACTGGGTTCAAACTGCTAGTGCTTTAAATTTTCATAGAAGCAAATTCAAGTTCAGAGCAGGATTCAGGATTTAGTAACAATTCAAAGGTTTTCAATCCCTTAATCTCTTTGTGATAACTGTATTAATCATTTAGCCATTTTTAAAAGGAAGAGAATAAAAATGTTAATGTTGATTCTTATGAGCACTTGCGACTGAAAAATTTATTATATATGGTAAAAAATTATGGCTCCAAATAGCTATTTGATGTATAATTTTTGGTATTGAAATGTAATGAAATACTCCTACTGTATTTGCAATCGCTGGAAGAGTAGCATAAATCATACTTCAAATCAAAACACTTCTTTTAATCACCTTTCCCAAATGTTTTGAGTGTAAGAATGCCTTTTCCTTTTCTCTCAGGTCTCCAGATCTTTACTCATGATCTCAAAGGTGATTATTTTGTAACTTGATCTTAGTCTTGCAAAGGAGCTTTATTTAGAGATTTAAATATAGTATTAACTTAGAAAATAAATTTCAACTATTCATACTGTTTTACCTAGAGTTATTACATTATTAAGAGTAAATATCTTTATTTTTAATTTATATTTATTTATTTATTTATTTTCCCCGGGGCAGTAATAAAAATTAAGAGTAAATATCTTATTAAACTCAATAGGGAGCCACAAAATAAACAAGATTTCTAAAAAATGTAACTGAGTGTGTATAAAATGACTGATGAAAACTAAAAGTTAAGAAAATGGGGCAGCTAAGTCATCTGTCAACAGTATTTATATTGAAAAGGCATTGCAAATATTAACTTCAGTTTTTCTAGATTGCCATATGGAATTGCTATTATTGGAAGACAAAACAAAATGTGGGAGGTACCTGACATTTCACTTAAATTTATTTAAACAAAGTTTTTATACGTTCTGAGCCACCTACAATTTTTGAGGCACTATTCTAAGTGCTTATATTTTTTAGCTCACTTAATCTTCACAACATCATGAGGTGGAAACTCTTTTTTTTGACCATTTTAAAGATGAGGAAACTCGAACAAGTACAATCAGGACCTCCAAATGGACAAATGCTGCTTAGTAGCTGCGTGGCCTCTGTTCTGAGTCCTGTGACTGTATCAGAGTTATAGTTCTTAATGATTCCTTCTCATCTTCTGTAGTCCTGTCACCAAGTATTGTAATTTTCCTTGGATTGTTCTTTCTTCTTTTTGCCTGGGTTCTCTCCATTTATACCTAAATGACCATATATCATAGTCTCGTAGTTTAGTGAATCTCAGGCATCAGTCTGAGGGCTTCAGTTGATTTGTGAAGAAATTTCAGCACCTGCTCTCTTAACCTAGTGATTTCCTTCTGGGTTTCAAAAAATGGTTCCTACACAACAGCTTTTATAGAGTGCTGTAGGAACTACTATTTGCAGCCATTTATTAGCACTCACAGGGCCAAATTCTGATCTTCTGAAGGCTCTCTCTGCATCCATGCATGTTCCCTCTATTTTGCTATTATACAGCTGCCAGAACCAGTATTTTAGGATGTGATATACTTTGGATCCTTGTCCCCATCCAAATCCCATGTTGAATTGTAAACCCCAGTGCAGGGGGTGGGGCCTGGTGGGAGGTGTTTGGGTCATGGGAGCACACCCTTCATGGCTTGGTGGTGTCTTTCTAATAGCGACTGAGTTTTTGGGAGAAAAAATACTTCTGTAAGGACACCTGCCCAGCAACTGCTGGTTCAGCTGCCTGGACTACTGTCACCATTGTTATTGATCCTTGTAGCCAAAGAAAATGATCTCAAAGCAATTATGTAATCCTCCTCATTTTTCCTTTACAAAAATTTATCTTCTTTTATCTCTGTGAATATGTACATAGTTTACTATGACACTGATATTCCTGTAGCAATGTCCTATTCCTGAATAAATATAATTTTCCTTCAGAGAGACTCTCTTGGTTTGTAGCAATTGTTTTTCAATATATGAGATTTATCTCGATATTGTATGGTTAATAGTATTAGCTACCATTAGTTTGTTCTAAAAAATGAGGCTAAATTGTAGCAAAACGATATACCTTTTGTTTTGCAGAAATCTCCCAAAGGAAAGCCATAGTTCAGGTTAAACAGGTTAAGCTTATGGCATTTCCTCTAGCAAAATCTCAATAAAAGATAAACTAGGTAGTTAAATAATCCTAAGGGTTAGATTACATGAGCAGTCCCAACTAGTTTTAAGTAAGCATTTAATACATTCTTATTGAGTGAATAATCTGTTTTCCATTTGTAACTCTATTAGACTTACCCTCTATAATGACTGTTCAGTGAACCACTTTTTGCTAGAATGACTCTTGCAAAATGCTAATATTTTGGACGATGAGTTAAAAAATTGTCTAACAACCTTTTCACCAAAAAACATACTATAAAAAGGGACATTTCAACATTGTGATTTCAGGCAATGACACATTTGACAATTTACTTGATATAACAATCTTTAGTCAGATCCAAATGTATGGATCACATTTGATTTGGCTTCCATGTATGGATGAATCCAAAGCATTTTGCTCCCTGTACATACTCTAAAGTACTTCTGCCTGCTATTCTCTTCATCTCTAAGCAAGAGAGGAAGATGTAATATCTTCTGGGAGTCTTTTTTCTGTTATGCCTCTCTATATTTAACCTATATTTTGCCCAAAGGTGTTTTTCTGGGATAATTTTACTTTAATCATCAGCCCTCCAAGTTTGAAATATTGGTGAAAAAAATGTTTCAGAAATAAGGAAAAAAAATAAGCAGCACAACATTGCCATTTATGTCTAAGCTGCATTTGTTTACTCCCAAATTGCTGCTTATTATTAATAAAAAAATTTTCATTCATCTGATATATTTTTCTAGCTGTGAAAATTGTTTGGCTATCTTGTGTTGAGATGAAACATATCATAATTTTCCCATTAAATTTAATAAAACCCTTTTTTTTTTCTCATTTAAAAGCTCTTTACTTAATGGTAGGGTTTTTAGGTACTAATGAAAGTCATTAAGCAAGGGAGAGGTGTAATTGAAAAACAGCTTTGCTTGAGACACTTAATGACTACTAACTAAGCCCTGTGTGAAAGATCCTGCAGTTGAGAAGACATCACTGTAAATCAGAAGTCTTGGCAATTCTGTTATTGTTTCTTACCTGACTTTTACTCTAAGTTGAGTTCTTTTGCAGTAGAGCTGTCAAATTTTCGACCCTCCTTTTCTATCTGCCACTTCTCATGGGCTTTATTTAACAAGAGAAACAAGTAGCAACATCACTTTGCTAACAACATTATTTATCACTACAATTCACTAACACTTATGAAATAATTAGATGGTTGATATTCTTCTATTATTTCTCCATTTTAAATTATTAACCATAAATCTTTGTTTTCTATAGTTGAACACATATTTAAGGTAACATGTTTTGCCTTGAAGCTATTTTCAATCTCATATCTTAACTGCTTATCATAGAAAAAAAAAACCCAAAGACTAATTAATAAGCCAAGTATTAAACTTAAGAAGTTAGAACGAACATAAAGAGAGTAAAAGACAGAAATGGTAAAGAAAAGAACAGAACTGGTGAATTAGAAAATGAATTATAGAGAAATTAAAAAAACCAAAAGCTGATTATATTAAAAGATGAATTAAATAGACAATCTTTGGCAAGACTGATAGAGAGAAACCATATTTGGAACAAAAGTTGATAGAGCTACAGATACAACAGAGATTTTAACATTATAAGACAATAGCATAAACAAATGTATGCCGATAAACTGGAATAGTTAGAAAACATGGATGATTTTCTAGAAAATTGGCTTATGAAGATACAGAAAATATAAATATATCTATAGTATAATATATATGTATAAATATATATAAAGAAACTGAATCTGTAGTTAACAGTCTACACAACACATAGATACACACTATGAAATATGCACACCATATGATACACACACACACTATGATACACACACATACATACACTCATCCAGGCCCAGATGGTTTTACAGATGAGTTATAACAATCCTTCAAAGAACTAATAATCATAAAACTGAAAAAAAAGAAAAAGTACAAATATCTTTAATTTATGAAAACTTTTCTAAACTTTTCAAAATTTTATGCTCCCTAGGGTACTTTATGATGCTAATATTGATTAAAAACAATGAAAAGAGCTAGTTACAGGGGCTCAGACCTGTAATCCTAGCACTTTAGGAGGCCAAGGCAAGCAGATTCAAGGCCAGCCTGGGCCAAAAAGAGAGACTTCATCTCTACAAAAAATAAAAATTAAAAAGAAAATTGAAAAGAAAAAGATGATAAAGAAATATTGCAGGAAAACACACCTTATGAATATGAAGACAAATATATAAATTTAATATTGTCAAAAATAAATTAGGCAATGTATAAATAAATCATAATTACTTCTCCCAGAAATATAGGAATGGGTTAACAGAAAATCTTTGTCTATAATTTATCACATTCACTGTGCTGTTAAATTTAATTACCAGATTTTGATTGACTGAAATGTCAGACACAGACACTGCCTGAGTAAATCAAATACGTCTAGAGAAGGAAGTCATCCTAAATTTGAGCAGCATATGATCAGTTTTAACCTCTGAGTTTAAAATTTAAACAATATAGGATTTGAAAAAAAATCTTCACAAAAGTGATACCTATTTTTCCTTTGTCTCAAACATACTATCCTTTACGTTTCTTTTTGACCCCTTCTAATAATATAAATTATTATTATTATTATTATTATTATTATTTTTTGAGACGGAGTTTCACTCATGTTACCCAGGCTGGAGTGCAATGGCGCGATCTCGGCTCACCGCAACCTCCGCCTCCTGGGTTCAGGCAATTCTCCTGCCTCAGCCTCCTGAGTAGCTGGGATTACAGGCACGCACCACCATGCCCAGCTAAATTTTTGTATTTTTAGTAGAGACAGGGTTTCACCATGTTGACCAGGATGGTCTCGATCTCTTGACCTCGTGATCCACCCGCCTTGGCCTCCCAAAGTGCTGGGATTACAGACTTGAGCCACCGCGCCCGGCCCTAATAATATAAATTATGACAGTAAGCAGAATAAGGGCTAATATTTATCTATTTATTGGTTTTGATGAATTTTGATGATAACCCACTGAAGGAAACTAAGCTACAGAGTGTTGCATAGCATGTCCTTTGCATATTCAAAGTCACAGTACATGTCAGAAAAACATCACTTTAAATCTAGTGAACTGACAGTTATACTTTCCATCCACTTAATATTATGAACATACACTACTGTATATATATAATCTTCATATTTTCCATAATATTTCACTGAGTTGGTTCACTTAAGTGTTTCTAATGGTTAGACATTATTTCCAAGTTTTTCTATCATAAATACTTGGCTATGACACAGCAATTTAAAAAATTCTTTTGAATAATTTCCTCTTGCGATGTAGAGCCAAGAATGAGATTTCAAAATGTTTTTGAATATTTTAATATTTTGCCATACACTGCCAGATTACCCTCTAAAAAGACTGCAATGATTTACAATGATCCTTTTTAAACAGACAAAATTCCAGAGCTATAAAAAAATGTACTGATGTTTAAATTTGTGGAAGTCCATAGATAGTTAACTATATGGCTCTGGAAGAAATTCTAAATTGGTAAAACTTATTTGTATGTGTAGCCTATGATATGATTTTTTTCTTTAAAATGAGATGAACTGAGGATCAG
Organism: Sapajus apella; assembly: GCF_009761245.1. Taxonomy (NCBI): domain Eukaryota; kingdom Metazoa; phylum Chordata; class Mammalia; order Primates; family Cebidae; genus Sapajus; species Sapajus apella. Next base: position 11,878,148 of record NW_022436968.1, on the reverse strand, counting down.
TTCTGAGCCCTTAATTTTTTTATATTTTATTTCCTTTATTAAGCAGGGATTGCTAATAGATACATTTCATAAATAGTTAATGAAAAGATGTCATATATAAATGCAAATGGCTTTTTACCTGTGGTGCGCCATAGATACAGGACAGCTTGCATTTATTACTGCATTTTCAACAGCCGTATAGTTTCTTTTTAATTGCCTTTTGCTAATACCATTTGTCCTAAAAAGACGTTTTCATACAAAGTGCCTAATGAAGCTCTGACTAATGAGCATTAAAAATCACTATGTAAACTTTCAAATAGGAAAAATAATTCAATAAACTACCTATACCCATCACTCAGGTTATGAGGATTTTGCCATATTTGTTGCATCTACTGCCTATTTCTTTGCTGATTTAGTTTAAGGCAAATTCCACACCTAATATCAATTCATCTCTGTAAACTTCAGTATGCCTTTCTGAAGGAAAAAAAAGCTATTTTCCAAAATGCTACTAGCATAATAAACATTAAAAATAATTATTTGCTGTCATCTAAAACACAGATCAGAATGACACTTCCCTAATTGTAAAGTCTCTTTAGAAATGATTTTTCAGAATAAGGATTCAAACAAGTGACATGTTTGGGGATATTACTCTGAAGTCTCTTTTCACGTAAAGCACTCTCCTCGTTAGCTTTTTCTCCAGGCTATTGACTTGCTATAGCTATTCTATAAAATGCTCATGCTATGGATTTGGTGCTTTTTCTTTTTCTTTTTTGAGACAGAGTCTCGCTGTATCGCCCAGGCTGGAGTGCAGTGGCAAGGTCTCTGCTCACGTTAACCTCCGCCTCCCAGGTTCAAGCTATTCTCTTGCCTCAGCCTTCCAAGTAACTGGGATTACAGGTGCGTGCCACCATGCCAGGCTAATTTTTTGTATTTTTAGTAGAGATGAGGTTTCATCATGTTGGTCAGGCTGGTCTCGAGCTCCTGACCTCAGGTGATCTAACCTCCTCAGCCTCCCAAAGCGCTGGGATTACAGGCTTAAACCACTGAGCCTGGTCTGCTTTCTTTTGATGTTATAATTGTTCCTCCTTTCCACTTATTTCCTGTAAATTAAGGTTAGTTCTAAGAGTTTGATTAGATTCAGATTCAAATTCTTGGCCAGAATGTTGCTTAGGTGGGCCTACATGCTTTCTGTTCATTCACATTGGGAGGTACTATGCCAGGTGGCCCCACTGGTTGTAACACAAAATGATCAGTGCTTTCTGGTGGTGACAGCCTGATGCCTCCCATTGAAAAGTTTGCCATCAACCTAATACCTAATGGTTTTATATATTGATGGTTATTGCTTGAATCAGTGTTTTCATTTGGGTTGCAAAATGACCATACTCTAATTCCTTCAACATTTATTAGTTTCTGTAAAGAAAAGCTTTCTCCTATGGTGGAGAAAAACTCTCATAAACATTTCAATCCAATGTACATGCAAACATAATGTATTATTTTTTATTTCTATGGATGTGTCTCTGTTTATCCTCTGATTCAACGTTTAGCCTCATGATGCTTTTATTGAAGACTTATTTGATCACCTGCACATTAATATTAAAATATCAAAACACATAAAAAGAGAATACTTAAAAAGGGAATCCCATCTTGCCACTTGAAATATTGGTTCCCTCCGATTCCATTTATAGAACTGTTATACTTTTGTAGATCTATCATTTTTTCCCTCTTAAATGCAAGGTGAAAGGCAATCATCCTTAGCCTATTTCCATAATGCAAATACAAAGGAATATGGAAACCAGATTAATTGATTAGATTAGTGTCTATCTTTTTTTTTTTTTTTTAAAACCTACCAGCTGTCTCTTCATGGAGTGAAATATTCAACATCTTTGCCCTGCTGCTCCTAAAGCAGCTCTGCTTACAGATGGTGGCTTGAAGGAATCCCATAGTTCATCATTAAATGTGGTTGTCAACATTGCTGAACATGCTGTGAGGAAATTGCTTAATTTTTTCTATTCTTTGGTGCTAACTCAGTTAAAAAGAAAAACCGAGAAGAAGTGCGGTAGGTTGATATCGACAGTATCTTAGAGAAATAAGTGTGAAAAATATGCCAGACCTCTGTCCCGAGAGCTGATTTTATGGCACCAACCAGCACCATTATTCATCTCCTGCATCTCTGAAGTCAAACTTTGAAGAATGGCTTCTGGCATCATTATTGTCCTTAAAAATAGGTGAATGTTTCTGTGTTTGAAATCGTTCCTAGGTTGTCATGGATAAATGATATTTGAGATAAAATAATGTTCTACAAAAAACTTTAGTGCCGGGCAGCAGATTGCCAAAAACCAAGTGAATGGCGATTTAAGAAGTTTAATGCTTCCAGATAAACAAAAGGCTTTCAAATACATTTACATGGATATTACTGAATTGCTTACTTTTGTGGCAACATTTTGCTCTTTCTAATTCACTGGGCTTCAGCCACACTGACCATTTGTATGTCCTCAAATATATAAGGCTTTGCCTCATAGCCGTTGTACATGCTGTTTCCTAAGCTTGCGATAATTTTCTCCAAAGCATGTTTTTGTTTTTGCTTTTTTTTGGCCTATATTTTTGCAGCTCAATGCCACCTCCTTAGAGAAACTTTCCTTAGGCACTTCTTGTCACTTTTTATTTCCTTATCCTGGATATTTATTGTTCTCCGCAGTGCTTGAGATTCTTTTTTTTTTTTTTTTTAAATTTATTTATTTTACTTTAGGTGCATACTCTATCTGGCATTTCTCCCTATGTTATCCCTCCCCACCCTCCATTTACTTGTTTATTGTTGAATGTCTTTTCCAGGAGAGTGTGAGCTTCACGAGAACGTCTGCTGTCTCCTCTGGAATACGGCCAGCACTGTGAGTTAGAATTGCTTTTTGGTTCTGGGATACAGAAAACACAACCGAGAGAGGCTTTAACTAAAGGACATTCATGGATACTTGACAAGAAGCCCAGGTGTCAGTTGTCACAGGGTTCGGGTGGAGTCTCACGACTTTTTCTCCATATTCTAACTGCCAGCTTTGGTGTGTTGTTCTTTGTCCTTATGTTTTTGACTCATGGACATAAGATGGCCACCTCAGTTTCAGGCATTATGTTTATAAGCGAAGCAGAAAGAGGAGGTAAGGGGTGGTACTAGCAACATTTATCACTTTTACGAGGCAGCAGAGATGTTTCTCCAAACTCCCTGGCTGACTTGTGCTTATCTCTCACTGACTAGAACCATGTCATATAGCCACCCCTAGTGGAAAGGAAGTCTGGAAAGTGAATATTGAAAACATCTAAAGCAGAAGTGAGCCAAGTGGAAGGGGCTTGTGAATGACCATTGGGATAGCTAGTGTCTATCACAGTAGTTCCCCAAAATTGCCAAATTAATAAGTGAATATTAATCAAATAGCAAGAGTTGTGTTAGCTCAAGAATGCAAGAGGCTGGGTGTGGTGGCTCATGCCTGTAATCCCAGCACTTTGGGAGGTTGAGGCAAGTGGCTCACACATTAGATCATAATCTAATCACACATTAGATTATGGAGGTCAGGAGTTCGAGACCAGCCTGGCCAACGTAGTGAAGCCCCATTTCTACAAAAAAAAAATTCAGAAATTAGCCAGTTGTGATGGTGCGTGCCTGTAGTCCCAGATACTCGGGAGGCTGAGGTGGGAGAATAGCTTGAACTTGGGAGGGAGAGATTGTAGTGAGCCAAGATTATGTCACTGCACTCTAGACTGGGCAATAGAGCAAAACTCTGTCTCAGAAAAAAAAAAAGGAAAAAGAAAAGAAAAAAAGAATGCAAGAAGTGATGCAAATTTGTATTTATCAATATTAACTCCTATAAGAAAAAATCTCATCTTTGGAAAGTATAAGCACCAGGAATCAAATACAATGAAAAAATTATAACAAATGAAATAGAATAATATAAAACGAAATTAAATAATAGAATGAAAGTGATCGAAGCATGTGGTCATTGTTTGTAAAGGGACAAACTTCCTAGGGAGGTCATGTAGCCTAGTGATTAAAAATGACTCAGCAGAAAATTTAGATTCTAGACTATGTATGTGAGTTACTTAATTTCTCTAAGCCTCAGTTTGTAAAATTTTTAAAATGAGGATAATGAAGTATCTACTTCATTTAGGACTATAAGACTAAAATAAGAAAATATATGCAAAATGGTATAGTCTAGATCCTAGCACTTTACCGAAAAATAGTCCAAAATTTATATATAAAACTGAGTAAAAAATTATAGGTATCCAGATGTACTTTTCATGATCCCAACTGTTCTTTTGAGAATTATGTTTTGTATGTTGTGATATTTCACCTTTTTAACCTTTCAAACAAAGTCTAATCTTATTTCTATGTTCCTTGTATAACTTATTTTCAAAATGGCAAAAAATGGTTGAGCATATTATTGGGCAATCTTAAGGTTATTCTGCTTAAAAGAACACATGGGTTAAAAAAAGCAGGCAAATGGGTTGAATAGTTTAAATTATGAAATTTTCTAAGACTAATGTAAAACTGTAGTTTGTCATTAGCTTTTTGTGTTTCATTAGTTACAGTGTTTAGAAGTTGAATGCCACCTGGGTAAGGACACATTAGATTATTTTCTGTGGGCATGTCTATCTTGATATAATGCTGACTCTGTTATTCTTGCTTCTAATGTATTCAAGTTGGCATGGAAGTGAAAGACATAATTCTCATTACATGTGCTAAGCCAGGCAGCAAGGGAAACAAGCCCGACTAAATGCTTGGATTTCACCCAATGGTGCAGCAAACTAATGTTGTTTCTGAAAATGAAAACTGTGTCTGTATTTGTCAGCTGGAAATTTCCAGGGCTTTAGAGAAAGTATGCAATAAATGGAGGACACTGTTCACTAAGTTAACCCCTTTTCAGTCAAAGGCACAGAAATGAAGTTCTCTGTGAATAATAAAGGTGCTTGTTGTTAATAACATAGAACACTTTGGTGATTTTGTGCTGAAGGACACTTTGTATGACATTTCATTTTAACTTGATGCTTTCCTTGGCAGCAGCAGCTAATAAAATTATATTTTTAAAAAAATTTCAGGAACTGTTCAAATAACTCTTGTAGGTCAATTACATTGTCTACAGTTAAAAAATTGGCACCTTCAATAGTTTTAGTTTTCTTTCCTTATTCATTACAAACTTTGAACTTGAGGTTTTTTTTGTGACCAAAAATTATTTTACTGTATTTGTGGTTGGAATTATTCTTAAGTATTGGCCTGATTTTGAAATATTCACCTCACAATTACACATTTCTATTTCCTTCTCTGCTTAAAAGCTTTCCCATTTGTTTCTTGTTATCTTGCCCCACACTCACTAAGCTTATAGAATGCATGATTATTTATTGGAATATGTGATAGCTCAAATGCCTCTAATCAATAAGTACCTGTATTAGTTCATTCTCACACTTTTATAAAGATACTACCCAAGACTGGATAATTTATAAACAAAAGAGGTTTAATTGACTCACAGTTTTGCGTGGCTGGAGAGGCCTCAGGAAACTTACAATCATGGTGGAAGATGAAGGGGAAGCAGGTACCTCTGCACCGGACAGCAGGAGAGAAAATGGAAAAGAGAGGAACTACCACTTATAAAAACATCAGATCTCATGAGACCTCACTCACTATCAAGAGAACAGTATGAGAGAAACCACCTCCATGATCCAAACACCTCCTTCCCTTGACATGTGGGGATTACATGGGAGATGTAATATGCCCTTGACACATGATTACAATTGAAGATGAGATGTGGGTGGGAACACAGAGTCAAGCCATATCAGTACCTATTAGAAAAGTAGCAGGTTTATTGAAGACATCCCTATGAAAACTTATCAGCCAAAATTTTTTACATTTGACAAATATGGAACAATGTCACAAATGAACTTTGTGTGAGAATAATTGTGCATAAATGGTAAATACTATTAAAAGGATTAAGACTTTATCTATTCAGGAAATTTGCATTTTGTATTAATTTGATTAATCTATTTTTATTGATTTACTAAGAGAACATTGAAACTTTCTTTTCTAAATAAATTCTTCCAGAGATGTCATGAATAATTACTAACGTAATGAGATTTCTATTTAGAAAATAAGAAAGAGACAGATGTTCTTTGACATCTTCAAAAAGAGTCTCCCATTTTAATTTTTTTGGACTATCGTAAAGTGTTCGTGGAATTACCGTGACTGGTTGCCTGTTCACTCTGGAAGCCTCAGAGTAACTGAATGAGTAAATGGTTTAGTGGCCCTTGTGGATAGTAATCTGTGCTGTGGAAATTTGCAAAAGTCAGGATCAACATAATTACAGTGTATCTTACTTTCAGTTGGGCTCTTTGTTCTGAAGGGTCATAGGGGTTAATATGACTGGTTTTGTAGTAGTATCTCCATTTCAGTTAGCATTCAGAAGTCTTTCACTAATTCTTCTAAAATTTATATTTTATGGTGGCATTTTGGAGTAATTTTAAAGATCAGCTTGGGCATGGATTTAGTCATCCTTAATTTTAATCAACAAACACCTACTGAGTGGACTCAGTTGAACCTGACATGCCATTATTTCTCTCATCTATGCTTTCTCATAGTTGGTGAAAGGTTTATTTGGGAACTTGTGGTAAATTGTGCCTGGGAGGGTGCTTTAGTCTTCTCTCCCCCAGCTCCAGCTGATATGTGAAAGTCACGGGAGGAAAGAGGTATAAGTTATTACATATGGTATAAATATGAGTTTTGAGACTGAATAATTTTTCAGATTTGAAGATTTGGGAGTTGCATTTCCATTCTCACTTACAATTTTGGGAAATATACATGGGCATAGAATCTACTACATTTTAAGTACTCAAGAAAAAATGAAGCGTAAAAAATCAGAATGCCAGTATCCTTCACAACACTTTTCTATTTATAGACTGCTGCAGCAGCTCCTGGAAAGCTCTGTCCTACTACATCACACTTCCTGTATCTAATTACCTTAGGGAATCTCTCAAGCCTCTCCCGCAGGGACCCAATCATCTGCTTTGTGTGTCCTTTGCACATTCCTTGCTTCAGATGCAGTTCTTTTCCTTTCTACAACCTAGTATTTTCCTCTATGTCCTGAGAGCACGCTCACATGGACTCAGATTTTTATTTTCTGGCAACACTGACCTAGGACAAAGGCCTGGATCTACTCCTTGTCCTCCTAGACCCATATAACCCCAAACAATAAGCCTACACTGATGCACATAAATTTGAAAATATATTTATTCATACTTTTTATGACTAAGAAAAAATTGATTAGTTCAAATATTAGGTCACCTGAGATAACTGCTCATGTGAGGAGGTAGTTTGACTTTACTGTTTTTTTTTTTTAACTCATCATTTTACAGTTTTGAAGAGCTCAAAAAGAAAATTTAATCTTTAAAAAAACCTATCTACGATTTTAATATCTTCTCATCAATTAAGAAAAAATAATCTTTTAGAAAATGGGCTACCTGTATTTTGTCTATGCCTGCCAAAATCCATTAAAATAATATCAGAAATAAGTGTGAAGAGCCAGGTTTCCAAGGGCTTATTATTGTGTAGTACTAGCCAAAACACAGCCTTACGAAATGGAACAGATTTATTTAATAATAGAATGAACAGAACAATAGGAATCACAGCAAGAGACAAGTGGAGAACAGGTGGCAATGAACTGTAGTCGGTATGCCAAAAGAAGGCTGGTGATGCCAAATCACAGATATCAATCAATGCAGAAGCCATCATTGCATATCATACTCTGGGAGAGGAAAAACCCTTTTAAGACACCTTCCTTTAAAGGTTATTGCTCACCTGCTGCATGCCCTCTGGCTACAAATTATTGATTGCAATTGTCAGCAGGGAATACTAGGTGCGAGTACATTTTGTTTGTTCGTTTTATGACAGCTTCAGATTAATTTACAAGCCATAAATTTTACCCACTTAAAGTGTACAATTCAATCACTTTTAATATTTTTATAGAGTCAAGTAACCATTAGCACAATCAATTTTAGAATGTTTCATGATTTTATAAGCAAAATTTAATGTCCACAGAGCAGTCACTTCCCATTTCCCTTCAATTTTCCCAGCCCTAGGCAACCATTAATCTACTTTCTGTCTCTATAGGTTTCCCTATTTTTGACTTTTCATATAAGTGGAATCATAGAATATGTGGTCTTTTGGGACTGGCTTATTTTACTTCACATAATGTTTTCAAGGTTTATGCATGTTATAGCATATATCAGTATTTCATTTTTTTTTCAGATGGAGTCTCACTCTTTTTGTCCAGATTAGAGTGCGGTGGTGTGATCTTGGCTCACTGAAACCTCTGCTTCCTGTGTTCAAGCAGTTGACTATAGATGTCCCTTTAGGAGCCAACAATGGAGATTGGTAGGCTATCCTGGAACTCCCACAAGTTTTTAAGTAAGGTTTTATTGTGGGTGATATGACATTGTATTAGTTTGCCAGGACTTCCATTGCAAAATACTACATACTGGGTGGCTTAAACAATAAAAAATAATTTTCTCATAGTTCTGGAGGCTGGAAGTCCATGATCAAGGTGTTGTCAGGATTGCTTTCTTCTGAGGCCCCTCTCCTTGGCTTATAGATGGCCATATTTTTCCTTTTTCTTCACATGGTTTTCCCTGTGTGCCTGTCTGCCACCTAATCTCTTCTTGTAGAGAGGCCAACTATATTGGATTAGGTCCCATACAAATGGCTTCATTTTAACTTAGCTCTTTAGAGACCTCAGCTGCAAATACTACAGGAACATTATGAGGTTTGGGGAGTTAGAAACTTAACATACGAATTCGAGGGAGGACAAAAGCCACCTATAATAGTGACCTCTAGGGAATTTTGCTTCTTGGAGGAAGTCATTCTTGTTTTACTTTTCAGGTCCATTGAAGTATTTTGGAGTTCTTGCAGGCTTGGTCTGTCTTCAGCCAAACACTCACACTAGTTGTCCTTCCCAAATAAATATTTCGCTGTTTTTTCATTAAAAGTTCTTGGGGCTCCAGATGGAGATGAATGCTACAGCCCCCTGAATGTGCATCTGTTCCAACACTGAATGACATTCTCTATTACGGCTTTCTCATGTATGTAAGATGAACTGTCTTAGTTTTGTAAGGCAGCCTGTATAAATATAATTCTTTATCCACCAGAAGTTTGTGAAAATATCCTAGTATTGCATCTGTAGAAGGCATCCTCTCTTGACTTCACAGTGCCATGAATTTATTCTTTTTTGTCTCCCTTCACTGTTATTTCAAAGGGATTTTGGGAGGGAGAAGAGGAATATGTTTGCTTTCTATGGCATTATTGAACCAGAAGTTAACTACAAAATCTTAAAGTACTATATTTACATTTCTATATGTGGTTTATATTTATAAAGAAACATTGTACATGTTGTTTCTAAATCTTTTGAACAATTTTGACGCTTAGATGTGACTTGCCTTTTCTTTCCTGCATCCTGGGCCTTTCATTTATTTATACATTAGAGATGCTGCTGCTACTCCCTATATCACAGCTTTTTAGGATAAAAACAGATCAAATATGTAATGCAACTATAGCACTTAGAACATAGTAGATGCTTTGAAAATATTTGTTTGTTTTTGGTTTCGTGCTAAGTCCTATAGCATTTTTAGGTCTCTGGCAACTATGCCCTTTGAATAGTTATACCAGTGACTGCAATGCACACTTAGTCTCCTTCCTGAAGTGCTTTTGTATATAGCTCCCTATGCCACTGGCTTATTTTTAGGGCACTGGTTTGTAAAATCCCTCTCCTAAAAACTCTCTTACATTAAAAAAAATTATGAAAATCCTGAGATTAGAATCTGCATGACATTGTTTAACAGAATGATATGCTTGAAGGATTTTTTTTCTCTGTACAGATACATCCCTTTCAGCAGATTAAATGTGTTACTTGTAGCCAATGAATATAGGAGAAAAAATTCTCTCTTTTAATGTTGTTTCGTTGGCTAATGAGATTGATTCATGTAGTATTAATGTGCAGGTATTTTTTAACATGGAGAATTGTCAGCTCGTTGTTAGTGTAATAAAATTCTTACAATGCTCTGGTGCCATCTTTGTTTCATTGGCCTCTTTTGATACTTTACTCCTTTTACTTTCTCATGTGTCTCATGGGCTTGGATTATAAGTCTGAATGTACAGTGTGGATTTGGTGCATCAGATCTGTTTATGTGTCCAAGTCACTGATCTGCTGTGACACTTGGCTATTGTTTCCAGACTGATTTGTAATCCTGGGTGAAGGAGAGATCTTCAATGTTCAGGGTCATTGCATTTCACAAGAATGGAGAATTAGATGAAAGCTCAAAGCACATTATCTGTTAGATTTTAAAACCCTGAGAATTTCTAGGGAAAGGACATGAACTCATTCTTTTTTATGGATGCATATTATTCCATTGTGTTTATTCTTGATTTGTAGGGATGCAGCTCTCACTCCAGAGATGGAGTAGAGTTTCTTGCTTAATATTTGGAAACAGTGTAGAAGGAACTTTAAAATCATGGTTAAAATTAAGAAGAATATTTTATATTTCAGAATTGGTTTGCAAGAATGTAAATGCCCACCCACCCTTTGTGTTCTGTGATGTAAAAAAAAAGAATTATAGATAAAAGCGATCCTGTAGTCATTGGGATTGCTTCCAAAACAATACTCTCATATCCATTTCATCTTACTGCCAATTTAAGTAAGGAAAACCAGAATTAGAATTTCGCATGACTAATAGCATTCCAATTTCTACTTTAAGGTTAGCCCACCCTTGATACCTTTTGTAACATAAATATTAAAAAAATTTTCAAATAGTAAGATAATATATGTGAATGAGTTAAATAGAACAGAAATTGTTTATATGGATTGAATTATGAAATAAATAAATGTATATTAATATTTTCACATATAAAAATGTTAGGTCTGTGCAAAGGTAATGGCAGGTTTTGCCATTAATTTTAATGGCAAAAGTAATAATTAATAAAAATAAAGTTATAAATAAAGTTTATAAGTAAACATGAAAACTAATAAATGAAGTTCTTAATAGTGTTGATAACTATTGATCAGATGTTTCTTGTAATATCTTTGAGTTTTGTTGCCTTAACTGAACTAGTTTCTGTGTATCATTGTACTCACAATTCACAAAAATGGGTGTTATTTGTAAATATTTCCACTTGTCTTGTCTTACAAAATACAGGCTCAGAAACTGCACCAGAAGTACTGATATGATTTCAGTGAAGTGAGATATTTGATTTTGTTTCTTATTTTTGGTGAAAACTTATGGATTCCAAATGATACAGAATCCCATGCAAAATTCATTTGTCTGACTTGTGTCTTGTATCCTGGCCTTCCAGTTATACATGAATTTGAATTTGGGCTCTGCTATGTCATACTGAGCATTAAGCGACCTCTCTGAGGCAGTTTCCTCATGTGTGTGTGTGTGTGTGTGTGTGTATATATATATATAATATGGAGGATAAGAACTATATGCCTTCAGAGTGTCTTGAAGATTAAATATCTCCAGTGTAAACATCCGGATGATGGAAAGGTCTTAACGAGTGGTAGCTGTTGTGATTTTTATTGTTGCTGTTACTAACAATAACAATACATTTGTCTATTCAGAATGATTTCAATGGCTATGTTTGTCTTAGCATTGAATGTACTTTGTTAGTTGAAAGTCATACTATTAATATTTCTTTGAGATCAAAGTATCAGTTTTGCCTTCCTTTAATTGTTGATAGTTCTTCCTTTGTAGTTAATTTAAAAGATAGATTATTCTATGATGGAATCAGACTAAAGTGTGTCATTATGATGAATAGATTCAAATATAGATTGAAGGGCAACTCCATTTTTAAGAGTATCATTTTCAGTTCTCTGGGTCATAACAGAAAGAAATGAGCACCAGTGTTCACTGTCAATGTTGCATGACTTTCAAGAAATTAAGGCCCTTTCCTCCTCTCATACCCAAGGTTAATTTAAAAGAAAATGTTAAAGTAGACTTTTTTCTTTTTATGAAAGTAAAGAAAAAGAAAAATCAAATAAAAATTGCTGCCAAGGGAGAAAGAGAATTGGAGAACTGTGACAAATCCCTCTGGGGTCCAGATTGTTGGCGCAATGAGAGAGGTTAAAGTGAATGGAACAATGGGAAATCAGTCATGAGCCTGAAGCTAATCATCTGGCTTCTGAACAAAATGGGGAAAGAACCAATATTTCAGAAAGAGAAGAAAGCCTACAGAGCTGGTGCAGAAGGAAATTCCTTTATCCAAGAACAAAAAGCCAAAGAGAATTAATAGATGATTTACTGGAACCTGACTGGCGTCTAAGAAAGACTTACATATTCTAAAGACATTTCTTTTTCTAGATAGTTGAAACAATGTTATAAAATATTAACTTTCAGAAAAAATTTGATAACATATCTGCAATCTTTTGAACATATTCTTTAATTTCCTTCTTTTCCTTCACAATTATAAACACAGGAGGTCCCCGGTAAGGCTAAAGAGTCTGACTGAGGCTAAAGATATGTTATTTTCAGTATACCTAGAAATTGCCTTTTTTCCCCTCAATTGCATTAATAATACTAGAGTTGTGTGTGTATTTTTATTTTCTCATTTCCCATACTGTATGAAAGGAAATGTAATACAATCTTTAAATGATTGCACAATTATAAAGAAAGAGAACTGTTGTTTGAAAATTTGCACCACCGTTAGCTAACTTGAAACGTTCATCTGAATATTGCTAAAAATCCGAATTTGATGTGTGGAAGGTGTTTTAGAGAGGTCCAAGTACTATGTAAGGAATGGGTTGAATGAAAGTGGAGGAAACTCTTTAAGAGGATCCCTAATGATTTGTATGATCACTTCCTAGGAAATGCTTGAGTGAATTGCTTGCTAGATTTGGAAATGAGCGTTGTTCAGCAGCCAATAAAGTAAAGTATTTCCAGTATATTAACATTTAAATGAAATAATTGGGAATGGATGGGTGGAAAAGAGATTTACGTATCTTACTAGGAAACTACCGAAAATGTCAGTGCTGAAAATATCAGATCTAAAAACTTCCTTATTTCTTGAAATGGAGGGCTCATCTATATTTTATATTCAAATTTATGTCACCAACTTTATGGACTATTTTTCTCCTTTTCATGAGACAGTGGGCATGCAAGCGCAAGAAGGAAGGCAAAGAGAAACCCAGTCAATTTATGGCTGCCTCATGTTGTGCCAGACATAATCATCAAATATTTGGTAAACTCACTGGGGGAAAAGACTCTTAGTTGACAAAGTTTCCATTCAACTTAGAAAAAAAAATTACCCATTAGCTTCAAAAAGGCTAGGGTCCTTTTTGTAAACAGAAAGAATAGGGTCCTAGGATGTTGGATGGAACCTAGCATCTATTTTTTTTTTTTTTTCAGGCAGAGTTTCACTCTTGTTGCCCAGGCTGGAGTACAATGGGAGATATCGGCTTACCACAACCTCCACCTCCTGGGTTCAAGTGATTCTCCTGCCTCAGACTCCCGAGTAGCTGGGACTACAGGCATGTGCCACCAAGCCTGGCTAATTTTGTATTTTTTGTAGAGACGGGGTTTCTCCATGTTGGTCAGGCTGGTCTTGAACTCCCAACCTCAGGTGATCCACTCACCTCAGCCTCCCAAAGCGCTGGGATTACAGAGCTGAGCCATCGCACCCGGCCTGTGTCTGGTCTTGATGCTACATTTAACTCACTGTGCAAATTGGAGTATATCATGTAATTTAATTGAGCCTCAATTTCCCCACTTGCAGAGTAAGTTGAATGAATTAATCATGGTGATGTCTTTGAGTTGCAAAATTCTGTGATTCTGCATTTCATGTTCAAAATGTTAGAAAGCAATTGTCATAAGCAAGTTACACGTAAGGTGCTACAGCATTTCAGAAGAAGAAATTGCTTCTAACGTTGAATTTCATGGAAGACCTCGTAGGTATGAATTTCACATGTGGAAGTGAGGGAAAATGAGTTTGGATCAGAGGGAACTGCAAAGATATGAACATATATGATGAAGCCTTTACAAAGAACAAGTGGTTAAACGTTTTAAAAGCTTTTCTCCTTTTTGTTTTCCAAAGCAGCTTTTATAAAAAACACGTCTCTGTGTTTAAAAAGTCGTAAGTAAATGGGAATCAAATGTTAAATTACAGAGAAATTTTATTTCTGATATCCAAAAAATCATAAGCCCATTGAAGAAAATTTGTATAACACAAAAATGATAAGAAAATAAAGCCTTGCAGTTCCAACATGCGGAGATAATTACTGTTAATATTTTTATTTTGGCGTACGTTCTTCTAACTTTTATATATAAATATACATACATTCATACAATGATGCTCCTATTGTACATATTATTTTACTACCTGTTTTAGAATGTAATGTGTCAAACAGGATTGATCCAGGCTGGGTGTGGTGAGTCACACCTGTAATTCCAGCACTTGGGGAGGCTGAGGCGGGAGGATTGCTTGAGCCCAGGAGTTCAAGACCACCCTGGACAATATAGTGAGAACTCATCTCTATTTCATTTAATAGAAATTAAAGAAAACCAAAAAACAGCATTGATCTGACCTGGCTTCTTTTGGGGAACATTTGATTCTATGCTCCCCAGTCTGTTTTGTCAGGAATCAGTTTTGTTCAAATGGTACTTTAAATGGTCACAAGAGGAAGTAGATGCTAAGGTTGGGTCATAATAGGAATATTTGTTTGGATATGATAAGTATTTTTTTGGGGGAAGGGATTTTTGTTCCCTTGGCATTAAATTCTGGGTTCCTGGGGGACAAGGATGAGTCTTTGGTATAAGCAGGGCACGGTATTGGACTTGACATGGAGTAAATGCTCATGCTTGTTGAACTACACTTTTAGGATGAAAAATTCTTTTAGAGGAAGGCCTATGCAGAAAATTTTTCTTGCTAGAAGCTAGAGAAAACTGTGTGTTTGGAAATTCCTCATCAAAGGCATCATTTTTCTATGTGCTAGTGTTTTCCTATGTGTGGTAATGTATAATTATCTCTAGAGGCATGTATGGTGATTTAAGCTGAAGCATGGGTAAAATAGGACAAATTAATAGAAGTGTATTTATTTTAATTGGTATTAGTAAAAATAAAAATATAACTAACACATCAGAGTTGTGATCCAAAGGATATTACTGTATAGAAAAAGGCCAAATTCAATTTAAAGAAAAAGACTAAGAAAATAATGAGACAATTGTTATTAAGATACATCAAACACTGTAAAAGTTGAATCTGAATGACAAAAGTTTGAAAACACAACTTTGTCAGATTTCCTGGAATGGGCAAGGGCTGTGAATACTTTTTCTACCTTTTTTTTCTTTCTTCCTTTCATTAGGAGCAAGTAATTAATTTCTTTTAAAAATTAATTTTTATTTTTGAATTGTAGTTGATGAAATTATATATATTTATGGTGTACAACGTAATGTTTTGGGTTTTGAGACAAGGTCTTTCTTTGTCACCCAGGCTGGAATGCAGTGAGGTGAATATTGCTCACTGCAGCCTCAACCTTCTAGGCTCAAGCGATCCTTCCACCTCAGCCCCACAATTAACCACCATGCCTGGCTAATTTTTAATTTTTTATGTTGAGACAGGGTTTCTCCATGATGCACAGGCAGTCTTGAACTCCTGAGCGCAAGTGATCCACTTACCTCAGCCTCCCAAAGTGCTGGGATTATAGGCATGAGCCACCACACCCAACTCATGTTTTAAGATATGTGTACATTGTGGAATGGATAAAGAAAGTTAACTGCTGATTACTTCACATACTTATCCTTTTTTTTGTGTGTGTGTGCTAGGAACAATTAAAATCTATTCTCTTGGCATTTTCAAGTATGGAATATGTTGTTATTAACTATTGTCATCATATCATACAATATATCTCCTGAACTTATTCCTCCTAACTGAAATTTTTAAACCTTTGACCAAAATCTCTTCAATCTGCACCCCTCATTCTTATTCCCTGGTAATCACTATTCTTCTATGAATTAGACTTTTTCAGATTCCACATTTAAATGAGATAATACATTATTATTCTTTTGACTGGTTTATTTCACTCAATATAATGTCCTCTAGTTTCATTCATATTGTCTCACATGGCAGGATTTTCTTCCTTTTAAAGGCTGAGTAGTATTCCATTGTGTTTCTTTTATCCATTCATTCACTGATGGACAGTTAGATTCCATATCTTGGCTATTGTGAATAATACTCCAATGAACATGGGAGTGCAGACATCTCTTTGACATACTAATTTTATCTCTTTATGTTGGATGTATACCCAATAATGAGCATGCTGGATCATATGGTACTTCAATTTGTAATTGTTTGAGGAACCTCTCTACTGTTTTCCATAATGGCTGTATTAATTTACGTTCCCACCAATAGTAGCAAGTACTTAGTTTCTTTATGTAGATTATTCCAGTTTGAAAATATTCTTTAAATTCCCAGTTGCTCTTATTATTGTTCCACAGATATAGTGGCTCTTTTTCATTCTACTTTGAGGACTCAACCAGTTACTCTCAACATCTTTTCAAGCACCTTTTGCTGTTCCTTTGTTTTTTATTCATTAATTATGATACTGTAATTGTATTTTCCTTCCCATCAAGAATTGTCAAGTGTTCTATGGGTAAGTTATTCCAGTCACTGAAAAATTTTAACAACATAGAATAGAGCTATAGCTTCTTATTTGGACTTTGCATTTAATTAGCTATTAGACTGGACATAGGCAGTTCTGCTATTGGTAAAATTAAACAGGTAGTCACTCTAGGGTTGCGGCTAGCTCTAAGAAAACCTCTCCCAAAACAAAAAACAAACTGTGTTCCTGGATTTCTGATCTCTGTGTTCAAATATGTTATGAGATTTAAAGCTGTGTTCCATTGTACTTTATGGTCAGCCATACTAAGCTACTTAGTGTTCCCAGAAGTCACTATATTCTATGCAGTTTCAGTTTGCTTCATTTCCCTCAGTTTGTGACTATTAGACTGAACTTCCATAAAGAGAAAGCATTGGTTTTAAAAGAGAGATATTAAATAAGCATGAATAATCACCCTGCCCATTAGTTAGTATGAGAGACTCATTCTTAAGCTCTGATATAAAGAGCCATTGGGGTTATAAGCATCACTTACAGCTCCAGAATTCAAAATGTTGATATGTGATTTTTAATGTTATTCATTGTGACTTTTTGTGTTCAGAGATTATTCAGAGTTTACTTTTAGTTTAAAAAAATTAGTAATACCTAGTTCTTAGGCTTTTAAGTTTAGCTTCCATATCTCATTATTTTGTTTATAAGTCTAGAAAAGTTTAAACATATTTAAAGACCCTTTGACTATTATTTAGTTCAATTTAAACATATTTAAATATTTTAAAGTGTTTTTATATATTTAAGATATTTTGTTTCCTTTATAAATAATTCTTAGATTTAATAAAATCTTCCAAAGCACTGCTTTTCTTTAAAAATCATCTAATTAAACTTAAAAATATGGTAAACATATATGTTAGATGCTTTATATAGAGCATTGACTTAAAATTGTTAATCTAAATTAATCATTGTTATACATTTTAAATTAGAATGATAAGATTTGTCATTCTAATAAGCCAAAAGATTTTAAACAAGCACAGAAAATGCCAAATATGTTTAGACTACTTTCTAACACAAAAATGTTAATATTATGGTTTTGATTTTCTTAAATACATTTCTATACTTTTAAATCTTTTTGGAGTTGAAAAATACGAACTCCCTAAGTCAGGTGGTTATCACCCCAGTTAACGAGTGTCTCAGTCAATTTGGAGCTGCAGTAACAAACTAACAAAGACTAGGTGACTTAACAGAATTTTATTTCCCACAGTTCTGGAGACTGCAAAGGCCAAAATCAAGTTGCTGTCAAATTTAGGTGTTTGGTCAGGGGCCATATTCTGATTCATGTTCTCACATGAAGAAAAGGATGAGGGAGCTCTCTGGGATCTCTTTTATAAGGGCACTAATTGTATTTTGAGAGCTCTGGTCTCATGACCTAATCACCTCCCCAAAGCCTCACCTTATAATATCATCATACTGGAGGTTAGGATTTCAACATAATCTTGGGGAGACACGAATATTTAGTTCATAGCACTGAGGTTATTTACGACTACATATTTGTGTTTGATTACCATCCAGATTCTTGTTGGAGACTCTGAGGGGCAGACTGAACTATATTTGTAGTTGCTGTATCAATAACTCCAACAGGATGATCACGTAACCCATCTATCTGGATTTGAGTTATTTGAGTTTTATACATTGCTTCATTCTTCAGTGTGTAGAGAAATCTACAAGCTCTAATCAGGACGATTACTTGTATATATCATTTCAACTCTAAATGCTTTTGATCTTAATGAAATTCTAAGGTATAAAATGTTTTTCCAAGTAAAATTTAAGGCATTTGAACCTGATGAAAGCTTAGAATCTCCATTTTCTTTTTAATCTCCTTTTAATTATTAATACGATATCTGTTCTTGTGTCAGTTTACTGAGAATGATGGCTTACAGTTTAATCCATGTCCCTGCAAAGGACGTGAACTCATCCTTTTTTATGGCTGCACAGTATTCCATGGTATATATGAGCATAGCATTCCATGGTGTATATGTGACACAAGAACAGAAAACCAAACACTGCATGTTCTCACTCATAAGTGGCTGTTGAACAATGAGAACACATGGACACAGGGAGGGGAACATCACACACCGGGGCCTGGGGTGTGAGGGGCTAGAGGAGGAATGGCAGGAGGTGGAGTGATTGGGGAGGGATAACATTAGGAGAAATATCTCGTGTAGATGACGGGGTGATGGATGCAGCAAACTGCCACCATGGCATGTGTATACCTATGTAACAAACCTGCACGATCTGCACATGTACCCCAGAACTTAAAGTATAATAAAATAAATTAAGAAAAACACAGAATAACAAAAAATATATGATATCTGATTGACATTGGATATTTCTCAGTTTTCGTTTTACTTCCAGGTCCAACTTAAGAGGTCTACTAATCGAAAAGAAAGTGCAGGCCTGAGTTTTACAGAGCCTTCCCTGAATTAGTTAAATGGCCTTTAGTAGGTCTGAGTAGTAGCATTGGTCAGACATGATTGATACTGGATACTGAGTTCATTATAATCAACTAGGAATACAAAGACCTTTAATCCTTTTCTGAGTATGGTATAACATTCAGACCATGCTTAGAATAAATCCCGAGAATAAGAGAAAAAGGAAATGGGTTGAGAGAGACTCCAAGCTAAGAAGATCTTTCCTTCATTTAAACTGAGGCTCCGTGGAACCACATTGTCTAGTTGAACTATTGGTGCTGCAGCAGGGTAATTAGGCACTTGCTTTCCCCCTTGCTTCTTCAGAATACATCAGTTAGAAAAAATAAAAGGTGTCAAAATAATAGGCAATTATGGATATTTCTCAGGTTCTTCTTGATGCTTAATAGGTGATGAATGAAATTATAAAGCTCTATTTTTCTCTAACCATAATTGGCTTTTATTATACACTAAGATATTGCTTTGGGGCCCCGATGAGGGGGTAAATTTCATTATTTTTTGATAACAGCATTGAGGTTTTAGTTTCTTTTTGCATCCTTACATGTGTTTGGAAGATGGCTAGTATGGGTTGAAATTTTGGCTGAGAATGAAGAGGGAATTGATTAACCTGAAGAAGACATCCAGTCTTGGTCATATTAGCATATTAGCATCAGGGTCTACACAGCCTTTGCCTTTCTAATGCAACTAGTTGCTAGTCCAGCTGAACACATGATATTTCTTTTCCTTCTCTACACTTTTCTGTTCTTTTTTTTTTTGAGAAAGTATCTTGCTCTGCTGCCCATACTGGAGTGCAGTGGCATGATCTCGGCTCACTGCAGCCTCCCCTTCCTGGGTTGAAGTGATCCTCCCACCTCAGCTTCCCCAGTAACTGGGACTACAGGTGCACACCACCATGCCTAGTTAATGGTTTTTTTTTTTTTTTTTTTTTTAAGAAACAGAGTTTCACCATGTTGCCCAGGCTGGTCTCGAACTCCTGGGCTCAATTGATCTTCCCACTTTGGCTTCCCAAAGAGCTGGGATTACAGGCTTCCTATTCTTTATTTTGTGTCCTTATATTCCTTCATTTCTTTTAGGTTGGAAAGAAATTATTTTCTGAAGTCAGCTTGAAAAATTTGTCTTTTCTAATTTGGAACTAATTCATATTCCACTCCATCTCATCCTTTACCCTTAAGAAACCACATGCTCTGTATTTTGCTTAATAATTTTGATGTCTTTGATTTACATTTATAGGCATAGGAAAAATAGGACAAGTCTAATCAAAACCTCAACTGCAGTGTACATTTCCAGCGTTCCTCTTAATGTGGATAACATTTTGTTCTAATGAAAGGTAAGGCTTCATTTCAAGGGCACTCTCTGGGCGATGCAGATTCTTGGATTCCTCTGTGTTTTGTTGAAACTCATTATGTGCCTGAATGACTAAAGGGAGCATGGATGTTTTTATATTCCTCAATGGATGTCTGTTGTAATCAAGTTCAAGTAGCAAACAAAGCTCAGTGTGAATGAACACAAGGGTATCATCTATCAGTGGCGTCTCCATATTTGAGTTATTGTGCCATTCAAAATAAAGGCAACAGACAGACTCTGTTGTAAGTGAACACCGAATCTCTCAGTTTAGTTCATTCAAATATTGTTGATGTGTCATTAACATGAGAGTGACCTGGAAAGGAGCCAGATTTTCTGCTTTGTATCTAAAAATGCATTACTGTACCACTGGGAATACTCTGAAGCCAATGTAGAAAATCATTTATTTTGGAAATGTACAGTCTTTAGGCTGAAAAATTCTCAATCTAGATATTAGACTATAAATGATTGAGGACTTATTTGCAGAGCATTCTTGGCTAAAGGACTAATATTCTTTCCTTGATCTCTTTAAATAAATGTTATTCACCTTGCTTTTTTTTTTTCTGGATACATTATTACTGACATGAAAAACAAGGTAACATAAACTTAATGCCAATTATTTTTTCCAAGGGGAGATTCTTAGTTGTAAGAAAATTAATCTGTTCAAATTTCTCAACTGAAGGGAGGGATGATATTCACTGAAAAATGCTAAGATCTTATGAATCTGAGAAGAGTAAATAAAGATTTGGGCTTTTATAACTGAAGTCAAGAACTGAGTTTCCTTGCTCTTCCTTTTTCAGTGTTTTCTCCATTCTTCTGTCTCACAGTTTCCTGAGCATATTTGTCTTGCACAGAAAAATATGCACCTCAACATTGGCCACCTCAACATTGACTATACATGATCTTTTAGCTTAAATGCTTGTGTCAGATGGGTTCAGACTTCCAGTGCCTCAATTCCAAAATCCTTACAGATAAATCTTGTTAATTGTTAGTAATACGCTGGCTGAGCTTAGCTGAAGAACCCCTCCCTGACTACTCAGATATGTTCAAAGATTATGGAGTATGATCATGCAGACTTGAAGGAGGCAGGCTCTGCTGAAGTAGCTGTGGTTTGAGTAGACATTCATAATTGTCTATTATAGTCCCTATGCTGTGTCTAAATCCACAGCCTTAAAACTTTTTCCACCATAGGAGTCCAGAGGAATAAACGCATTTTTAAATCCCATTCCATCATTGATCTATGTATAAATTCTTGAAACAGTACTTCCCCTTATTACATGTGATACACTCTCATCACTCTCATATTTCCATTTTTATTTCTTTCTATCTCAATTCATTCCATTAAATAAAAGCATGCTAGTCTTGGCGAATATGATTGATTTCATGATTCACTAAAACTTTAGTTTCAAAAGCACTGGTCTTTTCTTTATATTGTTTTCCTTTGTAGCTCTTACAATTACCATTGGCACTTCTGTTATATTTTGTAGTTTTCTTTGTAGCAGATATCACAATTATAATTGCCTCTCTTGTTAAATGGTAAACCACATTAAAGCAGAGACTGTATCTGCCTTGTTTACTTCTGTATTCCCAGCACCTAACAGAGTTCCTGGCACATAGTAGATGCTCAATTGAGTAAATATTGATGAATGAGTAAATGAAGACCCAAACAGATGGCACCCTTAATGGCTCACCTGGTTCTTTGCAAGGAGGAGATTCAGATACATATAAAATTGGCTAATTTGGTACAGACCTGCTGATAGAGAAAGCAGATGGAAAGACCCAGCAGGAGACTCAGTGGAGCAAGGAGGCCAGGCCAGAGTGCTTAGGTTTTCATATAGTTACCGACAGCTGAGTGAAATTCTTTCACCAGTGAAAACTGACTGTTTAAGGGAAGGATCTGTATCAGATCTGAGCTCAGGTCTCTTGATTCTTTATCTAAAATGTATCTACCACACTACAATGACTTTTTGGTTGGATTTTCAGAATTTCATTTTTGGTACTTTAATTTTTCCCTTTTTAGCTCATAATAAAGAAAGGTAGAGAAAGAACCACATACTTTTTTTTTTTTGGACATAACACACCATGGTACCTGTTTCCCAATGAGATGAAGACGTCTGGTTAGGGAGATTAACAGCACACAGAGCTCTTTCCCCTTTCTTCTTGCAATCTTCCCCAGTTTAGTCACTGACTTCCATCCCATCAAGATTCCTTTAACTAACTTCCGCAATTTATGAATCCTACTTGTCTTTAGCAGTTGTTTCAAAAACTACTTTTCATAAGTGAATATTTAAAATGGTGTCACCTTACTTTCCTTTCCCACATGCACAGATTTTGCATCTAGAGGACAATTTAATAATTAGTATGGTTTCATCTATAGATTTACTAAATAATCTACAGGTACAAAGCTGAATTTATATAAAAAGCAATTCACAGATTAATAAACTTTCTATATAGCTTCCTGGTGTCCTCAAAGCTGAGAGGACTATTTAACACTCAACCAGTTTCATCTGCTCTAAATATTAATTTACAAGGTGTGAATACTTCCCAAAATCAGTCAACTTAATATTGAATTAAATGGTCAAAGTACAATTCAATTTATTATAATTGGATATGATATATAAATTTATCATCCACACATATTTATAACTCTTTTGGGAGGGGAGAATGTACATGTTAGGCCAGTGTTTCTCAACCCTTTTTAATAAGACTGTGTCAGCTTGCAGGGTACAGTAGATGGATGAGGGAGCTTCCTTCTGTCATAGATGGCCGTTCCAGCTTTAGTCAAATAAATGTGGAAATACCTGCAGCAGCTATAAATTTTGTCCCCAGTACCTGAGTTAATGTAGTTCATAGCTTTTGGGGAGCAATCCTTTGCTCTTCAGCCCAATCCCATTTGATTCCTTAAAGAGAGTAGCTCTATACATTTTGTACTAAGCTCAGAGTGGGAATTTTTGTTAGGTCTGAAACTCTTGGCTTCTTGTGTTCCATGTTCTTAGAAGGTTCACTTTCATCTAAGGTTCTGCCAGTTATCCTGGCACTCTGGGAGTACGGTTCTGTGTTCTGCTCCATGAGTAACACATAAACTCTGTTAATGTATTTTAAATCCCATTGCAAAAAATTTTTAAAAAGTTACTGTTTGTCATTCAGGATATATTTTAAGTGAAGAGGTAACGAATATACGTATATGTATAAACATATATGTATATATATGTATAATGAATATGTGTACATATATATGTTATACTATCCTTTCTCTTCCTATAAATATATACTCTATATGTAGTCTACAAATACTTTGTCATTGAAGATCTGTTCAGATAAAGAGTTTCTTTTCATTCATGAAAAAGACAAAATATATGTTTCTAGAAGTGATTTCGTAATTACATAACATAAATTAGATATAGAGGTCATATAAAGGTTAATCTCTAATACTGTAAAAATTTCTTGGAAGTATTGTGGCTTTGTTTTCAGAAAGAGTTGTATTTTAGAGATACATACTAATATGTTTACAGAGAAAATAATCTGATGTCTGGGACTGGTTCAAAAATGATCTCGGCTAGAGGAGGGAAGTTATAGATGAAACAAACATGTTTATGTGGATAATCTTAATTTTTCTGTATACATTTGAAATTTTTCTAATTAAAAAATACACATATATTTGAAACACATACACTTCTGTCCTCCGCCCCCACAATCATAGGGAAAATTGGTGGAAATAAAATGCAGACCGCCTGCAGCATAAACATGGGACTCTCAAGCCCTAAGTTGTCAAACCTTCCAATCGCTCAGTGTCACTAAAGTGCAATCATTTGTTTCCAGGAGTATTTAGCCCATGTTTCTATTCATTTCTTCATCATTAAATCTCAATTTCAATAGCACAGGGTGCCACAAGCTGAGAATCAGGTGTAACTTCCTATGAAAATAAATGCAGAAATTCCCAATTGTGTCTATCCTAATAAAAGCAAAAGGAACAACTAATTACCTATTTTCTTTTAGAAAATAAAGTCATTGACAGGGTCACAACCCTGCTATCCAGCCTGACTGGATTATTCTGAGTACAAAGCAAAGCTAGTTTTTTTTTTTTTTTTTCCTTGCCACTGAACTCTACAAGAATTTAACCTATACTGATCTTTCTCATGCTGTTTTTTAATCACACTAAACTACTCCATGGCACCTAATTATTCCTGCAGGAACCCCTCCTTCCCTGCCACTGACGATGTATAGAAATCTGAAAACATTTATAAAATACAGTTGAATACATTTTTGTGGTAATAAAGATTTTGTATTTGAAGATATGTTTACTAAAAGGTATTTCATTTATAAAGATTCAAACTTTCCTTAGTTTATAAGGGGGCTTGTTTTTTATTTGACATTATTAGAAAATCGGTTCTCCATGTGGAACTTTTCATCTAAAATGTCACAGGAACTGGGAATTGAAAAAAGAAAACTTTACGCATTCTTTCACATCTTGAGTTTTTCACATGCTTTTTCTTTGCCTGAAATCTCTTCCCCATCTGTTCTTTGCCAGGTGGTAAATTCTTGTCCATCCCCTTCAGGGGCCAGCTCAGCTCACGTCAATTCTTCTCTGATGCCTTTTTCAGTCTCTAAAGGATGCGACAATGGGCTTTGCACACAGTGTTTCTCTGCTATTGTTCTTACTACATTGTGTTGTAATAGCTGTTTTTGTAATTTTTTTCTATTAGATTATAAGCTCCTGACAAGAAGCCTTTAGTAACATTTATTAAATTGTTGGGTCGAATTGTGTATTCAAAGAACTGTTGAAATAATGGAGAGATTTCAAATAATAAACACATAAAAGCAAGAAAATGTCAGGGTTGAGGAAATGTTAACTTAAAAAATTACCTTTCCCCCAAAGTAATGGCTAAATATAACTGGCTTTTTGAGAAAGTTTAAATCACCTTGAAAATAATCATTGACAAGAACATTTGTCCTACGTTGTCACATCCAGTTGGAAAACTGCATTTAATAGTTTACATTCAATATAAAACGTGGAGTCCTTCAAAAGATAAGTCGATTTTCTTCTTCACAACAAGACACAAGTTACTTTAGTACTTCATAATAGAATAGAAAAATGATTCAGGTTCACAACATGAAAAATATACTAGGAAAGAAAAAAGATTTTACAGATAAGCCATAGGTCTACACTAAGCCAGAGTCTCACAAGAAGCTATTACTGTGTAGAGTAATGTGCTCCCTGCATTGAATGCAGCACAGTTGATGTGTTCCAGTGGCATCATAAACAACAAAACCCAAGTTCAAATCATTCACATGAACTTGTAATTGAATTTTTCAAGATGTGATTTAGTGCAATAGATGGAACAAGGATAAAATGTTTCAAATATAACAGCTATTGAACAAGTTAGAAAAATTAGTAGGGAGTGAATATTAATATGGGGTAGTTTTCAGACATCTTGAAATAGAAAAGCTCCTTACTTGGCTAATTTAACAATGAAAGAGAAAATAATACCAGGCTGAGTAAGAGGACTCATGAGCAAAGAGAATATAGGACAATATTCTACCTTTTGAATGATAAAAATAAGTGATGTCACTGAAAGCTATGGTATAGATCTACTTTTTTACGAGTGTTGGATTAAAACTTAGGAAAAATAACTATGAATCTCATCTCATAGATAGGACTCAACAGGCCTCCAGTTCCAAATTTGGAGACTCTCCTCTTTTTATTGAAGCATATTCAAATGTACTGCACTACTTGGAATTTAGCTGGCAAAAAGATTCATAAATTTGCTAACTTGTGAACTTCTTTTACCAAAATATGAGCTCTAAATGCTGTGAGCCTGGCAATTCTGTTTGTGTGAATGGGCTTTGGAGTTCCCAACATTAAAGCTTAGTATTTGTTGTTGGGTCTGGGGTAGATACTGACATGAGTTTCACTGTTTTGATGTGCCAGCACCAGGGCAGAAACCCTTGGTAGGACTGAGACGGCAACTGATTACCATATCAAGTGGCTTTCTAGTGAACCCTCAAGGCTTTGAATGGAAGTGTACTGATGTTTTTCATTGTTTGCTGGATATAGCTTTTTTTCCCTAATATTTGGAGGTAGCTCTCAATTTTTCATTGTTTGCTGGATGTAACTTTTTTCCCTTGATATTTGGAGGTAGTTCTCAAGTTTTTCATTGTTTGCTAGGTGTAGCTTTTTTTTCTGATATTTGGAGGTAGCTCTCAATTCTTACCTCCTTTCCTTGGAGCTTAGAATTAGAGTCTGTTTCCAATTATAGCCAGCAGATGGTGCAATTTACTTTACTTATATACTACCTAAAATGAAAAAGCATTAAAGTCTATTCTGTGTACATACACACAGTATGTCTCAATCTCATTCATATGTACAAATGTAAGTGTGTTTCAAAACTTTTTATATATTTAGAAACAATCTATTTAACATAATTTATTTCCTTTTAGAAAAGCAGTGTTCATTTGTTAGAGTTTTATTAATAATTCAGACTTACATTTTATTAGCTTTACAGACCTAAAATGAAGACATGAGGGGAGGCTATTAGTCATGACAGGAAATATATAATTTCTTTTTCATCAGTTTTCTTACACAATTTATAATCACATGTCCTTCAAGACAAGAGTAAAGCTGGTTCTGATGTGCCCACGGAATTCAGCAATACTTAGCTATAATTTTGAGAGTGTAACAGATCTTAAAATTCTGATTTGGTAACTGACTCCAACAGAGCTTTCAAGTTGAAATTTATTTATGGAATCATTTCAGCTATTAGACTATCCATCCTATCTCTTGTCAATAAAGGATGGTTTCCCATAGGAGATAAGTAATAACTTTATAGAATTTTAAGATGTAATAGAATGTTATTGTCCTCTGGAGGTCACGCTTACCAACCAAAGGGTAATAACTTTTATTAGAAGCCTGAAATAGTCTATAAATATTTCATTAAATCCTTAAAAATGTGCAGGTATTAATTCTCAACTCTCTTTTTTTGATTTCTGGCTACCACACTGAGATGGATAAAATGTTCCTGGGAACCTGGGGAAAATGTGATTGTGCTGAATTTATCACCTGTAATATTTCCTGGTGGGATTATCTGAATACATGTGGATTTTAGTAAGAATCTTCTCAGAAAATTTCATTATTATTTTAAATGCTAGGCTCAGCATCTAAGTTCTGCCTTTATCATTCTCTCTTCCAACATGTTCCTACTGATTCTCAACTCACTTTAGGCAGCAGGTGAAGAAAGGAGAGAAGATGCTGCATTTTCTGGCTGTCTCAGTCAATTCAAAAGCATTTATGAAGCATCTGTCTGTGCAGGGCACTGGCGTGGCGCCGAGCTGATTGAGTTAAAAAAGACATAGACCTTGTCCTTGAGGCAAGCAGCTGTCAATTGCTGACTCCAGGGAGAAGTGTTTTTATTTGTTCAGTATGGGCAAAGTTGCCATGGAGCAGGCTATGTGCACATTTGAACAGGTAGGGGTTGCCCACATCATTCCTATCATCCTAGAAAATAGATACAAAAATTTCACTTTATCAGACTGCAAAGAAACACAACTTAAATTTCTAAGGAATTAGAATTATACAATACTTAAAAACAAAATATAGTTTTGACTTTCAGGTTAACATTGTAACTAATGAAATATTGCAAAATCGAAGTCCCTTCAGGGTTCAATTTAATGAATAGTGAAATAGAACTAAAAAAGGTAATAAAACAGATTCTCTCACAAAGGGCGCTTGGATTTTGCATCTGAATAACACTCTGCTGTTGCCACCTACAGCATGTTTTCTCTTCTTGAATGATGAAAAAGACTTCACTTTCTGCTTTTACTTCTCTTGAGCATCATTCCTATATAACAGGTCACTTGTCCAACACTTGCACATAAGTAATGAGTATGAGGATATTTTATGTATGACCCATTTACTTGAAGGAATTGTTCTATTCTAGGTACTTTGGTTGCAAGGAACAGGAACCCACTCAAATGGCTCAAGAAAAAAGGGGTTATTTAAAACAGAGAGAAATTCATGAATATAAAATACAGGAATAATAGGTTTTATAACGAATGTCAGAATGGTATATTCTTTCTCTTTTTCTTTTATAAGTTACTTTTAACAAATGGTCCCAGGTGAACTTGAAGAGGTCAGGTGGGGCCAGCTGTATTAGTCAGGATTCTCTAGAGGGACAGAACTAATAGGATGGAGATATAAATATGAGTTTATTAACTAGTAGTAATTTACATGATAACAAGGCCCCACAGTAGGCCATATATAGGCTGCGGAGCAAAGAAACCAGTCTGAGTCCCAAAGCTGAAGAACTTGGAGTCCAGTGTTCGAGGGCAGGAAGCATCCACCAGGGGAGAAAGATGTAGGCTGGAAGGCTAAGCCAGTCTAGCCTTTTCACACTTTTCCATCTTTATGTTCTAACTGTGCTGGCAGCTGATTAGACAGTGCCCACCCAGATTAAGGGTGGGTCTGCCTTTCCTAGTCCACTGACTCCAAGTGAATCTCCTTTGCCAACACCCTCACAGACACACCCAGAATGAATACTCTGTATCCTTCAATCCAATGAAATTGACACTCTGCATTAACCATCACACCAGCCAAAGCTAGATCATAAAAGGCCTTGAAATTATGGTCAGGGATAATCTTGTGGCCATATGTGAATAACAAGACAAAGAGAAATAAAGCCCTCAATTGAACTGAGCTGATTGGATTCTCTCTAAAATAATTGTCCTGAGACATTGGTTATTTGTGGCTGGCTCTTAAGATAATGATAATATTTAATGTTTGTCAAGAGCTTACCGTGTATCAGCTCTTGTCCTAAGCTTTTTTCACATTCTAATGCATTAATCATTACAACTATATAATATGGATCAGTGTGATTCCATTTTACAAATAAATAAATGGAGGCATGACTGAAAGTAAAATAGCTTATACAAGTTGACAAAAGATGTAGTAGAGCTGGTGCTGGAACCCAGCCGGTCTGACTCCAGAGCCTGTGCTCCCAGCCGCTACATGACACTGTCTTCAAAGTGTTAGAGTGGGAGCTGGTTCTGCGGCAAGCCAAAGCCACGTGCAACTCCAAGTTATGGGGTAGGAGAGGCAGAATGATGGGTGAGCAGAAGAAGCGAGTATATGGGGAAGAACATGGAGCAGTTGCTCACCGCAGCACCCCCACTGCCGAGATTGAACAAAGCCTAGTGCACGGCAGGTACTCACTAAATGTGGGTGGAATAGTGAAGGAATATTTTCAGCAGGTGCTGTGGGTGTTACATATCCTCTAAGAAGCTTGGGTGTGCCAGTCAGGCAGGAGCTCCAAATAATTTAATATGTTTTCTTTACAAATTAACAAAATTATACTTACACTGCATGAGTATAATCTCCTTTTTAAAAACATAAAGCTCTAAAGAGAATAGTGTTTCTTCAGGCCACTTCTCCATCTTTGTCTCCTCTTTTCTACTCCCCAGAGATCCTTCCAAGCTTGCTTAATATATTTAGATACATATATAGAAACTGTTGGAACTCTATTGTTTTGCATATTTAAAAAATATTTGTGTATTACAGTGTTTATTTTTTCTCTCATTTAATGTATCATAGAGATCCAGCTACATTGTTATGATAGACATTCAGATGGTTTCTAAACTTCTTACCATTATAAAATTATGTTTGTAATTTATATTACAGATTTTAAAATACAAATCTGTGCGTGTGTGTTTCCACGTGTATTTCTATTATGTAGTGAGAAGCAGAACTGGCTCAGTAATTGGCTCCACACATTTAATATTTTAATTGTTACTGTTGTGTTGCTTTCCATGTCTTTGACATTATTTATTGTTAAACATTTTAATTGTAGTGTGATAGGTAAATAATTGAATCTCAATATTGTTTGACTTTGCGTTTCTGTAGTTACATATGAGGTTCATCATCTTTTCACATATTTATTGGCCATTGGTATTTTCTCTGGCCATACATTTTGCCCACTTTGTTTGGGTTCTTTTTAAAAATAGATTTATGGAAGTTCTTTATATAGTCTCTCTCTTTTTTTTTTGAGATGAAGTTTCGCTCTTTTGCCCAGGCTGGAGTGTAGTGGTGCGATCTCAGCTCACTGCAACCTCGGCCCCCTGGGTTCAAGTGATTCTTCTGCCTTAAGGATTATAGGCGGCCACCACCACACCTGGCTAGTTTTTGTGTTTTTAGTAGAGACGAGGTTTTGCCATGTTGGCAAGGGTGGTCTCAAACTCCTAACCTCAGGTGATCCACCTGCCTCTGCCTCCTAAAGTGCTAGGATTACAGGCATGAGTCACCGTGTCCAGCCTGTAGAGTCTCAAGATTATTTTCCGAAGAGTTTTAAATTTTTTATTACTTCTGAAAATGGTAAGCTATAAAAGAATCAGTGCATTATCTGAGCTATCAACTAGTCCAATGACTGTAAACCAGGATGGTGGAGTGGTAGTGGGTTTATCTAAATCACTGCTGAAGCATTTTTCCAATAACACCCTTCCTATCTTCTGTAAGAATTCTGATATAGCAACCATGTTATAGTAGCAATGGGAGTGAGGGGGGAGGGAAGGTGAGTAAGCACCTGGGTTGTTTGCTAAACTACTTTCTCAGATTATTCTGATAGGTGCCCAACCCCCAGCATTCCCCAAAACACTTAACTAGTTGAAGATAAAACCAGGGTTTGACACAAAAACTCCTGCCAGTTTTAGTCTAGTCTTTTCCTAATTATTTTTGCTTTGCCCTGACAATTCATCTTCATGGAATCTCCATAATCCTTATTAGTTCCAGATAGAAACTTTCTTCAGTTTACTTAAACTCTGTTCTGGGAGCTCCCCTGCTCTCATCTTCTTCACTTAAAAACAAATTAGTGAACAGACAGCAACACAAACAAGCTAAAATACATGGGCAGAGATGATCAACTATACACTGAAAATTCATTTTCTCAGTTCCTGGCCTGGGGTTATTGCTGGGGGTCAGCTTCCCAGCCAGGTGCCGCTTTTCTTAGGCGCTTTTGCATCAAGGGATGTCCACGCACTCATCAGTTACCAACTACCAATCAAGCAGCTGTCTTTTTCCCGTGGCTAATCAGACAAGGATCATCAGTCACAGAACTAGCCAATCAGCATTAAGGTCCCTAGTACAAAAGACTGCTCAAATAGAGAGTTTTTCTGACCAACAACGTTTTACCTTATTGAGTATTTGGATGTGAGATATATACAGAAAGTTGACATTTGGCTGAGGGAGCAGAAGTAAAAAGAGACACGGCGAGAGGAACCTGAGGTAGGAGACAAAGTTATGAATAAGCAGGTGCTATAAATGTAGAGGAAGTTGGTCAGTTGTGAGAGTAGCAGAAGCAGGGGCAAAGAGGACTGAGTCATCGTGGCATATGTTCTCCCGCCTCTTGCTGATGAGGGGGCAGCAAGATAATTCAAGCCTGGAAATGTATCAGAACATTTCAGTTTATGAGCTGCATTCCCGCTCTGTGAGGCTCAGTTGAAGGCTACGCAGGGTTTCTGCCTGATTCCGATTTCCTCTGCTTCCATGTGTTTCCTTACAACAGATCCATCTTTCTCGAGGTAGCCTGAGTGATTTTCTGACTACCAAGCTTGCAGTGAGAAGAGCCTGACATATCTGTCCTTTTTAACTTTCATTAATTAGGATATTTAGTCTGAATATAATTAAACATGAAAATATGAATTTATAAAAAGTAGGTATTGCCTTAATGACTGATTTGGGGAATATTTTATGATTTAAAATGATGTGCGTTTATTCTTTATTTCTTTCAACAAACGTTTATTAATTATATACTACTTGCTAAAATTTTTTTTAACAGAACAAAAAAGACAGTAGGGGCCGGTGTGGTGGCTCATACCTGTAATCTCAGCACTTTGGGAGGTCGAGGCTGGCAGATCACATGAGGCCAGGAGTTTGAGACCAGCCTCACCAACATGGCAAAACCCCATCTCTGCTAAAAATACAAAAAATTAGCCAGGTGTGGTGGCACATGCCTGTAATCCCAGCTACTTCGGTGGCTGAGGTATCCAAATAGCTTGAACCTGGGAGGCCGAGGTTGCTGTGAGCCGGGATTGTGTCACTGCATTCCAGCCTGAGTGACACAGTGAGATTCTGTCTCAAAATCAAAACAAAAACCACAGTGGAAGATTGGATTTGAGTCATTCCATTTCCAAGTTCAGTGATTCTCCTTATATGCTTAGCTATTATGCCTACACTTGATTTGGGGGGGCATCCGCAGGCATGTCTATATTTGTCTCAAGTTGGGTCCTCCAGAAACTGCACTTATAAATTGCTTTTCTGAATTCTTCTGCTACATATTAGCCACATCCTTCAGCTCTTTCAGTGAATAATCTCTTTTATTCCTTTAGCCAGAGCCATGGTGATCTGTGACTCTAGCTATTCATCTTGGTCAGAAGGAAAAAAACTAGACGGTTCTTGAGGAGAGTAGGTATTGTCTTCTGTAGCATCTGCCTAAGTTGAGGCCTCTGCCTAGTCTTTAGGCAATGCAGCAGGGTCTACTATGGCCTAACAAGGGGGAGAGGGCTGCTTCTTCAAGCCCAGAGTGTTCTGGAGAGCCTGAGAGTTCAGTGCTCTTGAGTGTACTCACCTGGATATCTAGCCCTAGCCTTGGTGCCACTCCTTCCCTGATAATGTAGGAGACTTGTTGGGGCTGTGAATTCAGGCTTATTTCAACTCTCACTTCTCCACTCTTACAATTAGAATCGAGGCCTGGTATTTAGCATGGTCTGTCTTGTGGTTCTAAGAGAGGAAGGCATCTGTAAACATTGCTCCGGGAGCCTTCTAAATGTTCACATTTTGCCTTAAGTGACTAATTGGCTGAATGGAGCTTGTTATTTTCTCTCTTCAGTGCATCAACAACACTTAGCAACAACCAAACAAATCCCCCAGTCCTTATAATTAGTATTTTATCATACTTCACGAGTGCCAAAGTTATCACAGAAACCATTGCATCCCTTTAACCTGTCATCCATTCCAAGTCACCACAGGTGAAATTCTTGGTAATTGCCATGCTGCGGTGTGCCAGAGGCCTTCAATACTCACTTCACACTAGAGAGGGAGTCCTAGTTGCCATCTGGCTGGAAAGTGATCCAACTTCACAATTGCATCTCAGGCACTGCTAGCCCCTCTTTCTCTGACCAGCTGTTAATTTTGGTGATCTGTGGAGTGTATAGGTGGTGAGAAATTAGAGCCAGTCTGGCCCTGAAAAGAAAATGAGAAGTAGGGTGGTAGATAGAAGGGAGATAAAGAGTAGGGTTTGGAGTTAGAACTAATTACGATTACAGCAGAGAGGAAACAGCCAGAAGAAAAAAGAGGGAGAGAATGCAAGGGCCTGAGTTGTTGAGACAACATGGAATTCAAAATGGATTGGACTGCTTCTTGTGAGATTGAAGGCACAAAAACAAAAAAATACATACAACTAAGTTTGTTGGTCATTATAATATAAATAAATAATAGCTAATATTTACTGAGTCCTTACTGTGTGTGAGGCACAGTTCCAAAACATAGGCAGAAATTAGTTTTCATTTAATAACATTAGAAAATGATTTTTTAGTTTTCCACCAGGTATTTGCCATAACTCAGCACATTAAAATGGGAGAAAATGAGTCAAGTGTTTAAAACATAATTTTCTTGCTATTAAGCCCCATTTCCTTCTGTACTTTCTTAAGAGTTTGGATTTTTATATTTCATTTTTTATAACCAACAATTAGGAAAAGCCATTCTTAGAAAGTTCCTATTGTTTCAGACCTTTCTCTCCACCATTAGCCCTTTACTTTTAATTTAATGAGCAAGCCTAAAAATAAAAATTGTCTTGTGTATGGCACAGAATGGAATGTGAATGAAGCGCTGAAAAAGAAAGAAACATTTATTTTTCACAAGGCATCTCGATTTGATGGCCCAGCAGGCAGCAGTTTATTGCAGCAATTGCTGCAGAGATCTTAAAAAAGGTGAGGCTTTGCCCTGAGCAGAAAGGGCAAAGTTAACAAGAAGCTATATAGTGTCTCAACACTGCAAATAAACGTGGAAGGGTGCAAGGGATAATGTAATGGGACATGTGTTGTTTGAGAGGTCTTTGGGGTGTTCTGTTGTGATGGACACCAAGCACTTTGTCATTTCCTGCATCTCAGTGTAGCTCCTTTTAACTGAAGCCTATGAGAAGGTCTGAATAATATATTAACGGAGAATAATAATCTCATGATTGCTGCAATTGAATTCCTACAACTATGACACTTTCTTCACAAATTAAAGCAGAGATTAAGAGTTATCTGCCCACTGTTTACAATAGCAAAGACCTGGAACCAACCCAAATGCCCATCGACGATAGACTGGATAGGGAAAATGTGGCACATATACGCCATGGAATATTATGCAGCCATCAAAAATGATGAGTTTGGGTCCTTTGTAGGGACATGGATGAACCTGGAAACCATCATTCTCAGCAAACTGACAGAAGAGCAGAAGATCAAACACCGCATGTTCTCACTCATAGGTGGGTGTTGAACAATGAGAACACATGGACACAGGGAGGGGAGCACTACACACTGGGGTCAGTTGGGGGGAAATAGGGGAGGGAAAGTGGGGGGTGGGGACTTAGGGGGAGATAGCAAGGGGAGAGATGCCAGATGTAGGTGATGGGGAGGAAGGCAGCAAATCACACTGCCACGTGTGTTCCTATGCAACAATTTTGCATGTTCTTCACATGTACCCCCAAACCTAAAATGCAATAAAATAAATGGGAAAAAAAAAAGAGTTAGTTGCCAGGCTTTTCTCTCAATCTTACCCAACAATATTGTTTAAATGTTACTGATTTTAAGATGATAGAGGCTTATAAGCTTTCACAGTATAAGCTGTTTTTGTTTGTAAACAGCAGTGGTGGCCATTTTTGGCCCAGTGAAAAAGATAAGCTGAGGCAGTAGCACTTGACTTTAGGATAACTGGATTTATTCAAGTTACTTTAAATTATTTAATAAAATAGAACCAGTAGATCACTCATTGCCTCATTAATAACATTGATAATTTTCAAAATTAGTTTATATTTTGTGCTAAAAACTTACCATAACTTAATATAAAGCCAGCAATTTTGAACCATGTCTGAGGAGGTTCTGTTCTTGAATACTTCTTTATAAAGTGGTTTCACCTGCAGCATTGACTCCGGGGATCACAGTAAGTTTTCAGTTTATTTCTTTTGTTTAATCAATAGATGAAATAACTGTTGTAAACAATTGCATTAGGAAAATAATTTAACATGGTTTGAGTTTGTGTTCTCAAATCTATTGATTAACAGAACTCGGGCATGGGACTTATGCTAAAGAAAACTTGCAAATCTGCTGCTGGACATTTTTCTTTCTCTTTTTTTTGAGACTGAGTCTTGCTCTGTCACCCAGGCTGGAGTGCAATGGCGTGATCTTGGCTCATCACAACCCCTGCCTCCTGGGTTCAAACGATTCTCCTGCCTCAGCCTTCCAAATAGCTGCGATCACACGCATAAGCCACCACGCACAGCTAATTTTTTTATTTTAGTAGAGATGGGGTTTCACCATGTTGGCCAGGTTCATCTTGAACTCCTGACCTTGAGATCTGCTCACCTTGGCTTCCCAAAGTGCTGGGATTATAGGCATGAGCCACCTCACGACCTGGATGTTTTTCTTGAAAATGTTAGGAGCACTCACTAAAGGACTAAAGACCATAAAAAAATTAGCTAATAAAAAGATTTATTTCAAAGTATATTGTTCACTTTTAGCCATTCAGGGTCAATGTTAACTATAATCATTTAAAATTATCATTATGCTATTTTTTTTACTTTAATGGTTTGATGTTAGTGTATGTAAAGTAGCTTTTAATGAGATAAATGATTGGGGTCTGTGTTAGTCTATACTGTCTTGACTTACAATGGCAAAGACCTACTTTAAATAGTTTAAGTGATCCGGGGGAATATGGCAGCAGGGTAGGTGTTGTATTTCCAAATGCCTACATAAAAGTAGACAGAGCTAGATAGCAACACTAAAAACCTGTTGACAATATTTACCATGAAACTGGGAGATAAGCTATCGCCACAAACCGAAGACAGTCAGTACATGAAGACAAACCACTTGACCCAAGACCTGTACAGTGTCAACATCTATGTGAGAGAAAGCAGAGGAAACAGTGGAGAGGAAAACCAGGTACCCAGAGAAGTCTACCATAAAGTGAACAGAGCAATTTGAGAACAGCAATTAATGCCAAAAAGGGTTTCGTTCCATCCAGTAATGGGTGAGTGCAAGGGAATAACGGTGTGTGCTGAAGGATCTGGAATTGTCTGGCTTCTAGATTCACCACTGAAACAGACTTTCGAGGATTCTCTTCCAGGACAGGGCCCCACTCTAAGATGAAACAGCTTGGAATAGAGTCAGAGTGAGTCAAGCAAAATAGAGACAACTGAGACATGGAAAGAAGAAGTTTGAGAAAAGATTGAGTTAAAACAATATAACCTCTGTAGCTTTGAAATTGAATTCAAAGTGTCAACATGAACTCATGAATATGGAAAGACTAAGAGGAGTTCTAGAAACAATGACCAGCTCAGTAGTAACGTGTATTCCTAATGCCAAAGATGTTGTCTTGAAACCAGGGTTTCTCTGGAGAAATTGGCTGCTTCCAACATGAGACTGTGAATCTCAATAGCTGTTTGTATCACAATAGAAAGAGGCCACTAGACATTATATTTCACTAGATTAAAGAACCATACTGCTTATAGTTTTGTTAAAGGCATTGAACCTGAGTCTGATCAAGCCTTTCAGTCTAGCTGCCAATTTGCTGGAAATTGGAAACACAAGATAGAAAACATGGAGTACAGAGGAACATGTTACACTATGTCATAAATATGTAATCAGCAAACTTCACTGGGAAAGCAGACAGGTCAAACACAGTTCAAATGTAAAGAAAGGGTGGGGAGAATGGAGATGTAAAGGATTTAAATGACAATAAAATGTAATGGACAGCAATAAACTATAGTGGCTTGGGATGCACATTTGGGTGGCAAAACTATGAAGAAATCGTGACGAAATTATTGCTATAAAAGTCAAGATAGTGATTACTTTTTTGAGATAGAGGCAGGGCACATAGAGGGGTGATATGGTTTGGCTGTGTCTCCACCCAAATCTCATCTTGAATTATAGTTCCCACAATTCCCACATGTTGTGGGAGGGACCCAGTGTGGGATAATTGAATCATGGGGGTGGTTTCCTGCCTACTGTGCTTGTGGTAGTGAGTAAGTCTCATTAGATCTGATGGTTTTACAAGGGGTTTCCACTTTCCCTTGGCTCTCATTCTCTCTTGTCTGCTACCATGTAAGACATGCCTTTCACCTTCCACCATGATTGTGAGGCCTCCCTAGCCACGTGCAACAGTGAGTCCATTAAACCTCTTTTTCTTTATAAATTACCTTCATGGGTGTGCCTTTATCAGCAGAATGAAAACGGTCTAATACACAGGGCTTTTGAGATAATTCACATAGTTTTATTTCGTGACTTGGCTGTTGATTTCAAGAGTAGTATTTTGTGTGGCTCTCTGTATCCGTGTTTTATTTTAAGATGAAAAGTTTTAAGCAGAAAAGGGATTTTTAATGTATTATATGTCCAAAAATGCCAAGAGTAGGTCGTAGAATTGTCTGAATTCCAGAGTTCAAATAATCACACTAGGATGAAGACTTTCTTTCTCATAATTGCTTGACTCTCTCTATGAAGCCTTCTACATTATCTTCACTTTTAGTCATTCTCTATCTGTTGGGATGGTGGGCCCTGACAGCTCCAAGCTTATGTGATCTTTAAAGCTGGTGGCCCCAAAGAAGCCATGGGTATAAACAATCCCTTTGAAACTTTTGGATAAGAATGGAAATGTAGGAGTAGGAGAGTAAAAATGAGAAACATTAAAGGTACTGATAGAAGTGATGAAAGCCAATGTCTTATAAACATAAAACAATTGACTAAAAGGTATAAAAGGATTAGGAATGAAGAATAGAAACCAACCACAACTTGGTGCCCACTGGACTTAATCAGCTGTCTGTACATTCAGTTGTAAAGGGAACAAACAAAATTCACAGATTTTGTGTAACCTGAGATATAATTAATACTATACCTAACCCTTTGTAACAAGAAAATCTATTTTTTGACTTTTGTGTTTATTTTTTGGGAATTACATGTAAAAGTAAGAAAATGTCTATTTAATAAATTAAATATTATTTGGGACAATTCATAAGTGATAGGTAAATAAGGGGATCCTAAACAGGATATTATTACCTTTTGAATCTGATATTAGCTGGATCAACTATGATTCCTCTTAACCCTTGGAGCCTCTGGTTGCAGCAAAATACTAAGGTTGATAAATTCAGCAGTGTTCTATGAACTCTGTAATAAAAAATTTGTTCCTGACAGTATATACTTAACAATCAGGATTCCAGTAAATTCAGATGTTAAAAAATTTCTAATGTATTATAAGACACTAAAAATTTCCCCAAGAAGTTAGCAAGCTCAAACATATGAACATATATACAAATATTTTAGTTAATGAAACTGGAGGTCATTATCCTAACTGAAATATCTCAGAAACAGAAAGTCAAATACTGCATGTTTCCACCTATAAGTGGGAGCTAAACAATGGGTACATGTGAACATACAGAATGAAATAATAGACGTTGGAGATTACAAAACGTGGGAGGGTAAAAGGGGGGTGAGGCTCAAAAAATTACCTATTGGGTACAACATTCATTATTCAGAAGGTGGGTATGCCAAAAGGCCAGACTTCGCCAAGACACAATATATTCATATAATAAATCTGCACTTGTACTCCCTAAAAAAAATAAAAAATTCCAAAGCACCAAAAGCTAGTTTAAAACAGACATATGAAAATTATTAAGGTGTTCAGAGTAAAAACTATAAGTTTAAAAAACTGTCAACTTTTATTTTTGATTTAGGGTATACATGTACAGGATTGTTGTAAGTGTTTATTGCATGGTACTGAGATTTGGAGTAGAATTGAATCCATTACCCAGGTAGTGAGCATAGTATCCAGTAGGTCGTTTTTATTCCTTACCCTATTTCTTCCCTTCCACTCTAGTAGTCTCCAGTATTTTTGTTTCCGTCTTTCTGTCTGTGTGTACCCAATATTTAATTCTTTTTTATAAGTGAGAACAGGCAGTATTTGGTTTTCTGTTTCTGCGTTAATTTGCTTAGTATAATGGCTTCTAGCTGCATCCATTGCCACAAACAACATGATTGATTTCATTGTTTTTTATTGCTGTGTAGTATTCCATAATGTGTATTCTACATTTTCTTTCTCTTTTTTCTTTCTTTTTTTTTTTAATTAATACTTTAAGTTCTAGGGTACGTGTACACATTGTGCAGGATTGTTATATTTGTATACACATGCCATGGTGGTTTGCTGCATCCATCCCCCGCCACCGTCACCTACATAAGGTATTTCTCCTAATGTTATCCCTCCCCAATCTACCCACTCCCTGCTATCCCTCCCCTAATCCCCCCTACTCCCCAACAGGTCCCAGTGTATGATGTTCCCCTCCCTGTGTCCATGTGTTCTCATTGTTCAACACCCACTTATGAGTGAGAACATGTGGTATTTGCTCTTCTGTTCTTGTGTCAGTTTGCTGAGCATGATGGTTCCAGCTTCATCCACGTCCCTGAAAAGGACATGAATTCATCCTTTATGGCTGTGTAGTATTCCATGGTGTATACGTGCCACATTTTCTTTATCCAATCTATTATTGATGGGCATTTGGGTTGGTTCCAAGTCTTTGCTATTGTAAACAGTGCCACAATAAACATACGTGTACATGTGTCTTTACAGGAGAATGATTTGTAATCTTTTGGGTATATACCCAGTAATGGGATTGCTGGGTCAAATGGTATTTCTATTTCTAGATCCTTGAGGAATTGCCACACTGTCTTCCACAATGGTTGAACTAATTTACACTACCACCAACAGTATAAAAGCCTTCCTATTTCTCCACATCCTCTCCAGCATCTGTTGTCTCCAGATTTTTAATGATTGTCATAACTGGCGTGAGATGGTATCTCAATGTGGTTTTGATTTCCATTTCTCTAATGACCAGTAATGATGAGCATTTTTTCATATGTTTGTTGGCCACATAAATGCCTTCTTTCGAAAAGGATCTGTTCATATCCTTTGCCTACTTTTTGATGGGGTTGTTTGCTTTTTTTTTTTTTTTTTTTTTTTTTTTGTAAATTTGTTTTAGCTGTTTGTCAGATGAGTAGCTTGCAAAAAATTTTTCCCATTCTGTTGGTTGCTGGTTGACTCTAATTATTTTGCTGTGCAGAAGCCCTTTAGTTTAATTAGATCCTATTTGTCTATTTTGGCTTTTGTTGCCATTGCTTTTGGTGTTTTAGTCATGAAGTCTTTGCCTATGCCTATGTCCTGAATGGTATTGCCTAGGTTTTCTTCTAGGGTTTTTATGGTGTTAGGCCTAATGCTTAAATCTTTAATCCACCTGGAGTTAATTTTAGTGTAAGGTGAAAGGAAGGGGTCCAGTTTCAGCTTTCTGTACATGGCTAGCCAGTTTTCCCAACACCATTTATTAAACAGGGAATCCTTTCCCCACTGATTGTTTATGTCAGATTTGTCAAAGATCAGATGGTTGTAGATGTGTGGCATTACCTCTGGGACCTCTATTCTGTTCCATTGGTCTATACCTCTGTTTTGGTACCAGTACTATGCTGTTTTGATTACTGTAGCCTTGTAGTATAGTTTGAAGTCAGGTAGAGTGATGCCTCCAGCTTGGTTCTTTTTGCTAAGGATTGTCTTGGCTATGTGGGCTCTTTTTTGGGTCCATATGAAGTTTAAAGTGGTTTTTTTCTAGTTCTGTGAAGAAGTTCAGTGGTGGCTTGATGGGGATAGCATTGAATCTATAAATTACTTTGGGCAGTATGACCATTTTCATAATATTGATTCTTCCTAATCATGATCATGGAATGTCTTTCCAGCTGTTTGTGTCCTCCCTTATTTCCTTGAGTAGTGGTTTGTAGTTCTCTTTGAAGAGGTCCTTTACGTCCCTTGTTAGTTGTATTCCGAGATATTTTATTCTCTTTGTAGCAATTGTGAATGAGAGTTTGCTCATGATTTGGCTCTCTGTTCATCTGTTACTGGTGTATAGGAATGCTGGTAATTTCTGCATGTTGATTTTGTATCCTGAGACTTTGCTGAGGTTTTTTAGCAGCTTAAGGAGGTTTTGGGCTGAGACAATAGGGTCTTCTAAATATACAGTCATGTCATCTGCGAATAGACAATTTGACTTCCTCTTTTCCTAATCGAATACCCTTTATTTCTTTTTCTTGCCTGATTGCTCTGGCTAGAACTTCTAATACTATGTTGAATAGGAATGGTGAATGAGGGCACCCTGGTTTAGTGCCATTTTTCAAAGAGAATGCTTTCAGTTTTTGCTCATTCAGTATGATATTGGCTGTGGGTTCGTCATAAATAGCTTTTATTATTTGAGATATATTTCATCAATACCTAGTTTATTGAGAGTTTTTAGCATAAAGTGCTGCTGAATTTTGTTGAAGGCCTTCTCTGCATCTATTGAGATAATCATGTGGTTTTTGTCTTTGATTCTGTTTATGTGATGGATGACATTTACAGATTTGTATATGTTGAACCAGCCTTGCATCCCTGGGATGAAGCCTACTTGATTGTGATGGATAAGTTTTTGATGTGCTGTTGCATTCAGTTTCCCAATATTTTATTGAAGATTTGCACCAATGTTCATCATAGATACTGGCCTGAAATTTTCTTTTTCAGTTATGTCTCTGCCAGGTTTTGGTATCAGGATAATGTTGGTCTCATAAAATGAGTTAGGGAGGATCCCCGCCTTTTGTATTGTTTGGAATAGTTTCAGAAGGAATTATACCAGTTCCTCGTTGTACATCGGGTAGAATTCGGCTGTGAACCCATCTGGACCTGGACTTTTTTTGTTGGTAGTCTATTAATTCCTGCCTCAACTTCAGACCTTGTCTATTCAGGGATTCAGCTTCTTCCTGGTTTAGTTTTGGGAGGGTGTAAGTATCCAGGAATTTATCCATTTCTTCTAGATTTACTGATTTATGTGCATAGAGTAGAGTAGTTAGTAGTAATCTCTGATGATAGTTTGTGTTTCTGTGGAATCAGTGGTGATATCCCCTTTATCGTTTTTTATTGTATATATTCTGTTCTTCTCTCTTTTCTTTTTTATTAGTCTGGTTAGCAGTCTATCTATTTTGTTGATCTTTACAAAAAAACCAGCTCCTGGATTCATTGATTTGTTGAAGGTTTTTTTGTGTCTATGTCTCCTTCAGTTCTGCTCTGATTTTAGTTATTTCTTGTCTTCTGCTAGCTTTTGAGTTTGTTTGATCTTGCTCCTCTAGTTCCTTTAATTGTGATGATAGAGTGTCGATTTTAGATCTTTCCTCACTTCTCATGTGGGCATTTATTGCTATAAATTTCCCTCTAGACACTGCTTTTAAATGCGTCCCAGAGATTCTGGTATGTTGTGTCTTCATTCTCATTGGTTTCAAAGAACATCTTTATTTCTGCCTTCATTTCATTATGTATCCAGTAGTCATTCAGGAGCAGGTTGTTCAGTTTCCATGTGGTTGTGTGTTTTTGAGCAAGTTTCTTAATCCTGAGTTCTAATTTGATTGCACTGTAGTCTGAGAGATTGTTTGTTATGATTTCCATTCTTTTTCATTTGCTTAGGAATGATTTACTTCCAATTATGTGGTCAATTTTAGAGTAGGTGTGATGTGGTGCTGAGAAGAATGTATATTCTGTGGATTTGGGGTGGAGAGTTCTGTAGATGTCTATTAGGTCTGCTTGGTCCAGATCTGAGTTCAAGTACTGGATATCCTTGTTAATTTTCTATCTTGTTGATCTGTCTAATATTGAAGTGGAGTGTTAAAGTCTCCCACTATTATTGTGTGGGAGTCTAAGTCTCTTTATAAGTCGTTAAGAATTTGCTTTATGTATCTGGGTGCTCCTGTATTGGGTGCATATATATTTAGGATAGTTAGCTCTTCTTGTTACATATCCTTTTACCATTATTTAATGCCCTTCTTTGTCTCTTTTGACCTATGTTGGTTTAAAGTCTGCTTTATCAAAGACTAGGATTGCAACCTCTGCTTTTTTTGCTCTCCATTTGCTTGGTAAATCTTCCTCTATGCCTTTATCTTGAGTCTATGTGTGTCTTTGCACATGAGATGAGTTTCCTGAATACAGTACACTGATGGGTTTTAACTATCCAATCTGCCAGTCTGTGTCTTTTGATTGGGGCATTTAGCCCATTTACATTTAAGGTTAATATTGTTATGTTTGAATTTTATCCTGCCATTTTGATACTAGCTGGTTGTTTTGCCTGTTAGTTGATGCAGTTTTTTTATTGTGTTGATAGTCTTTAGCATTTGGTACATTTTTGCAGTGGCTGGTACTGGTTTTTCCTTTCCATGTTTAGTGCTTCCTTCAGGAGCTCTTGTAAGGCAGGCCTGGTGGTGATGAAATCTCTCAGCAATTGCTTGTCCATAAAGGATTTTATTTTTCCTTTGCTTATGAAGCTTAGTTTGCATGTATATGAAATTCTATGAAAGGGTTGAAAGTTCTTTTATTTAAGGATGTTGAATATTGGCTTGTAGTGTTTTTTTTTTTTAAAGAGATCCACTGTGATTCTGATGGATTTCCCTTTGTGGGTGGCCCAACCTTTCTCCCTGGCTGCCCTTAGGATTTTTTCCTTCATTTCAACCTTGGTGAATCTGACGACGTACCTTGGGGTTGCTCTTCTTGAGGAATATCTTTGTGGTGTTCTCTGTATTTCCTAGATTTGAATGTTGGCTTGCCTTGCTAGGTTGGGAAAGTTCTGGATAATATCCTGAAGAGTGTTTTCTAGCTTGGATTCATTCTTCCTGTAACTTCCAAGTACACTGATTAAATGTAGATTAGGTCTTTTCACATAATCCCATATTTCTTAGAGGCTTTGTTCATTTCTTTTCACTCTTTTTTCTTTAATCTTGCCTTCTTGTTTTATTTCATTGAGTTGATCTTTAATCTGTGATATCCTTTCTTCTGCTTGATCAATTTGGCTATTGAAACTTGTGTATGCTTTGTGAAGTTCTCATGATGTGTTTTTCAGCTTAATCAAGTCATTTATGTTCTTCTCTAGGCTCGTTATTCTGGTTAACATTTCATCTAACCTTTTTTTCAATGTTTTTAGTTTCTTTCCAGTTTGTTAGAACATGTTCTTTTAGCTCAGAGAAGTTTGTTATTACCCACCTCCTGAATCCTGCTTTTGTCAATTCCTTAAACTCATTCTCTATCCAGTTTTCTTCCTTTGCTGGCGAGGAGTTGTGATCCCTTGGAGGAGTAGAAGTTTTCTGGTTTTTGGTGATTTCAGCCTTTTTGCGCTGGTTTCTTCCCATCTTCATGGATTTATCTACCTCTGGTCTTTGTAGTTGGTGACTTTTGGATGGGGTCTCTG
The DNA here is from genome assembly GCF_009761245.1 of Sapajus apella. Classification (NCBI taxonomy): domain Eukaryota; kingdom Metazoa; phylum Chordata; class Mammalia; order Primates; family Cebidae; genus Sapajus; species Sapajus apella. The sequence goes on along the minus strand of NW_022436968.1, from coordinate 11,833,202 downwards.
AGTGGACATCCTTTCTGTTGATGTGGAAATTATTTCTTTCTGTTTTTTATTTTTCACTCTAACAGTCTGGTCCCTTTGCCACAGGACTGCTGGAGGTCCACTCCAGACCCTGCTTGCCTGGAATCACCAGCAGTGACTCTAGAACAGCAAGGATTGCAGCCTGTTCCTTCCTCTGGTAGCTTCATCCCAGAAGGGTACCCGCCACATGTCAGCTAGAGCTCTTCTGTATAGGGTGTCTCTTTGGATATACAGAGGTAATGGAGCCACTAGAGGAGCTAGTCTGTCCCTTATCAGAGCTCAAGTGTTGTGCTCAGAGTGCTGTTGCTCTCCTCAGAGACAGTAGGGATATTTAAGTCTGCTGCGGCGGAACTCACAACCACCTTGCTGGGCAGGGACGTTTAAGTATGCTGCAGCGGAACTCACAACCATCCCTTTTCCCAGGTGCTCTGTCCTGGATGGATGGGGCTTTATTTACAAGTCCCTGATGGGCTGTTGCCTTTTTTCAGAGATACCCTGCCCAGCAAGGAGGGAGTCTAGTTACAGTCTGCCTGCAGAGCCTTGCTGAGCTGCTGTGGGCTCTGCCCAGCTGCTGTGTAAACTTCCTTGTGATTTTGTTTACATGGGCAAGGTTAGAACTGCTTTGGTAATGGTGGATGACCCTCCTCCCACTGAGCTCAACTGTCTCGGGTAGAGCTCAACTTGCTGTGCTGGCTGTGAAAATCTCAAGCCAGTGGGACTCAGTTTGCTGGTTTTTGTCGGAGTGGGACCTGCCAGGCCAGATCACTTGGCTTCCTGCTTTCAGCCCCTTTTTTTTCAGGGCAGTGGCGGTTCTGTCTTGCAGGGGTTTCAGGTGCTGGCTAAAACGACTGCCCAGTTTTGTGCTGGAAACCTGCCACACTGGTGTTGGCACCAGTTGGAATCTCCTGGTCTCTGGGCTGTAAAGACCATGGGAAAAGTGCAGTATCTGAGCTGGAGTGCCGGAGTGCCCAGAAAAGTCCCCAATGGCCTCCCTTGGGTAGGAGTGGGGGTACCCCAGTCTCTTGTACTTCCCAGGTGAGGGAACACCCCACCCTGCCTTGGTTTGCCCTCCTTGGGCTACACCCGCTGTCCAACCAGTCCCATTGATATGAACCTGGTATCTTGGTTGGAAATGTGGAGATCACTTGCCTTCTGCATCACTCTTGCCAGGAACTGTGCTCCAGAGCTGTTCCTATTTGACCGTCTTGGTAGAAGTCCCTCTTTTTTTTTTTTTTGAAGCAGAGTCTCGCTCTATCGCCAGGCTGGAGTGCAGTGGCGTGATCTTGGCTCGCTGCATCCTCTGCCCCTGCGTTCAAGTGATTCTCCAGCCTCAGCCTCCCAAGTAGCTGGAACTACAGGTGTGCGCCACCACACCCACCTAATTTTTTGTGTTTTAAGTAGAGACAGGGTTTCACCATGTTGGTCAGGATAGTCTGGATTTCCTGACCTCATGATCTGCCTGCCTTGACCTCCCAAAGTTTTGGGATACAGCCATGAACCATTTCACCCAGCCTGTACTACATTTTCTTTATCCAATCCACCATTCATGGGCACCTAGGTTGATTCCATGTCTTTGTTCTTGTGAATAGTGCTGTGATGAACATATAAGTGCATATGTCTTTTTGGTAGAATGATTTCTTTTCCTTTGGGTAGATACCTAGTGTGCTGGTCCATTATCATGCTTCTATGAGGAAATACCCAAGATTGGGTAATTTATAAAGAAAAGAGGTTTAATTGACTGACAGTTCTGTATGGATGGGGAGGCCTCAGGAAACTTACAATCATGGCAGGAGGCACCTCTTCACAGGGCAGCTAATGAGAGAATGAGTGCAAGCACAGGAAATGCCAGATGCTTATAAAACCATCAGAGCCTAAGACTCACTCACTGTCATGAGAACAGCAAGGGAGTAACCACCTCCATGATCCAGTTACCTCCACCTGGTCCTGCTCTTGACATATGGGGATTATGGGGATTACAATTCAAGGTGAGATTTGTGTAGGGACACAGAGCTAAACCATATCACCCAGTAAAGGGATTGCTGGGTTGAATGGTAGTTCTAATTTTAGCTCTTTGAGAAATCTCTAAACTGCTTTCCACAGTGCTTGACTAATGTACATTCCTATCAAAGTGTATAAGCATTCCCATTTCTCTGCAACCGCACCAACATTTGTTATTTTTTGACTTTTTAATAGTAGCCATTCGGAGTGGTATGAGATGTTACCTCATTTTGGTTTTAATATGCATCTCTCTGATGATTAGTTATGTTAAACACTTTTGCATGTGTATGTTGGCCTCTCATATGTCTTCTTTTGAGAAGTGTCTGTTCATGTCCTTTGCCCACTTTTTAGTAGGGTTGTTTTTGCTTGCTGATTTAAGTTCCTTACAGATTCTAGATATTAGATCTTTGTTAGATGCATAGTTTGACAATATTTTCTCCTATTCTATAGGCTGTCTCTGTACTCTGTTGATCTCTTTTGCTATGCAGCAGCTCTTTAATTAGGTCCCATCTTTCAATTTTTGTTTTTCTTGCAATTACTTTTGAGGACTTAGTCATAAAGTCTTTCCCAATGCCAGTGTTCAGAAGGGTATTTTCTACAATTTATTCTAGGATTTTTGTAATTTAAGGTTTTACATTTAAGTTTTTAATCCATCTTGAGTTAATATTTGTATACAATGATAGGTAGAGGTCTAGTTTCAATCTTCTGTATATGGTTAGCCAGTTATCCCAGCGCCATTTTGAATAGGGAGTTCTTTTTCCACTGCTTATTTTGTTGACTTTGTCAACGATTAGTTGCTTATAGGTGTACAGCTTTATTCCTGGGTTCTCTCTTCTCTTCCATTGTTCTATGTGTTTGTTTTTGTACTAGTATCATGCTGTTTTGGTTACTGTAGCTTTGTGGTATAGTTTGAAGTTGGGTAATGAGATTCCTCTGGTTTTGTACTTTTTCTTTTCTTTTGCTTGCCTCTTTTTTTTTCTTTTGATACCGAGTCTCACTATGTTACCCTGCTGGAGTGCAACGGCACCACCTTGGCTCACTGCAACCTCTGTCTCCTGTGTTGAAACAATTCTTTGTGCCTCAGCCTCCCAGTATATGGGACTACAGGCATGCACCACCATGCCTGGCTAATTTTTTGTGTTTTTTAGTAGGGACAGGGGTTTTGGCCATGTTGACCATGCTTGTCTTAAACTCCTGGCCTCAAGTGATCTACCTGCCTTGGCCTCCAACAGTGTTGAAATTACAGGAGAGACCACTACTTCTGGCCTGGCTTCTTTTTTTTTTTCCTTTGTATTCATACCTCTTTTTGATTCTATGTAAATTTTAGAATAGTTTTTTTCTAATTCTCTGAAAAATGATGTTGGTAGCTTGATAGGAGTGATGTTTAATTTCTAGATTGCTTTGGACAGTATGGATGTTATAATTATATTAATTCTTGCAATCCATCAGCATGGAATGTTTTCCCATTTGGGTCATCTATGATTTCTTTCAGCACCACTTTTTAGCTCTCATAGAAATCTTTTACCTTCTTGGTTAGATACATTCCTAAACATCTTATTTATTTTATGGCTATTGTAAATGGATTGTATCCTTGATTTGGCCCTCAACTCAAATATTATTGGTATATAGAAGTGCTACTGATTTGAATATTGATTTTATGTCCTGAAACTTTACTGAAGCCATTTTATCAGCCCTAGGAGACTTTTGGCAGAGTCTTTAGGATTTTCTAGGCACAGGATCATATTCTCAGTGAATAGAGATGATTTGACTTCCTAAGTTCTATGCCTTTTATTTCTTTCTCTTGACTGATGGCTCTTGCAAGGACTTCCTGTACTATGTTGAATAGGAATAGTGAGAATGGGCATCCTTGTCTTGTTCCAATTCTTGGAATGTTTCCAGCTTTTGCCTGTTCAAAAAACTATATTATTGATTTAAAAAAAAGTCAGGAACGAATCACATAAGGTGTGTTTAAGGGTACTGACTCTAAGAAGCATTTAAATCTTTAAAAAGTTTGTTAAAAAACAAAAAAATTATAGTAAAAAATGATTACATAGCATCCTGCTACATATTATATAATAATACATTAAAATAATGAAAATAATAATATAGTAAAATAATGAAAATAAAAAGTATTATTCTTATATAACACTATGGCATGCCAGGCAATGTTTTCAAAGTTTTACTAAGCACTATTATATAGTTTTTCAAATTTAAATATATATATGTAGTTTTAATTGACTAATAAAAATTATATATATTTATTTTGTATAATATTGTTTTAAAATGTCTATACATTGTGCAATGGCTAAATTGAGGTAATTAACATACATTACCTCACATACTTACTTTTTTCTTGGTGGAACACTTAAAATCTACCCTTTTAGTAATTTTCAAGAGTACAATACATTGTTATTAAATATAGTTACCATGTTTTACAATAGATCTGTTGAACTAACTTCTGTTTAACTGAAACTTTCTACCCTTTGATCAATATGTTCCTACTTCCTAGCCTCTGATAACCATCATTCTACTCTCTGCTTCTATGAGTTTGACTTTTTAGATTCCACATATAAATGAGATCATATTGCATTTATTTTTCTGTGCTTGTCTCATTTCACTTAACATAATGTCTTCTGGTTCATCCATGTTAATACAAATGACAGGATTTCCTTTTTATTTAAAGGCTGAATAGTATTCCATTGTGTATACATATATACCACATTCTCTTTATCCATCCATTCGTCGATGGACACGTAGATTTGATTCCTGATATGGTCAGGCTTTGTGTCCCCACCCAAATCTCCTCTTGAATTATAATCCCCATAATCCCCGTGTGTCAAGAGAGAAACCAGGTAGAGGTAATTGAATAATGGGAGTGGTTTCCCCATACTGTTCCTGTCATAGTGAGTTCTCATGAGATCTGATGGTTTCATAAGGGGCTCTTCTTCCCTTTGCTTGGCATTTATCCTTCCTGCTGGCTTATGAAGAAAGGTGCCTTGCTTTCACTTTGCTTCCTGCCATGATTGTAAGTTTCCTGAGGTCTCTCCAGTCAAGCTCAACTGTCTGTCAATTAAACTCCTTTCCTTTATAAATTACCCAGTCTCAGGCAGCTCTGTATAGCAGTATGAAAGCAAACCAATGCAATTCCCATATCTTGGCTATTATAAATAAGCTGCAATGAATGTAGAAGTACAAACATGTCTTTGACATACCAGGCACTATTATTATTCCTACTTTATAGGTTGAGAATCTGAGGAACAAAGAGATTATGCAATTGCTCAAGGACACACAGGTAGGAAGTGGGATAACTACAAATTACTTCCAGGAAGCTTATCTTCATATTCTTTGTTTTTTTAAAAAGTTAAATATTTTAATATTGGTTAAAGATGATGTGATGATAATAGATATGAAATAAATATCTATGTCTATGTCTATATTTCATCCCAATCCTGAACCTTTGCTTTTCTCTTTGTCTTGGTCCCTGACAGGAAAGTGCACTTTAATTTGCTCTTGTTAAAACTTGCTTTTGATTTTAGTATTGAGACAAAGCTATGAGCAGAAGTGAAGCAGGAGCAGCAATTCTATTTTGTAAAAATATTTATTTTCTCTTCTTGCCTAGGCTGGAGGGTAATGGTGCAATCTCAGCTTGGCGCAATCTCAGCTCACTGCAATCTTGGCTCACCACAACCTCCGCCTCCTGGGCTCAAGCAATTCTCCTGCCTCAGCCTCCTGCATTGCCAGGATTATAGGCATATGCCTCCATGCTCAGCTAATTATGTATTTTTAGTAGAGATGGGGTTTCATTATGTTGGTCAGTCTGGTCTCAAACTCCCAACCTCAGGTGATCCGTCCACCTTGGCCTTCTAAAAGGAGGCTGGGATTACAGGCATGAGCCACTATGCCTGGCCTGTAAAGATATTTCAATAAGTAATTTAATATATCCCATTCTGCTGATATCATCTCTGATACAATTCAAAGATTAGTTGGTAGAAATTTATATTTAAAAATACATATCAAAAGACTATCATTTTATTTTTATATACCTATACTCATAGGCACATAGAATACCCAGTGAAATAAAACCTTCGCTGGCAGTTAAGGAAGGTTTTATGTCATGTGCATGTCATTTAAACAGGATCACAATATGAACATACTAACTTGCATGGTGTATGAGTTAGGACTCTCTTGGTTGCATGTTGCAAAACCCTAAAATGGTATAAGGTAAATAGATACTTCTTGTTGGGAGGAAATTCTAAGATATAATGAGAGGAATGAGTGATCAAAGAAGGACTATTATATAATACATTTTCAAGAAAATATATTTTAAAATGTTAGAAGTTTTCATCACTTTTCTCTGTACCACTCAGTTTATCTGCATCAGTATTTTTCTGTCAGCAAACACGATTCCTTTCACTGTTCAGCCCAGTAAGACTACTGACAGCTTTCAAACTTAACTTATAAAAGCTTCAGGTGCTACAAAGAGGCAAGGTGAATCTCTTGGAAAGGAACTCATTGACGCAGTTTGGGTCAGCTGCCAACTCCTGGGTCAATTAATGGTGGCATAGTAGTTCTTATAGAAACTACAAGATGGAATGTGACTCTATGTTGAAGGTAAATGACAGTTCCTAGAAGGAAGTTTTTGGAATGATATTTTCAGAAGGATAGGATGGTGTCAGAAAATAAATAAAAATAGCTTTCTATTATAGAAATGGAAGCTAAATACCAATATAAGATAAATATTAATAAAAATATGATTGACATTAAATATAATTTTATTTGCTTTATTAAGGTATAATTACAAAAAGTAAAAGCAAGCATTATAAGTGTACAGTTTGATGAATTTTGATAAATTTATATACTTAAGTTTCAGCCACTACAATCATGATGTAGGCTATTCCAGCATCCCCAAAAGTTCTCTAGTGCATCTTTGCAGTCAGTCTCTTTCTATTTGCTTCCTGGTTCCTGACGATCACTGACCTGTTTTTTAATTATTAAAGCTTTTGTTTTTTTCTAGGATTTCATAGAAATGAAGTCATACAGTATGTAGTCTTTTTTTTGACTGGCTTTATTCACTTAGCATAATTCTTTGAGTTCATCCATGTTGTTGTGCTGCATTAGTGGTTCATCCTTTTTTCTTTTTTTTTGAGGCCTACTCAGTTGACTAAGCTGGAGTGTAGTGGCATAATCTTGGCTCACTGCAGCCTCTGTCTCCTGGGCTCAAGGCATCCTCCTACCTCAGCCTCCCAAGAAGCTGGGACTACAGGTGTCACATCCAGCTAATTTTTGTATTTTTTGTAGAGACAGGGTTTTGCCATATTGCATAGGCTGGTCTAGAACGCCTGGACTCAAGCTGTCAACTCGCTTTGGTCTCCCAAAATGTTGAGATTACAGACATGAGCCACCATGCCCAGGCCCTTTCCTTTTCATTGTTGAAAATACTCTATTATATGGACATAACTTATTTGTGCATTCATCAATTGATGGATTTCCATTTGTTTACCACTAGAGTGTAATTGATGTATTTGCATATTGATCTTGTAATATCCAACTTATTAGGTATGAGTTTTCTTTGTAGACTTCTTTCTACATAGATAATCATGCCATCTGCATGCAAATAAAGCTGACGCAGTTCTTCCTTTTCAATCTGTATGTCTTTTATTTCTTTTAGTTCTCTTATTGCCTAGGCTAGTTCCTCTAGTACAATGCTGAAGAGAAGTGGTGACAGTGGACATTCTTATTTCCAGTCTCAAGAGGAAAGTATACAGTTTTCTACCATTAAGGATAATGTTAATCATAGCTTTTTTTTTTATTTTTAAATAGATATTCTTTGTCAGGTTGACAAAATTCCCTTTTCCTAAATTGATGAGAGTTTTTTTTATCAGTGGATATTGAATTTTGTTAAATGCATTTTCTGCATCTATCGAGATGATTTTATGGTTTTTCTTCTTTACTCACTAATTACGATAAATTGCATTTATTGGTTAAAAAAGTTAAATCATATCTGGGGTAAGTATCACTTGGTCATAGCATATTATTCTTTTTATATATTCATTTTGTTAATATTTTATTAAGGATTTTGTGTCTATTTTCATGAGGAATATTGGTCTATAGTTCCTTTTTTGTTTTTTCAAGTGTACTAAGATTTTGATTGTTATTGCACTGGATCTGTAGTCAGTTTGGGGAGAACTGACATCTTGGTCTAGTTTTGCTAACAAGCTATTAGTTTCTTCTCAAAATGAGTTAGGAAGTATTCCCTTTTTTATTTTCTGGATGAGTTAGTGTGGAATTACTATTACTTCTCCCTTAATTGTTTTGTGGAAAGGAGTTCTCGAGGAAAGATTTTTGACTATAAATTCAATTACTTTAATTGACATGGGACTATTCAGCTTATGCATCTCTTATCAAGTGGTCTCTGGTAGTTTTTATCTTTCAGTGAATTTGTTGTTGTTGACACTATGTTGTTGAATTCATTAGGGTAAGTTGTATAAATATTACTTTGTTATTCTTTTTAATGTCTGTAGTACCTCCAGTAATATTCCCTTTTTCATTTCTGATATTGAAAATTTGGGTCTTCGCTTTTTTTCTTGATTAGTCTAACTAGATGTTTATTCATTTTATTAATATTTAAAAATCAATTTTTAACTATGACTTTAAAACAATTAAAAAGGTTTAGACTTTTATAATTAAAATTGTAAAGGAAACAGACTTTTATGGAATAAAAAGTTTGTAGAATGATGGTTCTCAACTAGAGCAATATATTTGTGATGTATTATTTTTTTCTCTCCTGTTTCTATAGATAAAATGTAACACCAGTTTCTTCAAAGTTATTTTTTTTCCTCTTCAGCATACCATTTGCTAACATATTTATAAAACATAGAAATAAACTTCTATATTTTCATTCTATATATCTGACAAGGCTAACTTTTTACAATTTTCACACTTTTACTGTAGCAATCCTAGTGAAGCATTTCCTCTTCTTATACAAAGTGTGATATCTCTCCATCTTCAAATTTCAAATCAAGATTGATGGACTGCCATGAAAAATCTATGTTCCCAAATAATTCAACATAAGGGATTCTTAGCTTTTACCAGTAATAATATCAAGGTAGTATTTTAGTCTCTTGGTTAAGGACAGATATTTAGAGTCTATGACTTTCAGTGAAGACCCTGGCAGGCCAAGGGGACATATGCTAAAGAAGAATAGAGCACTGTAAAGACACGTACACATGTATGTTCATCGTGGCAATGTTTACAATAGCAAAGACCTGGAACTAACCCAAATGTCCATCATTGATAGACTGGATAAAGAAAATGTGGCACATATACACCATGGAATACTACACAGCCATAAAAAATGATGATTTCATGTCTTTTGTATGGACATGGATGACATCATTCTGGAAAACATCATTCTCAGCAAACTGACACAAGAACAGAAAACCGAACACCGTATATTATCTCTCATAGGCAGGTGTTGAACAATTAGAACACGTGGACACAGGGAAGGGGAGCATCACACACTGCTGTCAGTAGGGGGGTGCTAGGGGAGGGATAGCAGGGGTGGGGAGGGTGGGGAGGAATAATGAGGGGAGAAATACCAGATATAGGTGAAGGGGGAATGAAGGCAGCAAACTACCTTGCCATGTGTGTACCTACGCAGCAATCCTGCATGATCTGCACATGTACCCCAGAACCCAAAGTACAATAAAAAAAAAAGAGTAGAGCAGAGTGAAAGGGGTAAGTATAATTTTGTATAATAATGCAAATCTGTAACCGCATGGTGAGAAGGAGCTTTCAAATGAAAAAAACTCCTTTTGTTCCTTGATATAGCATTAGACCATACTGTCTGTAAAAATTATTTTCCTTTGAAAGATGTATTTCTATGTGCTGTGTGTGTGTGTGTGTGTGTGTGTGTGTGTGTGTGTGTGTCTGTGTATGCATGCATGTGTGTTTGTAACCTGCACTGGGAGGGAACTGCATATAAAACTAAACCTGGAGAGCCCATACTGATGCTAGATTGTTCTTGGGGATTTGGGTTGTCAAAGATCACCATGAAGTATCCTGTTAGAGGCTCAGGGCTTTTTTTGAAAAACTGAACGCATTAGCAAAAATGTACTACTTGAGGGAAAAGCATGGATAATGGAATGATATCACCTCCTGTGAGTGTTAGTTAGAAGTTTCTTGAATGCTGTAGAGAGTTGAAGGAAGGTGAAATTCTTGACAGTAGCACAGACCATACAACAAGGTCCCAAGATGGAGAATTAGGGACTTTATGAATATATAACATTTGCTTACTTTTTCCTGGTACCATGGGAGAAATCATGTTTAGCATTCATTATACATGGATTCAACATTACCTTTGAATTGTCTTTAATTAATCAACATCAGAAAATTTGGAATTATTCATTTGTGGGTAGTAAATCTGTGTGTAGTGAACAAATAGAGGTGCTCAAATGGAATTTTGGTCTGTCCCTAATTCAGCCAGGGCTAGGGTGTCTGTAGAGAAGGTAGCAGCTCTCAGTGATGTGTGTTCAGGAAATCTAGGCAGTAGGAAAGTGAGCAGTGGTTCATGGCATAGCTGTAGTCACAGAAGGGCATGTGACTGAGAGGACAAACTTCAGGATGGACAACTCATGAGGACTCTAAGAACCTTATCTTCTCTGTCCTTCCCTTTTCATGGGTAGATCTGTGAATAGCAGCAGGTGGGAAGATTCACTCTTCATTTCCCCGCCCCCGCTAGATACATTTCGCACACATTTATACTGAAATGTGTACTTGACTGTGTATCCCTTCTGTTGGATTATAAAATACTTAAAGACAGAGCCTGTATCTTTTATTTAATATGCAATATTTCATCTTATATTTAATATTTAATATTAATATTTCATACAGTTCTATATATTTTGATGTCTCTTAATACTTGTTTATTAACTGTTTCTTTTATTATATTTAAGGAATTGTTTAGATCATTTCTCTTCAGAGTTCCTTCCTCTCTCCCTCCCTTCTTTCCTTCTTTCTCCCTTTCCTTCTCCCATCCCTCCCTTCCTCCTCATCCTCTTTCTTTTCTAACTTTTTTGTTAAGAAGAGTTAAATGTTGTTTTAGATCATGTTTTATAGAATTTACTTTGTGTTTCTTTGATTTCTATGTCCTAGTAAAGGATAGCATTTTAAAAGTCTTTTTCCAGGGGCTGTAGTTTTGTTATTTTCAAGTTCATCCCTTGATTCAAGTAAGTAGGATTGCCTTTAAATAGGCTATTATTTGATATCTGCCAAAGGCATTGAAGAGTCTTAAAATTATAGCCCAGTAAACTCTCTTGCTTGATATTATACCAATGTTAATCCACAGAAAGTCAAAGGTTTTTCATGTGTAAATTCGATTTTAAATGAATTTTTATTGAACCTACCCCACTCCCAGTTTCTGGGCTTATGAAACATCTTATGAAACTGTCTCTCTTTGCAGAAAAATAAGAACAGTGCTCTAGAACTGCAACAGTTTATTCTATATTTTTTCAATTACATTTTTGCCCGGTGTGTTAGGGATCATGAACTATAGTATCCATTACTTGCATGGTTTGGTACTTTTATGAAATAAAACCCATTACAGATAAAATTTGCAGAATATTTTAAAATGTCAGTATAATAGTATCTTAATATATTCTCTTCTAACAATATACATGGTTGGTGTGGGCACAAAGAAGAGTGGGAAAAATTGTTATGTCAGTGCTGGGTCAGTAACAGTGCAGGATAATAGGAAGTCAATGGCACAGTATCAAGTTCAGGCCTTTGCAAATTAACTCAAATCTTGATCACTGTTAAAAAGAATTTCAGTCTTGGAGACTAGTGCCCAGAACCTACATACCTACATGTGGGGAGATAATGCTTGGGTCATGGCCGTGTGTGTGTGTGTGTTTAATATATGGGTGTAGGAAAAAAACCTGAGAGAGATGGAAATGGTTGTCCTACTGGCTGAAAGCAACGGGGAGTCCAGTGACCTTACTTGAAGAGGAATAAAGGAGGTGGAACAATGGAAAGGGAATTTATCTATAGAATATGTGTCTTATTCTGATAATTGCATCTTTAAAAAAGTTCATTATTGGAATACCTATCCATCATATGCACGCATTCACATCAATATTGTCCATCTATCCATCCACCCATCCATCTATCCATTCATTCATTTATCCATTTTTTTGTTCATTCACTGATCCAAATGCTGGGAAATTGCCTGATACCTTTTTTACTGTTAATCTCCAGAATGATTTGTCATCCCAGGTTTGTCACATTCTGCTTTTACCTTCTCAAGGATTTTTTTTTCACTTTAACATTTAAAAATATATGTCTTTAAGCTTACAAAATAAATACAAGTTTAAAACCAGGGAAATGTAAAATACCTTAAAGAATGTTGAGCAGAAACTAAGGAAAAAGATGACTACAGATTCACTATATAAGTAAAAAACACTGCTAACATTTTCATTTAGTGTTTCTCTTTTTAAATAAGTTAGACAGTTGCAATCAAAACAAAACCACAATGAGATGTCATCCTATCATTGTTAGAATGGCTGCTATAAAAAATAGCAAATGCTTATGAGGATGTAGAGAAAAAAAGAGAACTACCATATAATCCAGCAATCCCACTGCTAAGCATATATACAAAGGAAAGGAAATCAGTATTTCAAGGGGATACCTGTATCCCCCTGTTTATTGAAACACCATTTACAATAAACAAGATGTGGAATCAGCTTAAATGTCCATCAACAGATGAATAGATAAAGAAAATGTGGTATATATACACAATGGAATACTATTCAGCCATAAAAAAAGAATCAGATCCAGTCCTTTGCAGCAATGTGGATGAGCCTAAGGGACGTTAGATTAAGTGAAATAAGTCAGGCACAGAAAGATGCCACGTTTTCACTCATATGTAGGAGCTAAAAATCCCTGATCTCATAGAGGTAGAGAATAGAATGATAGACACCAGAGCCTGGGAAGGGTATGTGGGTGGGGCCCAGAGGTGTGAAAAAGGGAGATTGGTAGGGGTACAAAGCTGCATTTATATAAAAAGCAATTCATAAATTGATAAACTTTCTGTGTGTTCTTGAGATCCCATGTAAGAACATATAGCTGATTTAAGCAGGAAAAAAAAGTTTACTACTGGGCTGCTTTTCTAGAAACTCCACACCTCCCATCAGGCACAGGTGCTGCAAAGTGTTCCAGTGAACTTCCGTCAGTGCTGCTTCTGACAGCTGGATGTGTCTGCTCTCACCTTAGCGGACGGAACATGTCCTGTGAGATGTCTGCTTTTCCATATTGAATTCAAATAGAATATTTGCAAGGGTGATTCTGATGTCATAGCCAAATCATGCCTGCACCCTGGTTGCGGGAGAAACTGGGAAAATAAGTTCTCAGCATAGACTCAAAATATGTTAAATTCTTCAGATAGAAGCACTTTAAAAAGTACTAGTGACACCAAAGCATGAAAAATGGCCACCAAAATTTTCCCTTGACTGTCCAATGTCAATATACCCCATTTTCTCTTTCTCTCTTTTTTTAAACTTGTAATCAAGATCGACAATAGCAAAAACTAAATGTTCCAATCTGAGTTAGTACAACATACTCCCAAACAGATCTGATACACCCTCTTTCCAAAAGGAAGATGGCATAAAATTCATTGGTTTTCACGTCTAGTTCCATGTTCAGAGTCTTTAGCTTGTGGTCATTTCTACTCTGCTTTCATCATGATACTGTGTTGATTTTCTATTTTTATTTTTAAGCTTTTGAGAGGGAGTCTTGCTCCATAACCCAGGCCGGAATAAAGTGACAAAACCTTGGCTCACTGCAACCTCTGCCTTCTAGGTTCAAGTGATTCTCCTGCCTCACCCTCCTGAGTAGCTGGGATTACAGGCATGAGCCACCATGCCTACCTAATTTTTGTATTTTTAGTAGAGACAAGGTTTCACCATGTTGGTCAGGCTGGTCTCAAACTCCTGACTTTGTGATCCACCCGCCTTGGCCTCCCAAAGTGCTGGGATTATAGGCGTGAGCCACCACGCCTGGCCCAAAAAATAACTTTTATTTTTAATGCAGCATCATGTGCATTCTTTGAAGGGAATGTTGTAACAGGAATTCAAATTTAAGTTAAAATTAACCCTGTTCGGGTGTTATGAACTTAAAAAAACCTCAACTGAGGATGATAATCAGGGAGCAGATTATATGCATGGCTTAGAACATGTGGGACTATTTTAATTTATTCATCTGAGTGATAATAGGTACATTTTCTTGAAATTAGATTATAAAACTCATGCCAGTTTTAGATATTTTTAAATGTAGAAAGCATGCGTCTTATTATGCAGTAGCCCCTCTTATCCATGGTTTTGCTCTCTACAGTTTCAGTTATGGTACACTACAATAAGATATTTTGAGAGAAGGAAAGAGAGAGATCATATCACATAATCTTTATTATACTACACTGTTCTAATTGTTCTGTTTTAATATTAGATAGTATTGTTAATCTCTTACCGTGCATGATTTATAAATTAAATTTTAAGTATATGTATATATTAAAAAAACAGTATATATAGGGTTTGGTGCTACCCACAGGCATTCACTGGGGGTCTTGGAACATAACCCTCATGGGCAAGGAGGGACTACTGTAATACAAACCAGATAACTAAGGAGTCATAGTTCTGAAATTAATGAATGTTAATATGCCTCACCCATCTGTACCTCAACCAAAGCTTCCTTTTAGAATAAAGTGTAAAGCAAACATGAGACTTAATTTTCAAAATAAAAACTTATTCCTGCCATAAAAATAGACCCATAAGAAACATAAAAAGAGCTTGCGTTGTATAAACTGCAATCATTTTGTATTTATGAAGAGAACTTTCAGCAATTAAACAACAACAAAAAAATTCATGGAGTGGCAGAATAGTGCAGTGGAAAGGTTAGGGGCTGCAGAATGAGACACACACCTCCATCCTTGCCCCACTATGTAATAGCTGTATGGCCTTGCGCAAAGCATTTGACTGCTCTAAGACTCCGCCCCGCCACCTTTTTTATTCTTTTCTTTCTTTTTCCTTTGTTTTAGAGACAGGGCCTTGCTCTGTCGCACACCCTAGAGTGCAGTGGCATGATCAGCGCTCACTGTAAACTTGAACTCTTGGGCTCAGAGGATGCTCTCTCCTCAGTCTACTGAGTAGCTGGGACTACAGGTGCAATGCCCAGCTAATTTTTATAACTTTTATTTTTTGTAGAGATAGGGTCTAGCTATATTGCCCAGGCTTGTCTTGAAATCTTGACCTCAAGCCATCCTCTCACCTCTACTTCCCAAGGTGTTGGGATTACAGGTGTGTGCCACTGAGCCCAGTCCGGTTTCTTTCTTTATAAGGTGAAGTCATTGTACCTTGTTTATTGGTGAGTCACAGACATAGTAGGTAATTATGTATGTCAGGTGCCAAGAATAGTGCCGGGAACCTGACAGACACCTGGACAAAGCAGCAGTTGAATTAATTTACCTCCTGGCTCCTCGTTTCCTCGTCTGTTGGTCTTAAATCTCTGTCTTCCAGAGCTTGTGAAGACAAGAGAGAAGTAGTGCAGGGTATGTATCGAGTGTTTAGCCTTTAGTAAATGGCAATTATTATTATGTTGTTATTTTCCAGATAGCCTCCGAATAAGGAAAAAAATGTCACTGCTTTTTGGTCTGAACTTGAAGAGTTAATTATTTATTGTATATTGATGTTGTAAAATTGACATCATCAATGTTAGCTGGAATATAGGGTAGCCAACTGAGAAGGGGTAAGGAAAAATAGAGGTGCCGACCTTTACTGAGGGTTAACATACCAAGCTGGAGACAGTTAGGGAAGAATCATGCTGTGGAGGCCCAGTGGACCATGCTATTTGGTGAATTGCTTACTGAATGGTAAGGTAAAACCTGTAACTCTAGAGTGGGCTCTGATGATGAGATGAATAACTGCCTTAGTTTGGCAGAATAACTAAAGGTTCAAGACATAATTGAGTCAAATTTCTACAGAAATTCTAGCCTGCCCCATGGCCTTTTATTTTTCCCAAGAGAGTGACAAAGGGTCACAGGGTAACGTTCTCAGCTGACTCAGGTGCCTTGTGTGTTAGAAGCTATTATTTCTAATGAGAAAATTATTCATAGGCTTTTCTGGAAGCCTATGGAATATACACCCCTGTGGGGGTGTATAAGCATATTTGCCATCTCTGGCCTCGACAGAGGCATTTATTAACAAAAAGAGAACAAATTCCAATCAAGCAACAACGGGTGATCTTTCCAAATACAATGCCCTCTACTGGTAAAAACCACCAAATACAATGCCCTCTGTCACCATGTCACCACTTCCAGACTGACTACTTCTCCTTGGGGAGAGATTCAGGTGATGTATTTTCTCTGCAGAAGGGTCACTCATTTTATGTCAGGTTTTTTTTTAGTTCAATTCAATTTGAATTAACTAGGCCAAGAGGTGAATTTATGTGCTCATAAAACTGGGAAGGGCGTGAGTGTAATTACATGCCCAGAATCAGAAGCTATGACACCAACTGTCTTCCTTTCCCCTCTCTCCTCCCCTCTCCTGACCTCTTCCCCTCCTCCCCTCCCCTCCTCCCCTCTCCTCTTCCTCTCTTACCCTCCTCTTTCCTCGTCAATGGAGTTTTGCTCTTGTCACCCACGCTGGAGTGCAATGGTGCAATCTCAGCTCATAGCAACCTCTGCCTTCTGGGTTCCAGTGATTCTCTTGCCTCAGCCTCTTGAATAACTGGGATTACAGGCACCTACCACAGTGCTGGGCTAATTTTAGTAATTTTAGTAGAGACAGGGTTTTACCATGTTGGTGAGGCTGATCTCGAATTCCTGACCTCAGGCGATCCCCCAGCTTCAGCCTCCCAAAGTGCTGGGATCACAAGTTTGAGCCACTGTGCCCAGCCCCAACTTTCTTTTTCAACATTTGTCTTTGTTTCTCTATACTTGTTGATTTTGTTCTTTTCCACTGCAAAGAGGTGAAAGACAGATAAAGCTCCTCCCTTTGTTTCCAGTTTGAAAAGTCCTTGGGCTGGACTCTGATTTTTTTCACAAATTTACCCATTAATCATGAAGATGAGGTTAGTTCCTGCTATGATCTGAAAGTTTGTGCCCCTGCAGAATTCCTATCTTGAAACCTAATCGCCAGGATGATGGTCTCAGAAGTGGGGCTTTCGGGAGGTGATTAGGTCATAAAGGCCCTACACCTCCTGAATGGGACTAATGGCTTTATAAAAGAGGCCCCAGAGAGGCTTCTTGCCCATCTGCCAGGTGAGGACAAAGAAACAAGTCACCATTTATGAAACAGAGAGCTAGATCTGCTGGTGCCTTGATCTTGGACTTCCCAGCTCAGAACTGTGAGCAACGAACTTGTTGTTCATAAGCTACCCTGTCTAAGTAGTTCCCATTTAAATTGCATGTTGTGGAAGATGTTGTTACCCAAAACAAGGGAATGGGGAACTGGTAGACATTCCTCAGAAATGGCCCCTGATGTATTATGTGGGCTGGGTAATCTGCCTCTGCAGTCAAAGGTTACCATCTTGTACCTACTACTCTTCTCCGACTTCTCTTTATTTCCTGTACATTCTGCTAGAGATGAGTCTTATGACTCTTGCACTTGTTCGAGCAAATATATTTTGGGCATTTACTGTGTACTTGGCTTTGGGATGCAAAAATTGGTTTGACATGGTCTCCATCCACAGAGATACACACACATCTGCTTATAACTGAGGAAGTGTGGGAATTATACAACCATTACTGTAAGGCTCCAATATTTTGAAATTTGATTGTGCAATTAAACTATTCTAATCATAGCTTTAATTTATAACAATTTTCCTTTCTGTTTTTTTTTAAAATCTAGTTTCTTTATAGATCAAATTGAACTCAACTGAGCTTAGCACTGTGAAGGCTGAGTGTTTGGTTGAATTCTCTTTTTCTGTAGCCTCAAGAAGCCGTGTAGTACACGTAGCACTTTGAGGGCTAGTTTCCCTGGTTACACTTGTGCATTTTGCCAGACCCTCAAAAAGATGTGATCTCTAATTAACCTTAAAATTAAAGGGCTAACAGCAAGGATTTCATAACAATTCAGAAGGAGAGGCAGAAAATATTCTGAAAAATGTAAATCCAAGGTAACACTTGTAAACTCACTGAGATAGTAAAATGTTATGGGATTTCAAAAGGGCAAGAAACAACAAAGCACCAACGTTAGAATGGCAATTGGCTGTATTTTTTCTCAGCTCTATTCTTGCATCTAAAAACTCTGAAGAAAAAATTTCAAAAAGATTTAAAAATGTATTTAGCCCAATGTCTTTTACAGTAGATGTTAAGTAGTACATTAAAAATGGAATCTACCCTCAAAGAATTATCGATTGCATGTTTTGACCTGGGTCCTTTTCCTGTCTTGAGAGTTCATTATGGTTTTACAAAACCACTTTATTCTCTAAAGCCAAAATGAATACTTTTTCATGCATGACTCATCATTTTGAATTATAAAATTGGGTGGATGTGGTACTTTAGTCCTCCAGTTTATATTGTACATGTTTTTTGCTGAAACAGGGGAATAACATAATTAATGGGATCATTGATTACAATACATGGAATTTTTATGGTTGGATTTAAATATTGTTTACTTTTATAACCAAATGGAAGAATGGACAACGAGGCATTTGAAACATACCAGAAAAGAGGGAATGAAAGCTCTCTTGATAGGGAACCCTGGGAAACTAAACAGCCTTGACTTGGGAATAGATGCTGTGAAGAAATGAATTCATATACATAAATATGTAAAAGGAAAGCAAATCATATTCAGACATTTTCTTATAGTGAATCAAACATTTTAGACTGAAATTAGCCCCAGCATCTCCCCTATCTACCTGACTCTTTTTCTTATCTTGTATGTGGCCTTCCTGTTCTTTTGGTTGTTTCTGAGTTAG
Source organism: Sapajus apella (assembly GCF_009761245.1). NCBI lineage: Eukaryota > Metazoa > Chordata > Mammalia > Primates > Cebidae > Sapajus > Sapajus apella. The sequence goes on along the minus strand of NW_022436968.1, from coordinate 11,814,221 downwards.
CTCAGCATAGACATCTAGAAAGTGAAATCTCTGAAGGGTTTATTCCTATGAAAAGCCAAGATTAAAGTAGATAATTTATGCTTTCAAATTAGTTGGCCTCTTTAATATATTGCTAGTACAACAAATTTATTCAGCATCTACAGATTCTGCATGGCTTTCTCATTTCTTTTCCCCTTCTCAACATAACTTCTGTTTCATGGTGAATGAAACCTTGCTTTCAGCAATTTCAAAATAACTTCACCTTATCCACATGATTTTAGGGATCAGAGAAAAGGCCAGATTAAATATTAACCTTCAGATGGGTTGTTCATGCTGACACTCAGACAAATCTGACTTTTCTGGGCTGATGTTCAGTGGGGGGTCCTTTTTCTTCTAGCTCTAAGCTAGAAATTATAGAATGTATGCAAAATTTAGGTTTGCTTTGTGTGAAATTAAATGATAAAACGAACACTTAAAATTTGGCGAGATACCCTTTGTTATTAAGCTAGTGAGGAAAACCCATCTCATTACAAACTTGGGGGCATTTTGTTCTTTTTTCTTTTTCTTCTACCTTTGTGCCACTCTGTCTTTTACTTGCTTTTTTTTTTTTGTAGTGATAGGGAAAAGGGAGCAGGTGTTTCTAACAGTAAATTCTACATCCCTGATGGGGTGCTTAGTTTCTTTGCAATTTTTTGACACCTTTGTGGATCATCTCATAGCTATAGGATTTTTTTTTTCACTTACATATAAAGTGGTATTTATTTAGTGATAACAAAGACAACAGAACAAAACAGTAATAATAAATGAACATGGTTAAAATATGCAAACAGTACACTAGGTTATGAAATGAAAAGTAGAATATGTCCATATCAGAGCCTCTTACTACAGTCTTAATCTCCAGAGGTAAGCTCTCTGTTAACAGTTTCTTGTGTATTTTTTCCAGCATTCTTTAATGCATAGGCAAGAATAACTGCATATGCTTTGTTGTCACACAGATCAGATCATACTGTTCTGCACCTGCCTTTTATTTTTATTTTATTTTATTTTTAATTGCATTTTACGTGTTGGGGTACATGTGAAGAACGTGCAAGATTGTTCCATAGGTACACACATGGCAGTGTGATGTGCTGCCTTCCTCCCCATCACCTGTATCTGGCATTTCTCCCCATGCTATCTCTCCCCAACTCCCCACCCCCTGCTGTCCCTCCCCTATTTCCCCCCAACAGACCCCGTGTGTGATGCTCTCATTCCTGTGTCCATGTGTTCTCATTGTTCAACACCTGCCTATGAGTGAGAACATGTGGTGTTTGATTTTCTGTTCTTGTGTCAGTTTGCTGAGAATGATGGTTTCCAGGTTCATCCATGTCCCTACAAAGGACAAGAACTCATCGTTTTTGATGGCTGCATAGTATTCCATGGTGTATATGTGCCACATTTTCCCTGTCCAGTCTATCATCGATGGACATTTGAGTTGGTTCCAGGTCTTTGCTATTGTAAACAGACCTGCAATGAGCATCTGTGTGCTTGTGTCCTTATAGTAGAATGATTTATAATCCTTTGGATATATAACCAGTAATGGGATTGCTGGATCAAATGGAATTTCTATTTCTAGGTCCTTAAGGAATCGCCACACTGTCTTCCACAATGGTTGAACTAATTTACACTCCCACCAACAGTGTAAAAGTGTTCCTATTTTTCCATATCCTCTCCAGCATCTGTTGTTTCTAGATTTTTTAATGATTGTCATTCTAACTGGCGTGAGATGGTATCTCAATGTAGTTTTGATTTGCATTTCTCTAATGACCCGTGATGATGAGCATTTTTTCATGTTTGTTGGCTTCATGTATGTCTTCTTTTGTCAAGTATCTGTTCATGTCCTTTGCCCACTTTTGAATGGGCTTGTTTGTTTTTTTCTTGTAAATCTGTTTTAGTTCTTTGTAGATTCTGGATATCAGCCCTTTGTCAGATGGATAGATTGCAAAATTTTTTCCCATTGTGCTGGTTGCTGATTCACTCTAATGACTGTTTCTTTTGCTGTGCAGAAGCTGTGGAGTTTGATTAGGTCCCATTTGTCTATTTTGGCTTTTGTTGCCAATGCTTTTGGTGTTTTGGTCATGAAGTCCTTGCCTACGTCTATGTCCTGAATGGTTTTGCCTAGGTTTTCTTTTAGGGTTTTTATGGTGTTAGGTCTTATGTTTAAGTCTTTAATCCATCTGGAGTTAATTTTTGTGTAAGGTGTCAGGAAGGGGTCCAGTTTCTGCTTTCTGCACATGACTAGTCAGTTTTCTCAATACCATTTATTAAACAGGGACTGCTTTCCCCATTGCTTGTTTTTGTCAGGTTTGTCAAAGATCAGATGGTTGTAGATGTGTTGTGTTGCCTCCGAGGCCTCTGTTCAGTTCCATTGGTCTATATCTCTGTTTTGGTACTAGTACCATGCTGTTTTGATTACTGTAGCTTTGTAGTATAGTTTGAAGTCTGGTAGTGTGATGCCTCCTGCTTTTTTTTTTTCCTTTGCTTAGAGTTGACTTGGTCTGTCTCTCTTGTTGATCTTTTCGAAAAACCAGCTCCTGGATTTATTGATTTTTTGAAGGGTTTTTTGTGTCTCTATCTCCTTCAGTTCTGCTCTGATCTTAGTTATTTCTTGTCTTCTGTGAGGTTTTGAGTTTTTTTTTTTTTTTTGTCTTGCTCTTTTAGCTCTTTCAATTTTGATGATAGGCTGTCGATTTTAAATCTTTCCTTGCTTCTCATGCGGGCTCACTTTTGGTTCCATATGAAGTTTAAGGTGTTTTTTTCCAGTTCTGTAAAGAAGGTCGTTGGTAGCTTGATGGGAATAGTGTTAAATCTGTAAATTACTTTGGGCAGTATGGGAATTTTCATGATATTGATTCTTCCTAACCATGAACATGGAATGTTTCTCCATCTGTTTATGTCCTCTCTTATTTCATTAAGCAGTGGTTTGTAGTTCTCCTTGAAGAGGTCATTTACATACTGTTAGTAGTATTCCCAGGTATTTTATTCTCTTTGTAGCAATTGTGAATGGCAGTTCATTCTTGATGTGGCTCTCTTTAAGTCTGTTATTGGTGTTATACGAATGCATGTGACTCTTGCATATTGATTTTGTATCCTGAGACTTTGCTGAAGTTACTTATTAGTTTCAGGAGGTTTTGGGCTGAGACGATGGGGTTTTCTAGATATACAATCATGTTGTCTGCAAATAGAGACAATTTGACTTCCTCCTTTCCTATGTGAATGCCATTTATTTCTCTTTCTTGCCTGATTGCTCTGGCTAGAACTTCCATTACTATATTGAATAGGAGTGGTGAGAGAGGGAATCCTTGTCTAGTGCCAGATTTCAAAGGGAATGCTTCCAGTTTTTGCCCATTCAGTATGATATTGGCTGTTGGTTTGTCATAAATAGCTTTTATTATTTTGAGATACGTTCTGTCAATACCTAGCTTATTGAGGGTTTTTAGCATAAAGGGGTGTTGAATTTTGTCAAAGGCCTTTTCTGCATCAATTGAGACAATCATGTGGTTTATGTCTTTGGTTCTGTTTATGTGGTGAATTACGTTTATGGACTTGCATATGTTGAACCAACCTTGCATCCCCAGGATGAAGCCTACTTGATCATGGTGGATAAGCTTTTTGATGTGCTGTTGGAATCGGTTTGCCAGTATTTTATTGAGTATTTTTGCATCTATGTTCATCATGGATATTGGCCTGAAGTTTTCTTTTCTTGCTGAGCCTCTGCCGTGTTTTGGTATCAGGATGATATTTGTCTTATAAAATGATTTGGGAAGGATTCCCTCTTTTTGGATTGTTTGGAATAGTTTCATAAGGAATGGTACCAGCTCCTCTTTGTATGTGTCGTAGAATTCGGCTGTGAACCCGTCTGGACCTGGGCTTTTTTTGCGTGGTAGGCTTTTAATTGCTGCCTCAACTTCAGACCTTGTTATTGGTCTATTCAGGGTTTCGGCTTCTTCCTGGTTTAGGCTTGGGTGGATGCAAGTGTCCAGGAATGTATCCATTTCTTCCAGGTTTACTAGTTTATGTACATAGAGATGTTTGTAATAATCTCTGATGATGGTTGTATTTCTGTGGAATATGTGGTGTAATACCCTTTATTGTTTTTTATTGCATCTATTTGATTATTCTCTTTCCTTTTTTATTAATCTGGCTAGTGGTCTGTCTCACTTGTTGATCTTTTTGAAAAACCAGCTCCTGGATTTATTGATTTTTTTGAAGGGTTTTTTGTGTCTCTATCTCCTTCAGTTCTGCTCTGATCTTAGTTATTTCTTGTCTTCTGTGAGGTTTTGAGTTTTTTTTTTTTTTTTGTCTTGCTCTTTTAGCTCTTTCAATTTTGATGATAGGCTGTCGATTTTAGATCTTTCCTTGCTTCTCATGTGGGCATTTATTGCTATATATTTTCCTCTAGACGCTGCTTTAAATGTGTCCCAGATATTCTGGTATGTTGTGTCTTCGTTCTAGTTGGCTTTGAAGAACATCTTTATTTCTGCCTTCATTTCATTGTTTATCCAGTCAACATTCAAGATCATGTTGTTCAGTTTCCATGAAGCTGTGCGGTTCTGAGTTAGTTTCTCAATTCTGAATTCTAACTTGATTGCACTGTGGTCTGAGAGACTGTTTGCTATGATTTCTATTCTTTTGCATTTGTTGAGGAGTGATTTACTTCCAATTATGTGGTCAATTTTAGAGTAGGTGCGATGTGGTGCTGAGAAGAACGTATATTCTGTGGATTTGGGGTGGAGAGTTCTGTAAATGTCTATTAGGTTTGCTTGGTCCAGTTCTGAGTTCAAGTCCTGGATATCCTTGTTAATTTTCTGTCTGGTTGATCTGTCTAATATTGACAATGGGGTGTTAAAGTCTCCCACTATTATTGTGTGGGAGTCTAAGTCTCTTTGTAAGTCATTAAGAACTTGCTTTATGTATCTGGGTGCTCCTGTATTGGGTGCATATATATTTAGGTTAGTTAGCTCTTCTTGTTGCATTGATCCTTTTACCATTATGTAATGTTCTTCTTTGTGTCTTTTGATCTTTGTTGCTTTAAAGTCTATTTTATCTGAGATGCGAATTGCAACTCCTGCTTTTTTTTGCTCCCCATGTGCTTGGTAAATCTTCCTCCATCCCTTTATTTTGAGCCTTTGTGTATCCTTGCATGTGAGATGGGTTTTCTGGATACAGCATACCGATGGGTTTTGTCTTTTTATCCAATTTGCCAGTCTGTGTCTTTTGATTGGGACATTTAGCCCATTTACATTTAGGGTTAATATTGTTATGTGTGAATTTGATCCTGCCATTTTGATGGTAGCTGGCTGTTTTGCCCATTAGTTGATGCAGTTTCTTCATTGTGTTGATGTTCTTTACCATTTGGTATGTTTTTGGAGTGGCTGGTACTGGTTGTTCCTTTCTATGTTTAGTGCCTCTTTCAGGAGCTCTTGTAAAGCAGGCCTGGTGGTGATGACATCTCTGAGTACTTGCATGTTCACAAAGGATTTTATTTTTCCTTCACTTATGAAGCTTAGTTTGGCTGGATATGAAATTCTGGGTTGAAGGTTCTTTTCTTTAAGGATGTTGAATATTGGCCCCTACTCTCTTCAGGCTTGTAGGGTTTCTGTTGAGAGATCTGCTGTGAGTCTGATGGGCTTCCCTTTGTGAGTAACTCGACCTTTCTCTCTGGCTGCCCTTGGCATTTTCTCCTTCATTTTAACCCTGGTGAATCTAACGATTATGTACCTTGGGGTTCCTCTTCTTGAGGGATATCTTTGTGGTGTTCTCTGTATTTCCTGGACTTGAATATTGGCCTGCCTTGCTAGGTTGGGGAAGTTTTCCTGGATAGTATCCTGAAGAGTATTTTCCAGCTTGGATTCATTCTCTCTGTCACATTCAGGTACACCTATCAAACATAGATTAGGTCTTTTCACATAGTCCCATATTTCTTAGATGCTTTGTTCATTCCTTTTTATCCTTTCTTTTTTCTAATCTTGCCTTCTCGTTTTATTCCATTGAGTTGATCTTCGACCGCTGATATCCTTTCTTCTGCTTGGTCAATTCGGCTGTTGAAACTTGTATATGCTTCGCGAAGTTCTCGTGTTGTGTTTTTCACCTCCATCAATTCACTTATATTCCCCTCTAAGTTGTTTATTCTCAGTAGCATTTCCTCAAATCTTTTTTCAAGTTCTTAGTTTCTTTGCATTGGGCTAGAACATGTTCTTTTAGCTCACAGAAGTTTCTTATTACCCACCTTCTGAAGTATGATTCTGTCAATTCATCACACTCATTCTCCATCCAGCTTTGTTCCCTTGCTGGTGAGGAGTTGTGATCCCTTGTAGGAGGAGAGGTGTTCTGGTTTCGGGTGTTTTCATTCTTTTTGCACTGGTTTCTTCCCATCTTTGTGTATTTATCCTCCTGTTGTCTTTGTAGTTGTTGACTTTCAGATTGGGTCTCTGAGTGGATGTCCGTTTTGTTGATCATTAAGTTATTTCTTTCTCTTTCTTAGTTTTCCTTCTACCAGTCAGGCTCTGCTGCTGTAGGACTGCTGAGATCCACTCCAGGCCCTGCTTGCCTGGGGATCACCTGCAGCGGCTGCAGAACTGTGAGGGTTGCTGCCAGTTTCTTCTTTGTCCCAGAAGGATACCTGCCTGATGTCAGTCTGAGCTCTCCTTTATGAGGTGACTCTTTGGATATATGGGGGTCAGGGAGCTGTTTGAGGAGACAGTCGGTCCTTTATAGGAGCTCAAGTGCTGAGCTGTGAGCTCTGTTGTTCATTCAGAGCTGCTGGGCAGGTATGTTTAAGTCTGCTGCAGCAGAACTCATTAGCACCCCCCACCTTTTTCCCCAAGTGCTCTGTCCTGGGGATTTAGGTCTTTATTTATGAGTTTCTGTTGTGCTGCTGCCTTTTTTCAGGGCTGCACTGCCCAGCGAGGTGGCAGCCTAGTCACTGTCTGCCTGCAGAGGCTTTGATGAGCTGCTGTGGGCTCCACCTGGCTGCCGTGTGAACTTCCCTGCAGTCCTGTTTATTCGGGTATGGTTAGAACTGCCTCGGCAATGGCAGCCCACCTTTGTAATGGCGGACTCTCTCTGTAATGGCAAGCTGCCTCAGCAATGACAAATTACCTCTGTAGCGGTGGACTGCCTTGGTAATGGCGGATGCCCCTCCCCCGCAGAGCTGGAACGTCCCGGATTCAGCTGTGCTTGTTGTGAAACTCTCAATCCAGAGCATTTCCGAGTGCTGTTTTTTTGTGGGGGTGGGACGAACTGAGCCTGATCACCTGGCTCCCTGCCTCAGTGCCTTTTTTTTTTTTTAGTTGAATGGTCAACTCTCTCCCAGGTGTTCCAGTCACCTGTTGAAAAGGCACCAGGATCTATGTGACCCACTGCACTGGCTGAAACAGCTGCACTGAGATTCATGGTGCTTTTTTGCCCGGGAAATTCCTGGCCTGGCTCCCTGTTTCAGTCCCCTTTTTAATCAGATGAATGGGCTACTCTGTCTGCCAGGAGCCCCAATCTCCAGCTAAAATGGCGTCTGGACCCGTGTATTTTGTACGGAGAACCGCTGCGCTGGGGCGCTGGCCAAAACAGCCGTGCTGGCCAAAACAGCCATGCCAGACAAAACAGCCACGCTGGTGATCTGTGGGGCTCCTCTGCCTGGGAATTTCCTGGTCTGTGTGTGATAAAAATCTGTCTGGAAATGTGATGTCCACTCATCCTCCACGCTTTCACTGGGAGCTGCAATCCTGAGCTGCTCCTAATCGGCCGTCTTGGATCCATCCTCCAGCTATGGAAGTTTTTACTCCACTCTGTGATGTATGGATTATGAAGTCACTGTGTCAACTCTACTTAATACCTGCAGGTTATTGTGGCTTGTGGAAGACCATGCTATGACCACTGTGTTCAGATTGTAGTACTGACTTAGATTCTACTCACAGGTGGAACTGCATATTATGTTTGACTGAGATAAGTAGAGTTAAGATCATGGTTAGATGTTAAATTATTTTTTAATTCTTCCACTGTAATTCACTTGTGAGAGGAACGCTGGACATATACCCTTCATTTTAAAAAATGATATTTATTTTCTTCCTAGTGGGATACAAATTTACTTTCTTCTATAGAGCTCAAAGTTTATACCAAATTATCATCATTTATCCTGAGCTAACAGTAGTGTTATTTTTATTTTAATCACTGGCAGAGCTGAGGATCAGAGTTTGGCAACATTTTTTGAATTTTCATTTACCACTTGGGCTTTTAGATAGGTTTTTGTCTAGTTTACTTTTTCTCCTTTTTAAGTAATATATGATGTTTATTTTCCTGTAGAAAAATATCTTCCCTTTTCTTAGAAGAATGAGATGGTGAGAATTTAAGTTTAGTAAATTGGCAGACTGACAATTTAAAATCTCTCAAAGGAGTATATAATCCCATTTGTTGGTTTTGGGGCTCAGAAGATGATCCTCACTGTGCATTGGCATGCTGAATACTTTGAACTGAAGGAGATGGAAAAGGCTTCAGAAGCAAGGTCTTTCTGACCTTGTGCCCTCCTTTCACTCCTCTTTCTCCTACTGAAGTGAGTTATAGAAACCAGAATTCTTTTTCCCCAGAAGGGGTCATAGAAACTAGACTCTCTGTCTCCTAGGGAGAAACAAGAAACTAGACTGTCTCTCAAGGACCTAGAGAGAAAGGAGAAGAGAGTGACCTCTCTAGGTTTTATGGCTTGTTTGGGTGTCCTACCCCACATCCTGGAGGAAGGAGTGCTATACAGAGAGACCAAGAAGTATCTGAGCTGACCAGGCCTTATAGACCATACCCTCTGTTGAATCACATTCCTACATGGCTGTTCATTCTTCATCAAACCTAAGCATAAAAATAAAAACTTTATTTCTGAAGTTTCTCACGTCATGTAAAACTTTGATTAAATAATTTTGTTATGTCTACTTCTATATAAATGTTGGCTATAATGGGTGAGGAAAGGTATTATGCATTTTTGCCCCAGTGTTGGCATTTTCTTCACTTTGAAAGATAGGCATTATTATATCTCTATTTTCTTAGGCTCTGGGCACTGTCACAATACAGGTTTACCTTGTTTTATTGCACTTTGAAAATGTTGCATTTTTTTACAAACTGAAGGTCTGTGGCAACCTTGCATGAAGCAAGTCTATTGGTGACTTTTTTCTAACAGCTTGTGCTCACTTTGTGTGTCTGTGTCACATGGCACTTCTCATTTCAAATATTTTCATTATTATATATCTATTATGGTGATCTGTGATGAGTGATCTTCGATGATACTATTGTAATTGCTTTGGGGCACCATGAATTGTGCCTATAAAAGATGGTGAACTTAATTGATAAATGTGTGTGTTCTGACTGCTCCACACATTGGCCATTTCCCCTTCTTTTTCCTTCTCAGGCCTCTCTATTCCTTGAGACATATAGTATAAAATTAGGCTAATAGGCTAATTAATAACCCTATCATGGCTCCAAATGTTCAAGTGATAGAAGAGTTGCAAGTCTCTCACCTTAAATCAAAAGCTACAAATGATTAAGTTTAATGAGGGAGGCAAGTGGAATGCTGAGATAGGCCAAAAGCTGGGTGTCTTCAGCCAGACAGTTAACCAAGTTGTGAATACAAAGGAGAAGTTCTTAAAGGAAGTTAAAAGTGTTAGTTCAATAAAATAATCGAAAAAACCCAAAACAGTGTTATTGCTGACAGGGAGAAAGTTTTAGTGGCCTGAACAGAGGATCAAACCAGCCACAACATTTCCCTAAACCAAAGCCTAATCCATAGGAAACCCCCAACTTTCTTCAGTTCCATGAAAGCTGGGAGAGGTTGTTTCTTTGTTCTCATTGATTTCAAAGAATATCTTTATTCCTGCATTAATTTTGTTATTTTCCCAGTGGTCACGTAGTCATTCAGGAGCCCGAAAAGCCAAGAAAATCCTAAGCAAAAACAAACAAACAAACAGAACAAAAACAAAGCTGGAGGTATCACACTATCTGGCTTCAAACAATACTACCTGACTACAGTAATCAAAACAGCATGGTACTGGTACCAAAACAGAGATATAGACCAATCTATATCTTTGACAGTACAGAGGCCTCAGAAATAATGCCACACATCTACACCATCTAATCTTTGACAAATTTGACAAAAATAAGCAATGGGGAAAGGATTCCCTATTTAATAAATGGTGTTGGGAAAACTGGCTAGCCATATGCTGAAAGCTGAAGCTGGATCCCTTCCTTACACCTTATACAAAAATTAAGTCCAGATGGATTAAAGATTTAAGCGTAAGACCTAAAACCATAAAAACCCTAGAAGAAAACCTAGGCAGTACCATTCAGGACATAGGCATAGGCAAGGACTTCATGGCTAACATACCAAAAGCAGTGGCAACAAAAGCCAAAATAGACAAATGGGATCTAATTAAACTAAAGAGCTTCTGAACAGCAAAAGAAACTATCATGAGTGAACAGGCAACCTACAGAATGGGCGAAAATATTTGCAATCTACTCATCTGACAAAAGGCAAATATCCAGAATCTACAAAGAACTTAAACAAATTTACAAGAAAAAAAACAAGCAACCCCATCAAAAAAGTGGGTAAAGCATATGAACAGACACTTCTCAAAAGAAGAGATTTATGCAGCCAACAAACATGAAAAAAATCTTGTCATCACTGGTCATTAGAGAAATGCAAATCAAAACCACATTGAGATACCACCTCAGGCCAGTTAGAATGGCGATCATTAAAAAATCTGGAGAATGCAGATGCTGGAGAGGATGTGGAGAAATAGGAATGCTTTTACACTGTTGGTGGGAGTCTAGGTTAGTTCAACCACTGTGGAAGACAATGTGGCAATGCCTCAAGGATCTAGAAATAAAAATTCCATTTGACCCAGCAATCCCATTACTGGGAATATACCCAAAGGATTACAAATCGTTTCATTAAAAAGACACACACATGGCCGGGCGCGGTGGCTCAAGCCTGTAATCCCAGCACTTTGGGAGGCCGAGGCGGGTGGATCACGACGTCAAGAGATCGAGACCATCTTGGTCAACATGGTGAAACCCTGTCTCTACTAAAAATACAAAAAATTAGCTGGGCATGGTGGTGCGTGCCTGTAATCCCAGCTACTCAGGAGGCTGAGGCAGGAGAATTGCCTGAACCCAGGAGGCGGAGGTTGCAGTGAGCCGAGATCACGCCATTGCACTCCAGCCTGGGTAACATGAGTGAAACTCCGTCTCAAAAAAAAAAAAAAAAAAAAAGACACACACGTATGTTTGTGGTGGCACTGTTTACAATAGCAAAGACCTGGAACCAACCCAAATGCCCATCAATGATAGACTGGATAAAGAAAACGTGGCACATATATAGCATGGAATACTATGCAGCCATAAAAAAGGGTGAGTTTATATCCTTTGCAGGGACATGGATGAAGCTGGAAATCATCATTCTCAGCAAACTAACACAAGACCAGAAAACCAAATACTGCATGTTCTTACTCATAGTGAGAGTTGAACAATGAGAACACATGGATACAGGGAGAGGAACAGCACACACCAGGGCCTGTCAGGGGGTGGGGTGCTAGGGAGGGATAGCATTAGGAGAAATACCTAATGTAGATGATGGGGTGATGGATGCAGCAAACCACCATGGCATGTGTATACCTATGTAACAAACCTGCACATACTGCACATGTACCCCAGAACTTAAAGTATAATAAAAGGAATAAGGTATTTTAAAATAAAGTATGTACATTGTCTTTTTAGACATAATGCTATTATACCTTAATAGATTATAGTATAGTATAAACATATATAAATTTTGTATGAGCTGGGTAACCAAAAAAAAATCATGTGACTCATTTTATTGTGGTCATGTGGAACCAAACTCACAGTATCTCCCACCTATGTATGGATTATGCAGGCTGCCAGTAGCTTGCTAATGACTTAATACAATTGTTCAATTAGCCTAAAATGTAAGTTAGAATTAAACAAAAGCATTTGATAATCTTTACTTTGATGGACTTTATAAGAACTTAAAACAACACATTGTTCAGGTTTTGGCTGTTTTGATGTTCAGAGGAATATAGGACATTTTGGTGAAAATCAAAGCTAATGTAATATTTAACACTTAAAGAATTTTTGTATTACCTTCTACTTAAAGCTTCTTTTTTTTAATGAGGGGGACAATAGTTTTTGAAATTTTTATTTTTAATGCAAAATATTAAAGATTCTTCAATCCCCAGTAGCTTCCTGCTGAAACTTGCTGTGTTGTGCTGCAAAGGGGTCCATGATAAACAGGGTCTCTAATTCTTTGTTTGTACTTTTGTCTCCTCTCGTGGCTTCCTTTATACCTTTTTCTTTTCTCCTTGACCCTGAATTATTTTCTTATCTGGCGAAACTGCTAGAATCCCTGCTGATAAGTCTCAGCTAGAGACACTGTTTCCTGCAGAGGGTAGGAAGTGTTGCAGCTCCTTCTTGATTGATAAGAGGTGCAGAGCCCTGCTGAGCAGCTGCAAAAAGCAAATCCCGGCTTCAGCAGAAGTGAGTAGTCTTACAGCATTGATCTCAACCTGAGATTCTGCCTTACTTGCAAGGTGTAAGGAGGGATGACTTGGTGAACTGAAATGGTCATTGGTCAGATGTGGTCAGTTCCACTGAGGAATGATTATGCCAAGTTGAAAGCGGACCACTAAGTGCTCAGATTACGGTGCTGGTCATGATTGATGCTGGTAATAAGTGCAGCTACATTGCCATTGTGACCTTTATATTGAGTTGTTTTTGTTATGACTACTATTGTTCAAGAATTGCATTTTCCAATTAATGGAAGTACTTTAGATATATTATCTATAATAATCATTTTAAATGATAACAAATATGGAAATTAGGCCAGAGCATAAAATTAAAGATATTTGAATAATTATAGTGCAATCAAGTCAAAATAACTGATGCCTTTATTTGATGCTGGATTATGTGGAAAACAGCACAAGAACATACGTGCTTTGGAAGTTGAAAGTACATCAGATTTTGACAGCACAACTGCATAAATTATCAAGTAGTTTGAGTAATTTTTTTCTCCATGAATCTTCACCAAGTAAAAATAATAGTTGCAAAGATGAGTTTTGAACAAAATTGGAAGGAGTAAACCAATATTTCAAATAACTTCTTAAACGTGTTTGCTCTTTGAGAGCATAGTTATGTAATCTATGTTTGATATTGTGCCCTAAGTAATAGTGAAATATTGTTTTTAATCTTTAAAGAAGGTATACTAACTGACCAACAGAACTGACCAAAGGAAAATGTAATGAATTACTTCAATAGCTTAGTATATAAAATGTGTTGGTTGTTATGTATAAAAATGTAGTATTCTATCTTAGAAATATCTTTTGTGCCATGCTATTATTGAAATGTTATAACTCAGTGGGTTTCACAGCACATATCTTTGTCAGTAATGTCTATATCTATAATACATATGAGATACAGAGGAGTACACTATGAATATTCTACTTTCTTGAGATTGAAACATAAAGTGAGTCAATGACATAATTGGAATTAGATCAAATGCGAGAGAAATTTAGGCTAAAAATGAACTGTACAGGCGCATTCCTAATTCTTTGGTAAAAAGATTTGTCTTTTCATGTAACTATGTCAAAAAGTTACTGAAGACAATTGCGGTTTTTCAGATAATGGGCCCCCAAAGATATCTATACTCTACCCCCCACATCCTATGAACATGTTATATGTCATAAAGGACTTTGCAGATGTAACTAAGGGTATGAACGTTAAGATAAGGAGATTATACTGGATTATCTGGAGAAACGCAGTGTAATCACGTGAGCCCTTAAAAGCAAAAGAGGAAGGCACAAGAGTCAGAGACTTGGCAGAAGAGGAAGGCAGAAGACGTGGTAAATAAGGGGAAGAAGGATCTAAGAAGGATTTAATGTACCATAACTGGCTTTAAAATGCAGGAGTCACATACAAGGACTAGAAAAAGGCCTCATGAGCCAAGGGTGGCTCCTGGAAACAACCTGCAAGGAAATGGGGGCCTCAGTGCTACAACAGCAAGGAACTAGATTCTGCAACAAAACCTGAATGAGCTTGGAAGTGGATTCTTCCCAGATATTCCCAGTTGGAACCTAACTTGCCAACATTTTGATTATTGCCCTGTAAAACCTAGATCAGAGAAACCCCTGAGCAAACCCTGGGCTTCTTATTTATAGAACTGTGAGATAATAAGTTTGTGCTGTTTTAAGCTGCTAAATTTGTGGTAACTAATTAGGGTAGTGATAGAGACTTATATAGTAGCATACAGTAAAATGCACATATCATATGTGTACATCTTGATGATTTTTTCTACACGTATAGTGCCATGTAACCACCACCCGTCAAGATATAGAATATTTCTAGAACCTTAGAAAGCTCCCTCATGTTTTTTCCCAGTCAATATCCTGCTGTGTTGTTTCCCCAGAGGTAATTACTATTCTGACTTAATTACCACAGATTAATTTTGTCTATTTTTAAGCTTCATATAATGAAATGATATCTGTACTCTTGTTTCTGGTTTGCTGCATTCCTCATCATGTCTATAAGAATTCAGTGTTGTACATAGCAATAGTTTGTTCTGTTTTTAAAAATTCTTTTATTTTTAATTTTTGTAGGTGCATATAGGGTACATATAGTTATGGGGTACATGAGGTATTTTAATACAGTTATATAATGTGCAATAATCACATCAGGGTACATGGGATATCCATCACCTCAATCATTTATCCTTTCTTTGTGTTAGAAGTATTCCAACTATACTCTTTTTGTTATTTTAAAACATACAATATATTGTCGACTGTAGTTGCCCTGTTGTGCTATCAAATACTAGACCTTATTCATTTTAACTATATTTTTGTACTCATTAACCATCCCCACTTCTCTCTGCTTCTCCACTAACTTTCCCAGCCTCTGGTTACCATCATTCTCCATGAGTTCAATTGTTTCAATCTTTAGCTCCTACAAATAAGTGAGAACACGTGACATTTGCCTTTCTGCTCTTGGCTTATTTCATTTAACATAATGACATTCGTTCAGTTCTGTTCATTTTGCTGCAAATGACAGAAGCTCATTCTTTTTATGGCTGAATAGTACTCCATTGTGTATATGCATGACATTTTCTTTATCCATTTGCCTGTTGATGGACACTTAGGTTGCTTCCAAATCTTAGCTATTGTGAATCATGCTGCAATAAACTTGAAAGTGCAGAAATCTGTTCAATACACTGATTTCCTTTCTTTTGGGTATATACCCAGCAGTAGAATTGAATTGCTAGATTATATGGTAGCTCTATTTTTAGTTTTTTGAGGAAGCTCCAAACTGTTTTCCATAGTGACTGTACTAATTTACATTCTTACCAATAGCGTATGAGGGTTCCCTTTTCTCCACATGTTCACTAGCATTTGTTATTGCCTGTCTTTTGGATAAAAGCCATTTTACCTGGGGTGGGATGCTATCTCACTGTGTTTTAATTTGTGTTTCTCTGGTGATGAATGATGTTGAGCATCTTTTCATATACCTGTTTGCCATTTGTATGTCTTTTGAGAAATGTGTATTCAAATCTTTCACCTATTTTTTAGCAGCTTTTTGAATATTACCTTTTAAAATATCGTGTAGCTTTCAATATTTTCTATTTATAAGTCACACATTTCCCTTTTAAAATTTTACTTTAAGTGCTGGAATACACGTGCAGAATGTGCAGGTTTGTTACATAGGTATACATGTGCCATGGGGGTTTGCTGCACCTATCAACTCGTCATCTAGGTTTTAAGCCCCGCATGCATTAGGTATTTGTCCTAATGCTCTTCCTCCCCTTGCCGCCCACTCCTGACAGGCCCCAGTGTGTGATATTCCCCTCCCTGTGTCCATGTGTTCTCATTGTTCAACTACCACTTATGAGTGAGGACATGCTGGCTTTCATCTATTTTTAAATTAGATTATTAGATTTTTTCCTATAAAGTTTGTTCACTTATTCTTTTTAATTAATGTGCAGTAATGTGCATCTTCTATGGAACCCTCCCGGGTTCAAGCGATTCTCCTGCCTTAGCCTCCTGAGTAGCTGGGATTACAGGCAAGTGCCACCATGCCTGGCTAATTTTTGTATTTTTAGTAGAGACGGGGTTTCACCATGTTCATCAGGCTGGTCTCGAACTTCTGACCCCGTGAACTGCCTACTTAGGCCTCCCAAAGTGCTGGGATCACAGGCATGAGCCACTGTGCCCGGCCTACTCCTAGTTCTTTACCAACTTTGGATTCTCTTTTATCAATGGAACAAAAAAAGAGAGTCCAGAAACAGATACACATACACACAATCAACTAACTTATGACAAACAAATCACTGAAATTCAGTGGGAAAAAGAAAGCATTTTCAATAAATAATATTGAATCAGTTAGAAATCCACATGGGAAAGAAAAATTTAACTCTGTTTCTCTAACTGATACCATATACAAATTATGGCTAGTTGTATGATAGAACCAAATCTAAAAGGAGAGAAAAGTAACGCTTCTTGAAGAAAATATAGGAGAATGTATTCATGACCTTGAGGTAAGTAAACAATTCTTAAACAAGACATTAAAAAGCATAATTCCTAAAAGAAATAGTTGATACATTTTAGTTCACTATGATAAGAACATCTATTAATTTAAGTTGATGGGGCCATGCTACCGAAAACTAAGACACTTTGGGATTTGAGGAAACGGCAGAAGCAGTCCATAGAAACTAGGAAGAATTCCCCTTTCACTTCTACTCTGAAGTGGGCTGTAAAATCTAACTGACCTTCCTCTAATAATAGATTGCAAAATCCTCATTGAAAGAGGAGTCCTCCTTATACTCAGAGGAAAAGAATATTCTTAGCTCTAAAGACTACAGAGACATGGAAAAGAATCTAAATAAACCAGCCTTACTAAGTTCTCCCCAGTTTATTACCGTGTAATTATACCTCTTTTTGTCCAATCCCGATTCTCCACAACTATTCACTTTTTCATCAGACTTAGCATAAAATAGCATTTTCCATTTCTTTGGAACTTCATTTTTGAAGGCCCCTGTGTCACATAAAACTTACATTATATAAATTTATGTGCTTTTCTCCTGTGAGTCTGTTTATTATTATAGAGTTTTCAGCCACAAACCTTGTGATGGGTGAGGAAAATATATATTTTCTCCCCTACAAAAGGCACCACTAAGAGAGCAAAAAGGCAAGTCTTAGAATGAGAGGAAATATCTGGAGAGCATATATTAAACATAAGACTTGTATCTCAAATATGTAAATAACTCCTACAAATCTATAAGAAAAAAACAAATAGCTCAATAAAAAATGGGCAAAATGTTTGAACGAGCATTTTACAAAAGTAACTATCCAAAAGTGATAGCGTGTAGAAAGGTGCTCAACATCATCAGTTACTAGGGACATGACATAGCACATCAAGTTGCCCCTACACAGACATCAGAGTGGCTAAAATTATAAAGACTGAAAATACTGACAAGACTGTTAAGAAGAATGTTGAGCAACTGCAGTTGTCATATGTTGCTGTGGGAGTTAAATTGGTACAACCAGTTTGGAAAACTGGCAGTATCTAGCAGAGTTAAAACATGAGTAGTTCAATAAGCAAAACCTCACAAGAGGAATACAAGTATTTCAAGAGTGGAGCTATGTGAAATGACTGGGGTTGCTTGGGGCCTGCATCAAAAATAAATTGAAAGATAAATAAAGGAATATACTGATTCTGTATGTTTGAGAGAAACTTGGGCACTGTAGAGGCTTGTTTTGCTAACCAGAAGGGCTACAACTATTATGAATAAATCAAACGTTTATGAACTCATGTGGCCTCGCTTGCCTGACTTTTCACCTTTGCTGCATAATAGAAATCCAGAATTGGGAAAAGCTCAGCAGGTACTTTTGTGAGCAGTAGACTACCTGACATTGTGGTAGCCCCTTCCTCATTTGCTCTTCTGCCCTTGCTGCTGCTGAAGACCTGGAAGGGGGAGAGGTTTGCATTATCACCAAGGTTGCTAATAAATGTTTTTCAATATAAACATGTAAAAGTTTTGCCAGAGCAGTCTTACTTTCCTCTTAAATGCTCCCCACAATTACCAGAATATTTTAAATTATGACACAATGAAAATGTTATTGCTGCCAGAGTCGAAATTTTTATTGCAAAACCAAGCTTTAAGTGTTTTAATTTTTAAGATGTTTCCAAAGCGAGGGTGATAGGCATAACAGTTTCGTATCTTTTTTTGTGCCATCTATTAAGAGGCAATTGTTTTCTTTCCTAGGACTGTTCTCCCTTTCATGTTAAGAGAAAAGGCTGTTTTTGGATGACTAAGAGGATCCCAGAGACATGAGGATAGCATCTGTAGCTGCTTCTGACACATCTTCTGTTCTTCATCTTGATGCTATTGATAGCACCATTGCTCGAATTCATTCTTGTTCATCCTCACTTACATTTTGTCTTGTTATATAGAAAAAACTTGCAAGCATTTTAATGTTGGAGAATTTTCTTTCCCCTCCCCACCCCGCCATGTCCATTTTGTCTATGATATAACTGAATATAAACTCTAATACCTTTCTATAGTTCTTGATTGGCCAGAGGAAAGTAAACAACTTGATTGTGCTCAGAGCCTGTCTCATGCCTCATTAGGTACTGGGGGTAAGCAGACGGCAGCAGCATTACACAGCTCTGCAGAAACATCTGATTTATTTTTATGAGCAAGTTATAGTCTTTAAGACGTGAGCACCAAAGTCACAAGTGGTGCCATATACATCATAAAAATGAGAGATGTTTTCTTATATGTCATGAAATAACCCATGCATGTAATTCCTTTGAGAGGAAGAAATAAATAGTCTCTTAGAACAAATTGATTTTTAAAACCATGTTATACAATTGTCTTTCCAAAATTCAATGATTTGGCTGTCTTGGCAAAAATTAAAATGCCCCAAAACATCAGCATCTATATCTCAAAAGAACGTGAAAATTCAAATTTTCCTTGCTTAAGGTATGACCTTTTTATCCTATTCTGATAGAAGAGCTTCTCCATTTGGAAGACTGTCTTTGTTTCTCTGTTAGAGCAGAGTTCTTGTGGTTTTTTTTTTTTTTTTTTGAGACCGAGTTTCACTCTTGTTACCCAGGCTGGAGTGCAATGGCGTGATCTCGGCTCACTGCAACCCCTGTCTCCTGGGTTCAAGCAATTCTCCTGCCTCAGCCTCCCGAGTAGCTGGGACTACAGGCGCCCGCCACCATGCTTGGCTAATTTTTGTATGTTTAGTAGAGACGGGGTTTCACCATGTTGACCAGGATGGTCTCGATTTCTTGACCTCATGATCCACCCACCTTGGCCTCCCAAAGTGCTGGGATTATAGGCATGAGCCACCATGCCCGGCCAGAGTTCTTGTGTTTAAAAATATGTATCTTTAAATGATTTCACCAATAATGAATGAATACAATCAAACATCCTCCCATATCAGAATGGCTGGGCAGATGAAGTTAGCATTTGTAGACCTGTGATTAAGTGCAGGGTGCCACTTGGATTTATGAAACAATAGCAATAAATTTACATTCTACAATATTTTCCCATTTACCATTTTGTCTTAATAAGCATGGCAGCTAGTTATCAGTCATGATTTCTCAAACAAAACCACATCAGAAGTTAATTTCTATGGCTATTCGGTATCAGAAAATCAGGTTAAAATTCAGTTTTTCTGCAGTAGAGTCCTTGTGATCCTTTGCTTGTGATTTCTTCAGTGAACATAAGATGCCTTTCTGGCTACTTTCCAAAGGTTTCCAATTAGATGTCATCTGCTTACTTGAAGCCCAAGGCAATTATCACCTTCCCCTTAAAACTGACTTTCCTTTCTGACTTTTTCTTTTCTGCTGATGGTAGTACATTTCTCATTGTTTTCCCCTCTAAAGCTGAATCTTGATTTTAGTTATTTATAATTACTTTCCCAAATGACTTTGAGGAAAATTGTTCCTTGGTGGCTTGGTGTACACTTAAACATCAGACCCAGAACTGAATCAGAGGCTCTGGGTTCTAATTTGGATTCTTTTAATTTGGGGAGCATGCTTCATTCAACAAGTTTCTTACCCAGCAATGTGCAAAATATTTTCCAGGGGCCTAAAAAATGCGAAGTATGGTATTAGACACCATGCATCAACAAGTAGAAAACATTGCTGTTCTCTAAGGAACTTACGGTCAACTTCTGGAGACAAGGCTTATTAAAAATGTTCAATTTACAATGACATTCGAGTATTATAAGGCAGTTGGGTCATTGCATCCTTACAGCTGAGATCTGATTTAGTCCTTCCCACTTTTTTCTTTTTTTCAGTGAGAATCCAAAGGGGGAGAGGTAAAATGACTTGGTAATGGGGATCCTAAGGCATCTTAATAGCAGAGTTGTGCTTGGGCCTGGGGGTGTGGGGTTATGGTGTCTGGTTGAGTGTTTTTCTGCTTTCCCTTACTGAGCTGCTACTGGAGTGGGTAGACTGTTAGGGCAATATGTTCCAATAATGAAAAGTCACAGTATTTTGAGAAAGGACCATGAAGGAGGTAAAATCTGAGCTGGCTGGTCCTTGAAAGGTGACTCACATTTAGGTAAAGGGTATACAAAGAGCTTTCCAAGGAAACCAGATGGGATGGATTAGAAGATCAGGGATTGGATAGAGATGAATAAGGCAGATGCTTTCTCCTGTTGAAAAGTATTGGGAAGTAAGCTTGGAACTACAACTAAAGAGCTAAACATTTTAGGGCCTAAGGCAGGAGGATCGCTTGAATCTGGGAGGTGGAGGTTGCAGCGAACTGGGATTGCACCACTGCATTCCAGCCTGCGTGACAGAATGAGACTCTGTCTCAAAACAAAAAAACAAACAAACAACATTTTAGGGAGATTCATGTTATAGTGGAGAGCAGGACTGATTGTCATGTGTGAGAAACTAAAATAAGATTGTCAAGTAGGAGGTTATTGAAGCAGTTTAGGTATTTTGATAACAGCCCAAATGGATATGGTAGGTATAGAAATTAAAAGAGGGGCATAGTTGGGGAACTCTTGAAAGAAGGATGGATAGAAATTAATGACAGCTTGGATTAAGGAGGTGAAAGAGAAGGTGCAGGCAAGGAAGACAGAAGTTTGAGACTTGATAGATAAAACAATGAGAAATGAAATACCATGAGCAGGAAAGGGAAAATCAGAGGGTGATAATTATGTTGGGCTTCAAGTGGGTAAGACCTAAGTGGGAATCCATGGAAGGTAGCTGGAAAGACACCTTCAGTAAAGACAGCGTGAGCTAAAGACAGATTTGAGAATTATCTGCATAAAAAAGTGGTAGTTAAGGTATGACAATAGGACTAGGTTCTGACAATGGAGCATGGAGTACAGTGAGAGAGCTTTGGGAAACACCTACCTCTAGGTAAATGAACTGGCTGGCCTGGAAGCAGGAAAATCAGAAAAGTGTGAGAAGAGAATTCAGTTTCAAAAACTAGGAGGTGACTAATTTTAACACCTACAATAAATTTGTTTGTTGTTGTTGAAAGATCTTTAAGGAGAAATGTGATACTCCATGTAACATGGGTCCAGGAGATCTATTACATTTTGTTCCCCAGTCCTGTAGGAATGTGAGGGTAGGAGACATTCTTAGAGGTTGGTCAGAGGATGGTTTTCCATATTTCATAATATATAAAGAAACAAATCCTGGTAAATACACACAACTTGACCAAATAACCTTAAATAGATATATTAAAAATCACTAACAATTCTTGAAAATATCAATTTCCCTTTGATTTGTATAATCTTTTTGTTTTTATGGTGGGTTAAATTTTCACTGAGACTTTGTTAAGCAGAATTCTTAATGAGATTGTAATGGAATTGGATTAATGTTCTTTACTTTCTCTGGAAAGCATACCCCCAAAGGAAAAAAAAAATAGATTTTGATAAGTAGACAAAAGAGATTTATTTTCAGAGAAAACCGACTTACTAGTTCTAATTAAGATAATTTGAAACACAGGATCATCATTTCCTAAAACCATTTGGAAAAAAAGAAAGAGGTCTTTAAAATAAGCATACTGGTTTTTTTTTTTTGTTTTGTTTTAATTGTTGAGAATAGAGAGAAGTGTGAATTCTATTACTGCTTTAGATGTGTGAAGATTTTAATAAGAAGTTTAGTAGGTTTACTGTGAACTCGACATTCAAAGTTAACATCATTTTCATTTTCTTTTTTTATATCTGTTATTAGAACATGAAATTAATTTCTAAAATGTTTTCCTGAGAGCTTCCTACTACTTTTTACATGTCTTCATGTCTACCGTCTAATGGTAGAAAAAATATTTTATACATGAATTATCTTAGATATCATAAGTCAAGAGAAATGTGATTTTTTCCATATGTAAATAATGTTTTTTAAAAAATTTATTATACTTTAAGTTCTGGGATACAGGTGCAGAATGTGCAGCTTTTTTACGTAGGTACACGCGTGCCATAGTGGTTTGCTGCACCCATCAACCCATCATCTACCTTAGGTATTTCTCTTAATGCTATCCCTCCTGTAGCCTCCGTGTGTGATGTTCCCCTCCCTGTGTCCATGTGTTCTCACAGTTCAACTCCCACTTATGAGTGAGGACATGTGGTGTTTGGTTTTCTGTTCCTGTGTTAGTTTGCTGAGAAGGATGATTTCCAGCTTCATCTATATCTCTGTAAAGGACATGAATTCATCCTTTTTTATGGCTGCATAGTATTCCATGGTGCATGTATGCCACCATGGAAGACATGGTGGTAGTTCAGTCAGGATGGTGGCAAAAATATTAAGGGAAAAATATTTGAGATAATTATAGGAAATAGTCACAAAACTCCCATGGAAGGCCAAGTGGTTTACATAGCTTCAGGAAAGAATAAGCTGAGGGCGGCTAGTTCTTTTATCTTGAGGCCTGAAGCATAGGGCAATTAACAGGGGAATGCAAAGGAATTTATCTAAATGGCTTGTTGTCCTGAGACCAACCTTTGCCCATCTGTGCTTGGCTGCTTCCTACTCAGGGGAGGGTTTCTCTGTGGACATCTTTTTTGTTGATATTGATGCTATTCCTTTTTGCTTGTTAGTTTTCCATCTAACAGTCAGGCCCCTCTGCTGCAGGTCTGCTGGAGTTTGCTGGAGGTCCACTCCAGACCCTGTATGCCTTGGTATCACCAGCAGAGGCTGCAGAACAGCAAAGATTGCTGCCTGTTTGTTTCTCTGGAAGCTTTGTCCCAGAGAGGCACCTGCCAGATGCCATCTGCAGCTCTCCTGTATGAGGTGTCTGTCAACCCCTGCTGGGAGATGTCTCCCAGTCAGGATGCACAAGAGTCAGGGACCCACTTGAGGAGGCAGTCTTTCCCTTAGCAGAGCTAAAGTGCTGTCCTGGGAGATCTGCTACTTTCTTCAGAGCTGGCAGGCAGGAATGTTTAAGTGTGTTAAAGCTGCATCCTTAGCTGCCTTTTTCTCCAGGTGCTCTGTCCCAGGGAGATAGGAGTTTTATGTATAAGCCCTTAACTAGGGCTGCTGCCTTTCCTTCAGAGATGCCCTTCTCAGAGAGGAGGAATCTAGAGATGCAGTCTGGCTACACCTGCTTTGTAGAGCTGGGGTTGGCTCCACCCAGTTTGAACTTCCTGGTAGGTTTGTTTACACTCAGTTGGAAATGCAGAAATTACCTGCCTTCTGTGTTGATATCGCTGGGAGCTGCAGACTGGAGTTGTTCTTATTAGGCTATCTTGCCCACAACTGGTCAATAACTTCTTAAATTTTATGAAATGATTTTGAAGATTGAAAAAATTTAACCTGTCAAGATTTTTATTTTGAGTCCTGGGGTACATGTGCAGAATGTGCAGGTTTGTTACATAGGTAAATGTGTGCCATGGTGATTTGCTGCAGCTATCAACCCATCACCTGGTATTAAGCCCGGCATGCTTTAGCTATTTTTCCTGATCCTCCCACCTTCCCTCCCTCTGTTGACAGGCCCCAGTATGTGTTCTTCCCCTCTCTGTGTCTATGTGTTCCCATTGTTCAACTCCCACTTATAAGTGAAACATGCAGTGTGTGTTTTTTTTTGTTCCTGTGTTAGTTTGCTGAGGCTAGTGACTTCTAACTCCATCCATGTCCCTGTAAAGGACATGATACCATTCCTTTTAATGTCTGCATAGTATTCCATGGTGTTTATGTACCACATTTTCTTTATCTAGTCTATCATACACGGGCAATTGGGTTGATTTCATATCTTTGCTATTGTGAATACTGCTGCAATGAACATATGTGTATATGTATCTTTATAATATAATGATTTACATTCCTTTATGGTATATACTCAGTAATGGTATTGCTGGGTCAAATGATATTTCATGTTCTAAATCTTTGAGGAATCACCACACTGTCTTCCAGAATGGTTGAACTAATTTACATTCCCCCCAACAGTATAAATGCATTCTTTTTCTCCGCAATATAGCCAGCATCTGTTGTTTTTTGACTTTTTAATAATTGCTGTTCTGAGTGTAGTGAAATGCTATCTCATTGTAGTTTTGGTTTGCATTTCTCTAATGATCAGTGATGTTCAGATTTTTTTTCATATGTTTGGTGGCTGCATGTATGTCTTCTTTTGAGAAGTGTCTGTTCATGTCCTTTGCCCACTTTTAAATAGGGTAGGATTTTTAAAGATAAAATCTAAAGAGATTTAAACCCAGATACATTTATCAACTATTTTTGTCAATTTCTGTTTTATATTAAAACTATTTTTACATTGTTCTTATTTTGGGTAATGGAGTTTAATAAATGTTATTAAGTGTTTTAAATTTTTAGAATACAGTTTGTACAGTAGATAAACAGATTTGCTACAGATGTGAAACCTGGGCCCCTACATCTAATGGCAACTTTTTTCTTTTATACTACCATTTATTTTTTCTCCCAGGATTTCTTAGCTTTCTTTTCTAGAGGATGCCACATCTTCGCCTTTTTCTAAGTGAAACTGGAGACAGTCAAAAGTGAAGATGTTCAGAAAGATCTACATTTGGACTGGAATATTTAACTGTACACATATTTAGTGCCTATACAGCAAACATGTAGCAAGATTGAAATACAATAATCTCCCCCAAACATGAGATTCCAGTAAAAATTCAAAGTGAGATGCTGTTAACTTTGTAGCTCCTTTTGTTAATCAAAGCATTTTGAATTTAATTGCATGTGAATTGTGAGTAACAATTCTGAGTTGAGAAAAGGCAGCTGGAAATTGGGAATATTTAAAAAGGAAGTAAAGCTGATGGCAGAGAAGAAACACAAATTTTTATAACAACTGGAAACGATACTCAAAGATTGGAAAGCTCCCCAGTAGCCCTTAGGAGGAAGAAAAGGGCTGATTGAGGCCTCAGCGAGTTCAGGACTGGGCTTGGAAACTGGAGAGACGGGCGGCTGGAGGTAGGGCTGCAGGACCAATTCTGCAATAATATTGAAAAGACAATGATCATTGAGATGTAGATGCAGATAAATTTAAAGAAAGATACTTTGAAGTATTTATGTTTTCTGTAACAAAACAAAAGTAACTTGTAAGCGTGTTGTTAATACTAAAGAAAAGAGGTGGCAAGAAAGGGAACTCCTGAAAACTTTTTGCATGCAAAGGTATCGTTCATAATATCGTTCATTTAGGTGTATAAAATGCATAGCTAATATCTTTACTTAGTATATTGCCTTATAAATATGAAAGTGTGTGTTAGATTTCTTACAGATTTAGCTATGACATTGTTTCCTCAACTCTGTTCTTCTCCTATGGCTTTAGTTTATTGATTATAAATTATGTTACCAGATTTCTTCTACACCCAAATCCCTGTGGTTTGGAGGAAACTATTATATGTTTGAAGGAGAATAGGCACAGGTTTGTATAAAAGGATTTGAAATAATAAAGTTGAGTACAACTAAAGCAATTTAGGCTGATTCCTGGTATCCATAAAATTAATACACTTTAAAATAGACATGTCTAACTAATGAATTTTGAAAATTAAAATATTTATTAGACATTAGGGCAATTTCCCCCCTCCTAGCATCGAAGTCTCAATGTGAAAATTGAGATTCTTTGCAAAGAGCCTGGAATAACCTCCTTTAAGTCTTGGAATGTAATGATGTTGGTAAATATACCTTGATGTATCCCTGGGTCCTAGGATTCACCAGCCCTTGATCACAGATGATCTCAGATTAATGGCCAAATTAACTGGCATTTCCAGAGCTTGGGGTTACATCTCCAAACTTCTTTAAGGGATCCCTCAGGGTACTGTGCAGTTGGATACAGGTAGATTCATGTTTTCTACTTTGGTTTCCTCTTCCATACATAAGGTCTAGTGCAACTGCTGCGAATGCCTGTTATGGAGTTGTCATTGACTCTGCTAATGGTGCATCTTCCCACAATGGCAACATTGCTAATACTTTCTTTCCTACAGTCTCTCAGATTCCAGCCTAAATGTAGCACTCAATGGGGATGACTTTCCTGACTCTTCCCCACAGCTGGATGAGGGTCCTTTATTCTATGCCTCTATAGCACTCTGTACTTCTTTTTTGCAGACTTGAACACTTGTAATTATTTAAGTCATTTCTGTATTTCTTCAATCATAAGATATGCTTAAAAATTTGTGATAATTGAAAAAAATTATTTTATGTGGTAATTTCTCATCATGGAGAATTCATTGAAACAATGGTGTCTTTTATAATTGATGGCATCTTTTAATTTGCTTTTGGAAGTGTGATTGGGCATAAATTTATTAATTATGTATTCTTTTAATCTTTTTTTTGACATTTAGAATCAGGGATTATTTCCCACTAAATTGCAAATGATTTTCCTTATAAAAATTGCTTTGCAATTGTTAAGGTACAGACTTCAGAGTTGGACCTGGTTCTTGTCCTAGCCATGCCAATTGAAGTAATATGCTATTTGTGTATACATATTTTTCTCTCTTCCCTGATGGTCTATAAACTCCAAGAGCCCTGAAGAAACCTGTTTTTCATTCCTCTCTAGCAACTAGAACAGCACCTGTAGGTAGCGAAGGCTCAATAAATACTGGACTGCTGGCACCTTTGACTTGCTCATTCCTCATTTGATACTAATGACACTTTGAGGTAGATAATTACCTAAGAACAGAAACCACTCATTTATTCAACAAATATTCATTGTGTTCCCACTAATCAAAGTGTAAGATGCTGGAGCTATGCATAGTGATGACAGAGTACCTGTGATGAGTTCCTCTTACAGTGAGGTGGAACCAATAATCTCAACACTATGGGGCAAGTATCTTAATAGAGGCATGTATGAAACAATTCAGTAGCATGAAGAGGTATGAATGACTCCCTAGAGGAGAGCAGAAAAGGTTCACAGAGTTGACAACATTGGAGCTGGACCTAAAGGAATGAATAATTATTTAATAAATTATTCAATAACTCTTCCCAAAAGAGTTTGAAGTAAATTTAAGTAAATTGTAAATTCATACATTCAAAAAGTGAGGAATAAAGAAATAAGTAAGTATGAATAAAAAATAAAGTTAGAATAATAAGATGGAGTCAGAGGAAGACTTTGAATGCAAGACCACGTGCCTTAGAGCCATATACAATTGCTACAGTCCTATACCATCACCCATTCTATATTATGCTATATTGTATTATACTATATTTATTATAGTATATTATGACAAAGGGATTCAGGTAATAGTAAAGCAATCTGTTTTCCACAGTGAAGCTAGTGGTTGTATGCAAAGAGGATTGAGAGTGGTTGCCGTGAGAAATGAGACTGAGTGTAAGGAAGCCAGGAAAGGCAATTGGAAGCGCTTGAGATAGGTCAGTTATGGAGATGGGGATCAGAACTAAGACAGTGGCAATAATAGCACAAGTGAGGGATAGGGTTTTGATTCCAGGAAATCAAGACTGCTTTTACTTCTGCTTTTGTTCTCAATGGCAATACCCTTTTGTTGTTGTTGTTCAGTAGATATTGCTAGGGAACCATAGCTCTGACACTGTGGTGACATGTGCACTCTTTTGAAATATAGCCTTTAACAATGACCACATCATCGATGGGCATTTGGGTTGGTTTCAGGTCTTTGCTATTGTAAACAGTGCTGCAATGAACATTCGTGTGCACGTGTCCTTATAGTAGAACAATTTGTAATCCTTTGGATATATACCCAGTAATGGGATTGCTGGGTCAAATGGAATTTCTATTTCTATGTCCTTGAGGAATCGCCACACTGTCTTCCACAATGGTTGAACTAATTTACACTCCCACCAACAGTGTAAAAGTGTTCCTATTTCTCCACATCCTCTCCAGCATCTGTTGTCTCCAGATTTTTTAATGATCGCCATTCTAACTGGCGTGAGATGGTATCTCAATGTAGTTTTGATTTGCATTTCTCTGATGACCAGTGATGATGAGCATTTTTTCATATGTTTGTTGGCCTCATGTATGTCTTCTTTTGTAAAGTGTCTGTTCATATCCTTTGCCCACTTTTGAATGGGTTTGTTAGTTTTTTTCTTGTAAATCTGTTTTAGTTCTTTGTAAATTTTGGATATCAGCCCTTTGTCAGATGGGTAAACTGCAAAAATTTTTTCCCAATCTGTTGGTTGCCGATTCACTCTAATAATTGTTTCTTTTGCTGTGCAGAAGCTGTGGAGTTTGATTAGGTCCCATTTGTCAATTCTGGCTTTTGTTGTCAATGCTTTTGGTGTTTTGGTCATGAAGTCCTTGCCTACACCTATGTCCTGAATGGTTTTGCCTAGATTTTCTTCTAGGGTTTTTATGGTGTTAGGTCTTATGTTTAAGTCTTTAATCCATCTGGAGTTAATTTTAGTGTAAGGTGTCAGGAAGGGGTCCAGTTTCTGCTTTCTGCACATGGCTAGCCAGCTTTCCCAACACCATTTATTGAACAGGGCATCCTTTCCCCATTGCTTGTTTTTGACTGGTTTGTCAAAGATCAGATGGTTGTAGATATGTTGTGTTGCCTCCGAGACCTCTGTTCTGTTCCATTGGTCTATATCTCTGTTTTGGTACCAGTACCATGCTGTTTTGATTACTGTAGCCTTGTACTATAGTTTGAAGTCTGGTAGTGTGATGCCCCCCGCTTTGTTCTTTTTGCTTAGAATTGACTTGGCTATGTGGGCTCTCTTTTGGTTCCATATGAAGTTTAAGGTGGTTTTTTCCAGTTCTGCGAAGAAGGTCATTGGTAGCTTGATGGGGATAGCATTGAATCTGTAAATTACTTTGGGCAGTATGGCCATTTTCACGATATTGATTCTCCCTAACCATGAACATGGAATGTTTCTCCATCTGTTTGTGTCCTCTCTTCTTTCGTTGAGCAGTGGCTTGTAGTTCTCCTTGAAGAGGTCCTTTACGTCCCTTGTTAGTTGTATTCCTAGGTATTTTATTCTCTTTGTGGCAATTGTGAATAGAAGTTTGTTCTTGATTTGGCTCTCTTTAAGTCTGTTATTGGTGTATAGGAATGCATGTGATTTTTGCACATTGATTTTGATGATAGACTGGATAGGGAAAATGTGGCACATATACACCGTGGAATATTATGCAGCCATCAAAAACGATGAGTTTGGGTCCTTTGTAGGGACATGGGTGAACCTGGAAACCATCATTCTCAGCAAACTGACAGAAGACCAGAAGATCAAACACCGCATGTTCTCACTCATAGGCGGGTGTTGAACAGTGAGAACACATGGACACAGGGAGGGGAGCACTACACACTGGGGTCAGTTGGGGGGAAATAGGGGAGGGAGGGTGGGGGGTGGGAAGCTGGGGAGAGATAGCAAGGGGAGAGATGCCAGATGTAGGTGATGGGGAGGAAGGCAGCAAATCACACTGCCATGTGTGTTCCTATGCAACAATTTTGCATGTTCTTCACATGTACCCCAAAACCTAAAATGCAATAAAATAAATAAATGGGAAAAATAAAATAAAATAAAATAAAATAAAATAAAAAAACAAAAAAACAATGACCACATCAATCTAAATTGAGTATGGTATGCTGATTCTGTCAGACAATCATATATCTGCTTTGATTCCCTTAAAATAGATGAATCATTTGGTTTATTCTCTGAAATTATAAGAAGCATACATAACTTCAGTTTGTAATTGCTATGAAGCTATGGCTTGGTGATATTAACATTTAGATTTATAACTTTTAATAATTTGTTCATTTTTTTTTTTGTTTACAAAAAAAAAAAAAAAAAACTTGTTCAGACCTAAGCATACATCTCTTAAGAGAAACAAAAACATAGATATTGACTATCAGGAATTGTATTGATCAGGGTTCTCCAGAGAAAGCCAGAAGAAGAACAAACAAAACTAATAGAAGACAGACACAGATATATCTACTTATAGATAATATACTCTATATAGAAAGGCTTATAATAAGGTATTGGCTTATACAATTATAGAGGCTGAGATACCCCATAAGCTGGAAAACTCAGAAAACTGGTGATGCAGTTTGAAGGCCTAAGAGCCAGAGAGCCAATGCTGTAGATTCCAGTCAGACAGAAGACCTAAAAACCAGAAACATCAAGGGCAGAAAATCAATGTCCCAGCTCAAGCATCAGGCAGAGTGAGGGCAAGTGTCTCCCTCTGCCTTTTTGTTCTATTTAGGCCCTCAACAGATAGGATGATACCCACCCTCTCCGGGAGGGCCATCTGCTTTACTCAGCCTACTGATCAAGTGTTGATCTCTTCCGGAAACACCCTCACAGACACCGTCAGGAAAAATGTTTAACCCAGTTATCTCAACATCTTGCAATACAGTCAGGTTGATGCATAAAATTTACCATTGCAGGAGTGTCTAACAACATAAAGTGACCCAAATCAAGAGCTTTTACCTCAAAAATCATTTGTTTATCTCAAGGCAGTACAGGCCTAAAAGGAGGTGGGTTAAAAATGTAACCTAGTTCCTTTGGAAGATATTTTCTTTTCTTTTTTAAAAACATTTCTTATTTTATTATTACTGTGTTTTCTAAGTCACATTGTCTGTAATCTTACTTTATTTTTTTTTGGTATATAGTAGCTGTATATACTTATGGGGTGCAGGAGATGCTTTGACACAGAACTGCAATGTGTGATTACCATATCATGTAAGGTGGGGTAGCCATCCTGGAGAGAGAGTTTTCTAATCATTCCTCCCTTTTCCTCAACATTCTGCCTTTGTTCCACCTTACTTTCACTCTTTCCTTTACAAATGTGAGTGCATATCTTCTGAATTTAAATTGTGACAATGTTACACAAGGTTTAAAGTGTTAATGACTACTTAAGCCATTATTTTGAAACAGCAAAAGAAAAAGAACATTATGAAAGAAAAATAGAATTGCACAGTAATTTCTTGACAAAAGTGCTCCTGTTTAATGATTTGTAAAAGAAGTAGGAAGCGTTTTCAGTGGAAACTAATTATTTTGGTTTTCTATAATGAAAACCTGTGATGTTATTTAAATGTGTCTATTCATTAGTTTACTTTGTGACATTGGCACATTTGTTTGCTTTATGTATTTTCTCACTTCCTTGCATCTAAATGAGAGTGATATCATGATCAATAAGTTTAAAGTTTTTTTGGAACTTATGGTGATAATCTCTTGACCATGAAAATCGATAACTTTTAAATATTCCTACTTTAGGATAAAAAGGAATATTCTAATCACTCTTTGGGTCTGTTCTTTCACTTATCATCATGTATCTTGAAAGATGGTTCTTTATTCTGCTTTGTCAGAAAAATGTACAAATCAAATAATTATTGATATACACTTGGTGACTTATGTCTAGAATACATTTAAAAGTTACTGAAGAAATTAACCTTGGTTCCAATTGTTTTTGCCATGCTAATGGCCCTTAAGGAATGATTTAATTGTGTATGTCTGTGACAGGCTGCTTGATGACAGTGTTGTTCAAACCAGAAAGGGGACAAGGTTCTAAGGTCAAACCAGAAATAGCATGCCCTATCACACTCAAACAAGACAAGTTCAAGAATTTTTGGAGTTCAGATTTTTCTTAAGTTTGATCAGAATAGGGAATGTGAATTTATGGACCCTCTTTTTGCTCCCTGCCTGCTGTCAGCTTTGCCTTTGCTTGCTGATTTATTGCTTCTTTTCTCCTTGCAATCCCTTTAGTATGTGATAGAGGTGTGCAGAAGAGGTTTGCAGCTGGGTTCATAAACCCTTCTTACCTGAGCTCCCTGCCACAGATTCAGGTGTGCTGATTGATCTATCTAGAGTCCATGGCCCCTCTATACCTGTCCAACAAGTTCTATCTGCCCTTTTCACCCATCTTCTCACCCCTCACCCAAGTGAAAGTCAGATGTGATTCAGCAGACAGTACACAGTCTCATGGAAGGCAGATCCAGATCTGCCTTGGAAAATACACCAGCCTGGTAACCCTGTGATCCTAGGTGCCTGACCTTGTTTCTTAGCTTGCTAAGCCACACTAAATCTTTGGAGTTTACTCAGAACTTTTGCACAAAGAAAATACTTCTTGTTCAGCAGATCCTTCCAGAAATGGCAATAAATATTAGCAACCAGGGAAAAATAAATGTAGGCAGTAAATGAGTGATTCTCTAGAAATTAGTTGGGTAAAGCAGAGATGTACTATGGAGTGCCTATTTTGTGCTGTTCTCCATGCTAAACATTTTCATAAATATCTTTTTCAAGAACTTCTTTTACTTGTTTGACATTTCACTCTGCCATGCTCTCAGCTCAGCTGCTCACCTCTTGTATTTGCTAGACTGCTTGTTATTTTATGCATTTTGGCATCATTCCAGTATAGACTGTCTCTGAGAGGGCCTAAGATTTTTTCTAGGTAGACTCAAGATACAGCTGATAAAGGAAGAAAGGGAATGACTGCAAGTAGGGATTTAGCTAATGCACAGAAAGAAACTTTAAAGAAAGTAGGAATTCTATTTCTTGGATGAAATAGTACTTTTCCTTTAGCCTAATTTTCCCTCTTCTCTTTATATATTTACATGGTCACTATGGATGGCTAATGTGATACCTTCCCATTTTGAAACATATACAATTATATTCTAATAAGAAAACTTTCTTTTGTAGATTAAAAAATACCCCACCAAGGTGATGCTTCCAAGACGTTTTATAAAAAGTGTCTTTCTCTAGTCAATGCTAGTTCTTGCTGACTTACTGTTGAACACATTGTGTACCATCTCTCAGATCCACATTTCTGTGCATGGACTTCATTCTCAGGCACACACTTTATTTAGTGGGAAACACCCCTGCAGCTTCAGGGTACATGCTCCTTAATTTAAAGATCTTATAAGATCCTAGAGTGCCTTTATAGCTTTAGGAAAACTTCCAGAGGCATTTTTGATTGTTCTGGCTTGAGGCAAGTGCTCCTTCCTGAAGCTGAGTCAGCCTCACATGAATCATATGA
Organism: Sapajus apella; assembly: GCF_009761245.1. NCBI lineage: Eukaryota > Metazoa > Chordata > Mammalia > Primates > Cebidae > Sapajus > Sapajus apella. The sequence goes on along the minus strand of NW_022436968.1, from coordinate 11,780,791 downwards.
ATGAAAGGATTACTATGGAGAAAGTGATTCCCTGAAGGAAAAGCTTACTTGGCAGACAGTCAAAGGACTCCTTCAATGAATATAAAAATTCAAATAGCTCGATGAAATGATAGTAGGAAAAACTTAAGCCTGACTTAGTAGCTGATCTGAAGGTAGTTTTTTTCTGTTTTCTGTCCCACTATAATAAAAAACCGTTGGGGACTTTCGGTTTTATAGGATCCCAAATGGGAACATTTCTTTTATCTGATAAAAACCCATATAAATATAATTTTAATTTATATTTACTACTAACATTTATAGTTTTGTTTCTCTGTGATAGTGATCTTCAGTATGGAAAAGTAATAGACTAATGCTTTAACATGTAGGTAACACAGAATGTATTAACTTTGTGTGATCCTTGTAGTATAAAAAAGCAGACTGATACACAATAAGAAAATGCATCTTCACAACTTCCAATAATGATGAGTATAGACAGTCTTTATTAGTAATATACAAGCAGCAAATTTACAGTTAGTTAATAGGTATTTGCATTTACAAATATATGTAAATTAATGTTTAAAAGAGTTCTACCAGCTTGTAACCATCCTTGTGGGATCAAGCAACTCTTATTATACACACACACACGCTTACACATGCATGTATGTGCACACACACATGGCCCAGAGTGCCTCCTAATCTAATAAGGAAGGAATAGCAAAGAAACAGCTCTGTATTCAGTTTTCTGAGAGAGAGTTGACTGACTCAGGAGAATGAGATCAGCTGGTGACCCAGCTGCTCTGAGAGGGGGTTGGGGGTTTGAGACTGGAGGCTCAACTTTCTCATGCTTCAATGATGTCTCTGTAAATCCCTTGGGTCATAAGTGCACACTTTGAAAAGTACTGATAAAAAAAATCTGTAATGGGATTCAGATCACTTTACAGCATGAATTATTACTAATTGCCAGAAGACACTTGTCTGTGTTCTTTCATTTATGTCTATATAGGGGTCATATTGGAAATATTTGACACGTGATATAATACAGATACCTGACCAGCACTGACCAATCAGAGGAGATTGCAGCTATAAACATTTGAAACATCTTACGGGTATGCTTCAGCTGAATATCAGCCCTTTATCTCTATATGCAAAGTTACTAAGCTTTACTATTAATTATTTTTTTTTGTCTGTCAAGATACATACTCTCGCTCTGTTTCAATTTATTCCATTTATATCACAATTATTTCTAGTAAAAATTTAATTGGAAATTTTATACTTCCCTACCCATTGAAATACACACATATAATCTGTTATGAAATATTCCACCTGAAAATTACATTTTCTTGGAACATTAATTAGCTACCAAACTAACGTATTGCTTAATATTAAGCCCATAAATATTTACTGGGCTCCTACTGTGAGCTAAGTGGTGTTTTGGTCTCTGGATATACACTAGAAAGGATAAGGTCAATGCCCCCATGAATCTTATAGCTTCATTGAGGAGATCAGTAACAGAGGATTCCAAAGCAAAGTAATAAATGCTGGCTTGGGGAAATACAAGGGACTATGAAAGCAATGGGCAGTGTCATGCAGCATACACCTGAGACTAGGGAAGACTTCCTGGAGGAGGTGTTAATTAAACTGTGACTGAAGGATGTACTGAGAGGTGGGAAACATGAAGGAAAAGGGCAATGGGAAGACAATGGTTCAAATACGTGAAAAGTTCTGGAAATAGACAAGAAAATTTTCAATTACCCAAAAACGGTTAATATTGCTTAGGAGCCCTATCTATGGTCCACCTGATATGAATGGAAAAATGATCACTTATTACCACTTACTACCCCCATGCCCTTATACTTTTTAGTTACTTTTTTCCACTGAAAATGTACTGAACTTTATAGTCTGTTCTGTAAACAGAGTTCTATCGTTTGTCCTAGGCTTTTACTTTTATATGGAGTTACTGCTCACCATCAGTTTGCAGTGGAGAGTAGCAAGCAAAGATAAAAAGAAACATTCTAACTTTTACCTGCTGTTTCACGCCTCTCACCTTTGCTCATGATGTCTCTTTGACTGGGGTTGCCCTTTCTCTTCTCATTCACCTGTAATATCTACACATCTTTCAGGATTTGAATTAGTGTTCTCTTATCAAAACTTTGTGTCTCCTACAGATAGAGCCAACTACTGTATCCGGTACACAGATTCTTCTTATCCGCTGCAATTCTTTGTGCCTCATTTAGCCTGTAAACTGTTTGAGGGTAGGGGCATTATATTCTACCATTAAGGCCTGGAGTGATTTCTATCATAGCATGGCTGTTAGGGGTTTGAGGTACCTGTCACTTTTGTTTTGAGATTTGGTTATACACATAAGTTTTACTGCACAAATATGAACAAGTATTGCTTTTATGACTCTCTTCAAATATCTCAAAGAAGCTATATGGGGAACAAAGCATGGGTCAGGAAGTTTTCCTAGTTTCTACCCACTGAATTGGTGATAGGTTTTATATTACGGGTCTGACCTTACTTTTCACTCAGTCACAGGCAAATAGGAAACAAACCATGGGGTTGGACACAGGTAGTGGAAGAAAGCCCGTAAAATAGGATAGGAAGTGAGGGTCCAACTTCCTGCCTTTAAGGCAGGTCTCCCCAACCCATGGGCCATGGCCAGATACCAGTCTTCAGGCTGTTAGGAACTGGTCAGCACTGCAGGAAGTAGGGAGCAGGCTAGCCAGCATTACTACCTGAGCTTTGCGTCTTGTTAGATCGGTGGGGGCATTAGAGTCTCATAAAAATGCCAACCCTATGGTGAACTAACTGCACATGTGAGGGATCTAGGTTGTGCACTCCTAATGAGACTAACTAATGCCCGATGATCAGAGACGGATCCTGAAACCATCTGTCACTGTGGAAAGATTATCTTCCATAAAACTGGTCCCTGGTGCTGCTTTAAGTAGTAGTAGTCTGACTACCAATAAAACAAGGGCTAACGAAGGAATGGCTCTGACCAGCCAATTCTTCTTCACATGCTAAAGTGATCATTTGCCAACATGTGTTCTCAGTTTTTAAAATTTATATAAATTGAATCATACTGCATAGATAACTATACATACTCATTAACTCCAAAAATGTACAAGTTCCATTTAAGTTCCATGAAGGTTGAATGACTGAAATATGGTACAATGTTCAATTGATAATTTGGCTTGATGATTTTAAACTGCCTTTTAACCGTAACAATCTGTTTTCCTTTTACCTTTGATATTTATGTCACCTGAAATTATTCAATGTTCTTGGGATCTGGTAGATCTGGACCAAAAAAAAAATTCTAGTTCATAGAAAATGGACTAATCCTATGAAGAAAAATGGTTGTTATTAGGTTTGTTTTCTTTCGCTCCATATATGGCCTTGTGGCAGGATGGGGGCAAATTGTAACCAAACGTGGTAGGCGCTGATACATATGTTTCCATGCCAAAGAAGCTTTTCCAAGTTTAATTAATTAAAAGCTGTTAACTCTCTGATGCATTGTCTGTGGTCTGGTGATTACCAAGCCACAGGATTGAAGCTTTAGTTAATTTAGTAAGATCTCTACAACCTGTAACTTTCAAATCATACCAATTATAATTTTAGAGAGTAGTTTAAAATAGACTCAAAATTAGACCCTGTGCCTGAACAATATGGAGGAATATATTAATTTTTAAAATATAGCATGTTTAATAAAAATTGATTGGTGTGTACTTAGGAAATAATTTCAGATATAGCAGGACATAAACAGTGTGCACAAGAGTATTGGATCTCTTGCCTTAAGCTGTGTACCAAGCATACCTTCATTCATTCATTCATTCATTCACTTAATTTTGACTCTTTTACTTAGGAGAGACTGATGAATACTGAGGGAATTTGTGGGATGTGGTAGAAGGGAAAGCTAATGTGCCTAAACCAACCTTTGGTGTTTGCTTCTGTTCTTTACTGAGAATAATTATTTTCAGTCTTGATGTTTCAAAGATTATTTTAATGTCATTTCTTATTATAACAGTTTATTTTTTTGATACAATTAATCCAATTATTCCATGGAAATAATTCTAGGTTTGTTGGTCATATTATAAATAGAATAATATGAAACTCAGGACATATTTCACATCTTGGTTTAAACCTGTAGTAACATTGTTTTATAGGAAATATGTAAAGTGTTACATACCCTTTATCATTAAATTAAACAAATATTTTGTTTCAGAATTTCTGGTCAGAATATTGAAATTCAGCAGTCCTGGGGTGATAGGATTAAACAGAGTTTGACATACGCATTGTTGAGAATTAGGGAAGCTTATACAAAGATTCAGGCTTTTGCTTCCTATTTTTTGAAAAATGTTAATGCAAGTAATGTTTTTCAGAAAAGTGAAAAATTCTTTGGCACATTGTCTTCTGTCATATATTGTCCTCCTTGGCTTTATCTATGTTTTTTTTTTTTTTTTTTTTTTTTTTTTCCTGAATGAGTCTATTGAAATAGCTCCAATAAACTTGCCAGGTAAGAACTTTTCACAGGTTGATGATAGCCTGTCGGATGAAATGTTTTTGGGTGTACTTATCTGTACTCTGTTCTTTTATTTGTTTAATTAAGAAAATATCTTTCTATTATGAAATAAAAGACACATGCAGATAAGTGCAGAAAAAAATCAAGATATAGTATAATGAATTGTTATAAAGAAAATATCTCTTTAACACAGCCCAGGTCAAAAATTAGAAAACATCAATAGCTGTCAAAAGGTCCCTTCTCCCAGATATTCTTTCATCTCCAATAGTAGATATCATGACAGTAATTCTGTGGTTAAAATGCCCTCGATTTTCTTTCTTGGTTAACCTCCTATGTTTGCATTCCTAGATAATACAGTTTTGGAAATTTATGTAAATGGATCCAGGCTACATGGAATATTTTTGTGCCTTGTTCTTTTACTCAATATTTTGTGTAAGATCCACATTCATCTTTACTTCATTTTGAGAAATTTTAATTGATTTCTGGATGAAATAATTGTCAGGATTTCTTGGGGTTTACTTTTATCTATCACTAGCCATTACTTGTTTCACCCCTTCTATTTCCTTTCAAACTTTTTTTGACTATGTTTGGTTGTTTTAATGCACAATTACAGAGAGACTCTTTAATGCACAATTATAGATAGATATTTATTTGGCACAATCCTGTTTTGTGTGTAGAGGATTTTATTAAACATATTTTATTGCACTTTAGGTTCTGGGATACATGTGCAGAACATGCAGGATTACTGCATAGGTACATACATGGCAATGTGGTTTGCTGCCTCCTTCCCCGTCACCTAGGATTTTTTTAAATTGCAGGTTTTTTTCTAGCTCTTGAATTATATAAATTTATTGACTGCAAAGATTTTGAGTAGAAGGGAAAGAAATAGATGTTGCCCTTTAGAATGATTGAATAAACTTACTAGAGGAGCATATGGTACGAAGCATGGTATGAAAGGAGCTGACTGATTAACAACAAGCTTTCAGGGAATAGAGTGTCTATTGACAGTTTCAAGAGGAAAATCAACAAAGGAAGAAAAACAGTTGGCATCTTCATGTTTAGTAATTACCTTTTTGTTTTGGTCATTTGAAAAATTTAGCATTTTGACAAAACCACTGGAAACTTACGGCAGAGCTAGAGAAATAAGTAATTTTGATTGAAGGGTTTTCTACCTGGAATCCTTTCAGATAATGACACAATTATATTTTGAGCCTAAATATATATGTTATGGTAAAAGAGAAAGCAAGAGCAGTTTTCTGTATTTTGTTTTAACAAGGGCAATCCTATCGTTGACAGCAACTTGATTCCACAAACCTACAAACGTTTTACCCTCCATATTTCAAGATGCTTACTGTGGAGTCTCAGGATACAGATTTGACTGACATTTTATCCAGTGAAGTCAGTGATAAAAGTATTATTGGAAATTCAGTGGGAAAACTCAGGGCAAAATTAAATATGAGGTACCATTAAACTAAAGTTGATGTTAATTAAATTCCAATTTTACTTCTTTATTCCCTATCTTGATGAGTAGAACTGCTATTCACCCAGTCGCTTAATTCAGAAATAAGGAATCATCCTAGACTTACCTTCTTTAGCTCATACATACCACCAACGATCAAAGTCTATTGATTTTTTTTTTTTAAATCTTCATTATTGCATCTCTTCTTTTTTCCTCATTGCTATTGCCTTAATTTAGGCAAGTACTTCTCATCTAGTTGACTGAAATTTTTATTTTATTGTTGACCTCTTTTGTTTTAAATTATACTTTAAGTTCTGGGATACATGTGCAGAATGTGTAGGTTTGTTACATAGGTATACACATGCCATGGTGGTTTGCTGCACCCATCAACCCGTCATCTACATTAGGTATTTCTTCTAATGCTATCCTTCCCTTAGCCCGCCACCCACTGACAGGCAGTGGTATGTGATATTCCCCTCCCTGTGTCCATGTGTTCTCATTGTTCAACTACCACTTATGGGTGAGAACATGCGGTGTTTGGTTTTCTATTCCTGTGTTAGTTTGCCGAGAATGATGGTTTCCAATTTTATCCATGTCCTCACAGAAAAGGCCTTCGATAAAATTCAACACCCCTTCATGCTAAGAACTCTCAATAAACTAGGCATCGATGGAAAATATTTCAAAATAATAAGAACTATTTATGACAAACCCACAGTCAAAATCATATTGAATGGCAAAAGCTGGAAGTATTCCCTTTGACAACCAGCACAAGACAAGGATGCCCTCTTTCACTACTCCTATTCAACATAGTATTGGAAGTTCAGTCCAGGGCAATCAGGCAAGAGAAAGAAATAAAGCATATTCGAGTAAGAAAGGAAGTCAAATTGTCTCTGTTTGCAGATGACATGATTGTATATTTAGAAAACCTCATCGTCTCAGCCCAAAATCTCTTTAAGCTGATAAGCAACTTCAGCAAAGTTTCAGGATACAACATCAATGTGCAAAAGTCAAGCATTCATATGCACCAATAATAGACAGAGAGCCAAATCATGAGTGAACTCCCATTCACAATTGCTACCAAGAGAATAAAATACCTAGGGCTCATCCCTTTTTTTTCCCCTTATACACCAGACTGTCAGCCATATCAAAGGACAAACACCATCATCTTTTTTTGCCCTGGTGCCATTGCACATCCCCCTGAACATCCTTATCCTTCTCTTTCACTTGGCTTACTCTCACTCAGTAAGGTTGAGATCAAGAATCTTCAGGTAAACTTTTGATCCACTAAAATTGTCTTGGGAGAGCCCCCTTTGCAACCACATTTCTTCTACTTACCTTCATTATAACCCTGCCTATACTATCTTTGTAATTGTGGGTTCCTCATAACTGTCTCTGCCACTTATGTGTGAGTTCCTTGAAATAAGCCTGCATGTCTAGTGTTGGGATTCTCTACAATGCATAACAGGCACTCAATATATGTATGCAGGAGTCTGGTCAGTGCAGGGAAGCAGAAACATCCCCAAGCATGAGGACAGACCTTCTCAACAAAAGGGCTGTTTTCCCCTGAGCCCCTTTGGACATTAGCCTTGTCTCATACGATCCCAGTTCACAGAAACTTTAGAATTATTTTTATCTGTTTTTTCTTTTTCTAATCATAGGATTTTTCATCCTGGTTCTACTTAAGTTACCTAAATTGGATCACTTGCTCAGGCAGTTGCAACTGAAATTTTTATTGACATTCTTAAAGCATTCAGAGGTGAACCATGTTTTACAGATGACATGCTCTAGCATTGTAATCGGTTCAAAGATGATAAATGATCTTTGTTTTGGAAAATATTAGAACAAATTTTAACATTTTACAAGTCACTGTCACTTATATTGCAATTTTACCAACTCTTACATCAGTATGTAGAGCCATGCAACATTTTAAAGATCTTTTTATATTTTTCAATGCTGGGATATTGTAAAAATTGAGGCTGTGTTTTGATCAATAAGGACCAGACACAGTTTCTCTAGAAATCAGTACTGGGATTCATTATATGGGTATCTAGTCATTCAAATATTTTCTAGTCATGCAAACATTTCTCTTATAATTTTTAAAGTATTTTACTGAATTGTCACTTTTGTTATATATTCACATGCAATTCATTTGGATCTAGAAAAATTAGTTTCATAAAAATTAAAAACATTGAAAATCTTATTAAAAGTCAAATCTCAATTTGTTTGGTTTTTATAATCAATTTTTTGCTAAAACTATTAGTAATAGCAAGTCAAAATTCATGCAAAATACTGCGGAGAGATAAAATTATTTTTATAATAATATATTATAAAACATATATATAAACATCAACTTTTTTTTTTTTTGAGGATCTTCTGTTTTGTTTAAGTCTTCTTGTACATTTTTCCTCCTGCCTAGATTAAACTGTTGTAACAACATTAGGTGGCACTGCCATCAAACTGGTTGTAAGGTTAAATTTACATGTGTTTCAGCAAGATGTTTCCTCTCTGGTCAGATGAAGAAATGTCTAATATGATCTCTGTAATACTGGCAAGAATATATACAAAAATTTTATTTTTGATTAACAACCATTACTGTATACATTTCTGAGGCACAATGTGATGTTTTAATAGATATATACAATGTGGAATGATTAAATCAAGCTAATTAACATATTCATCACATTGTGTACATATAATTTATGGTGAGACATTTGGAATACTTAACACAATATTATTGACTAAAGTCACCCTGCTGTGCAAAAGACCTCAAAACCTATTCTTCCTATGTGAAACTTTGTACCCTTTGACCAACAATTTTCCATTCCTATCCTCCCACCCTCCACTCACCTACAGTCTCTGGTAACCATCATTTCACTTTCTACTTCTATGAGTTCAACTTCGTTAGAGCCTACACATAAGTAAGATCATGAGGTATTTCTTTCTCTGTGCCTGGTTTATTTCACTTAGCATAGTGTCCTCCAGATTCATTGGTGTCATCCCAAATAACAGTAATTCCTTGCCTTTAAAGGCTGACTAGTATTCCATTGTATATATAGATCATAGTTTCTTTATCCCTTTATCAATTGATGAACACTTGGGATTAATCCATATCTTGGCTATTGTGAATATGCTACAATGAACATGGATGTGCAAATATCTCTTCACATATTGATTTCACTTTCTTTGGATACAGACCCAGAAATGGGATTACTGGATCATATGGTAGTTCTCTTTTCAGTTTTTTGAGGAACTTCCCTAAGGTTTTACAAGCATAATTTATAAGCATAATTCATTTTATCTTATTGTGCTTTGTTTTATTGTGTTTCACAGATACATGCTTTTTACAAATTGAAAATTTGTGAAAAGACTGCATTGAGGAAATCTATCAGTGACATTTTTCCACCAGTGTGTGCTCACTTTGCATTTCTGTATTACATTTTGGTCACTCTTGAACTATCTATAAATTTTAAATTATTTTTATATCTGTTATGATGATCTGTGATGAGTGATTTTTGATGTTACTATTATAATTGTTTTGGAGCACCACAAATTGCACCCATATAAGATAGCGAATCTAGTCAATAAATGTTGTGTATATTCTGACTGCTTCACTAATGGGCCATTCCCCAATCTCTTTCCTCTCCTCAGGAATTTCTATTCCTTGAGACACACAGTAGAAAATTAGACCAATTAATAGCCCTGAAAGCACTCTTAAGTATTCAAGTAAAAGAAAGACTTACATGTCTCTCACTTTAAATCAAAAGCTACAAATGATTAAGCTTAGTGAGGAAGGCATGTTGAAAACTGCCATAGGCAGAAAGCTAGGCCTCTTGTGTGAAACCATCAGCCAAGTTGTGAATAAAAGGGTAAGTTCTTGAAGGAAATTAAAAGTGCTACTCCTGTGAACACACAAATGAGAAGAAAGCAAATCAGCTTCATTACTGATAGGGAGAAAGTTTGAGTGATCTTAATAGAAGATCAAACCAGTCATAACATTTCCTCAAGCCAAAGCCTAATCCAAAAAAGATCCTAAGTCTGTTCAATACTAAGAAGGCTGAGAGAAGTGAGGAAGCTGTAGAAGAAAAGTTTAAAGCCAGCAGACGCTAGTTCATGAAGTTTTGGGAAAGATACCTATCCATAACATATAAGTAAATGTAAGGTAAAGCCTCAAGTGCTGATGGAGAAGCTGCAGAAAGCTGTCCAGAATATATAGCTAAGATAATTAATGAAAGTGACTACACTAAAGAACAGATTTTTAATGTAGATGAAACAGCCTTATATTGGAAGAAGGTATCATCTAGGACTTTCATAGCTAGAGAAAAAAAAGTCAATGGTTGGCTCCAAACCTTTAAAGGACAGTCTGACTCTCTTGTTAGGGGCTAATGCAGCTGGTGATTTTAAGTAAAAGCCAATGCTCTTTTATCATTCTGAAAATCTTAAGGGTCCTGTAATTATGCTAAATCTACTCTGCCTGTGCTCTATAGGTGGAACAACAAAGCCTGGAGGATAGTATGTCTATTTGTAGGATGGTGTACTAAATATTTTAAGCCCACTGTTGAGACCTGCTGCTCAAAAAATAGATTTCTTTGAAAATATTACTGCTCATTGACAATGCTCCTGGTCACCTAAAAGCTCCAACAGAGATTTACAAGGAGATTAATATTGTTTTCATGTCTGCTAACACAACATCTATTTTGATTTTCAAGTATTATTTTTTAATAAATACATTTTGTAAGACTATAGCTACCATAGATAGTGAATTTCTCTGATTGATCTGGGCAAAGTAAATTCAAAACCTACTGGAAAGAATTCATTATTCTGGTTGCATTAAGAGTATTTGAGATTTATAGGAGAAAAAAGATATTAGTATTACCATGACTTTGGAAGAAGTTGATTCCTGCCTTCTGGGATAATTTTGAGGAGCTGAAGACTTCAGTGGAAGAAGTAACTGCAGATGTGGAAATAGCAAGATGACTAGAATTAGAAGTGTAGCCTGAAGAGGTGATTGAATTACTACAGTCTCATGATAAAACTTGAATGGATGAGGTGTTGCTTCTTATGAATAAACAAAAAGAGTGATTTTTGAGATGGAAACTCCTTTTGCTGAAGAAGCTGTGAACATTATTGAAATGGTGAGAAAGGATTTAAAATACTGCATTAACTTAGTTGATAAGACAGCATCAGGTTTTGAGAGGATTGACTGCAAATTTGGAAGAAGGTCTACTGTGGATCAAAAGCTATCAAATAGGATCACATGCTACAGATAAATCTTGTGAAAGGAAGAATCAATGTAGCAAACTTGGTTGTTGTCTTATTTTACTAATTTGTTACAGCCACCCTGACTTTCAGCAACTACCATTTTGATTAGTTGGCAGCCATCAACGTTGAAGCAAGATCCTCCACTGGCAAAAAAAAAAAAAAAAAAAAAATTATGACTCTCTGAAGGCTCAGATGATTGTTACTATTTTTTTTGCAATAAAGAACTTTTTAATTGAGATATGTACATTGCCTGTTCCTTCCTCTGGAAGCTTCATTTCAGAGGGGTACCGCTAGATGCCAGCTGGAGCTCTCCTGTATGAGGTGTCTGTTGACTCCTGCTGGGAGGTATCTCCCAGTCAGGAGGAACGGGAGTCAGGGACCCACTTGAGAAGGCAGCCTGTCCCTTAGCACAGCTTAAGCATTGTGCTGGGAGATCTGCTGCTCCCGTCAGAGCCAGCAGGCAGAAACATTTAAGTCTTCTCAAGCCACACTCATAGCCACCCCTTCCCCCACATGCTCTGTCCCAGGGAGATAGGAGTTTTATCTACAAGCCCCTGACTGGGGCTGCTCCCTTTCTTTCAGAGATGCCTAGCCTACAGAGGAGGAATCTAGAAAGTCAGTCTGGCTACAGTGGCATTGCAGAGCTGTGGTTGACTCAGCCCAGTTTGAACTTCCAGTGGCTTTGTTTACACTGTGAGGGCGAAAACTGCCTATTCAAGCGTTAGTAATGCTGGGTGCTTCTCTCCGCACCAAGGTCAAGCATCCTGGGTTGACTTCAGACTGCTGTGCTGGTAGCAAGAATTTTAAGCCCTTGGGTCTTAGCTTGCTGGGCTCCATTGGGGTGGAATCCGCTAAGCTAGAACACTTGATCTAGGGGAAAGGAGAGGGGTTCTGTCTCACTGGCATTCCAGGCACTACTGGTGAATGAAAAAAAATCTCCTCCAGCTAGCTAGGTGTCTACCCAAACAGCTATCCAGTTTTGTGCTTGAAACCTAGTGCCTTGCTGGCATAGGCACCCAAGGGAATCTCCTGGTCTGTGGGTTTTGAAGACTGCGGAAAACATAGTATCTGGGCTGGAGTGCACTCTTTCTCATGGCACAATTCCCCACAGCTTCCCTTGGCTAGGGGAAGGAGTTTCCCGACGCATTGTGCTTCTGGGATGAGGCAATGCCCCACCCTGCTTTGGCTCACCCTCCATGGGCTCTACCCACTGTCTAACCAGTCCTAATGAGATGAGCCAGGTACCTCAGCTGGAAATGGAGAAATCACCTGCCTTCTGCATTGATCTTGCTGGGAGCTGCAGACTGGAGTTGTTCCTATTTGTCCATCTTGCCAGCCACCGAGAATAGTTCATTATTAATATATAGAAATGTTATTTATTTTTGTATGTTGATTTTGTACCCTACAAATGTGCTAATTTTTTTTTTGATCAGTTCTAATAGTTTTTTGGTGGAATCTTTAGGATTTTTTAATGTATAGATAATGTTATCAGCAAATACAATTTCACTTCCTCCTTTCCTAGTAGGATGCCTTTTCTTCCTTTCTTTTGCCTAGGTAATCTGGCCAGCACTTCCAATATTATGTTAAAAGGAAGTGGTGGAAATTGAGCACCTTGTTTTGTTCCTTATCTGAGAAGGAAAGCTTTCAACTGTTCCCTGTTGAGAATGATGTTAGTTACAGTTTTGTCATTTATGGTCTTTAATGTGTTGCAAATTCTCTCTACATTTAATATGTTGAGAGTTTTTAGAAAAATCATGAATGGTGTTGAATTTTGTCAAATGCTTTTTCTGCATCTGTAGAGATGATCATATGCTTTTTATTCTTTATTTTGTAATGTGGTATGTCACATTTATTGATTTGCATGTTGAAACATCCTAACATCCCAGGGATAAATCCCACCTGATCACGGTGAATTATTCTTTTAATATGTTCTTGGATTTGGTTTGCTAATATTTTGGTGAGGATTTTTATATCTTGGTTCATCAGGGATATTGACCTACGATTTTCTTAACTTTCAGTGTATTTGTATTGCTTTGGTATCAGGATAATGCTAGTCTCCTATTGAATGACTTAGAAAGTCCTTTGCTCCTCTTTAAATTTCTGGAAAAGTTTGAAAAGATTTGGTGTTAGTTCTTTAAATGTTTTTTAGAATTCAGCAATGAAGCTTTCTGGTCATGGGCTTTTCTTTGTTGAGAGACATTTTATTACTTATGTATTCTCCTTATTCATTACTCGTTGGCTTAGATTTTCCTATTTCTTCATGATTTAGTCTCTGCTTGTTGTATACATCTCAGACTTTATATATTTTTTAATAGATTTTTCAATTAGTTGATGTACAATTGTTCACAGTGGTTTATTATAATCCTCTGTGTTTCCATGATATCGGTTGTAATGTCTCCATTTTTATTTCTGACCTTATTTGAGTATTTTCTTTTTTTTCCTAGTTAGTCTAGCTGAGAAATTGTTTTTATTTTCAAAAACTTAGTTTCATTAATTTTTTTCTCTTATTTTCTAGTATCTATATCATGTATTTCTTATCTAATATTTGTTCTTTCCTTCCTTCTGGTAACTTTGGGCTTAGTTTATTCTTTTTGTAGTTCCTTAAGATGTAGTCAGATTATTTTGACTTTTCCTCTTTTTTGATATAGACATTTATTGTCATTAATGTCTCTCTTAGGACTGCTTTTGCTGCATCTCAGAGGTATTGGCATATTTTATTTCCATTTTCATTTGTCTCAAGGTATTTTATATTTCTTCTTTTATTTTCTTCTGTGTTGTTTCAGTAATTTTCTTTTTTTAATTGCATTTTAGGTTTTGGGGTACATTTGAAGAACATGCAAGATAGTTGCATAGGTACACACATGGCAGTGTGATTTGCTGCCTCCCTCCCCTTCACCTATATCTGGCATTTCTCCCCATGCGATCTCTCCCCAACTCCCCACCCCCCACTGTCCCTCCCCTCAGTAATTGTTTTTTAAATTTCCACATATTTGTGTATATTCCTAGATTTCTCTCGTTACTAATTTCTGGTTTCATGCCATTGTGATTTGAAGAGATATTTTAAATAATTTCAATCCTCTTACATTTTTTAAGACTTGCTTTTTTGGCTTAACATACGATCTATCCTGGTGAATGTTTCATGTGTCCTTGAGAAGAATGTGTATTCTGCTGCTGTCTGGTAGAATATTCTATATATGTCTGTTAGGTCCATTTGGACAAAAGTATAATTCAGGTTTAATGTTTTCTTACTAATATTCTGTCTACACGATCTAACCATTGTTGAAAGTCAGAAGAGGGTCTCTGCTATTATTGTATTGAAGCCTATCTCTTCCTTCAGATCATTTAATACTTGCTTTATGTGTTTAAGTGCTCCAATATTGAGTGCATATCTATTTACAATAGTTACGCCTTCTTGGAGTATTAATTCTTTTATCATTATGTAATGACCTTATTTGTTTCTTTCCTTTTTTTAATTGTACTTTAGGTTCTGGGGTACATGTGCAGATCATCCAGGGTTGTTGCATAGGTACATACGTGGCAAGGTGGTTTGCTGCCTCCATCCCCCCATCATCTATATCTGGCATTTCTCCTCATGTTATCCCTCCCCACCCTCCGCTGTCCCTTCCCTAGCTCCCCCTGAACTGACCCCAGTGTGTGATTGATGCTCCCCTCCCTGTGTCAATGTGTTCTTATTGTTGAACACCTGCCTATGAGTGAAATCATGGGGTGTTTGGTTTTCTGTTCTTGTGTCAGTTTGCTGAGCATGATGGTTTCTAGATTCATCCATGTCCCTATAAAGGACATGAACTCATCCTTTTTATGGCTGAGTAGTATTCCATGGTATATATGTGCCACATTTTCTTTGTTCAGTCTATCATCGATGGGTATTTGGGTTGGTTCCAAGTCTTCGCTATTGTAAACAGTGCCACAATGAACATATGTGTGCATGTGTCTTTATAATAGAACAATTTATAATCCTTAGGATATATAGCCAGTAATTGGATTGCTGGGTCAAATGGTATTTCTATTTCTAGATCCTTGAGGAATCACCACACTGTCCTCCACAATAGTTGAACTAATTTACACTCCCACCAACATGTGAAAGTGTTCCTATTTCTCCACATCCTCTCCAGCATCTGTTTTCTCTAGATTTTTTAATGATTGTCATTCTAACTGGCGTGAGATGGTATCTCAATGTTGTTTTGATTTGCATTTCTGTAATGACCAGTGATGATGAGCATTTTTTAAATATGTTTTTTGGCCACATCAATGAAAAGTGTCTGTTCATATCCTTCACCCACTTTTGAATGGGCTTATTTTTTTCTAGTAAATCTGTGTTAGCTCTTTGTAGATTCTGGATAGTAGCCCTTTGTCAGATGGGTAGATTTTAAATTTTTTTTGATTCTGTTGGTTGCCAGTTTGCTCTAATGATTGTTTCTTTTGCTGTGCAGAAGCTCTTTAGTTTAATTAGATCCCATTTGTCTATTTTGGCTTTTGTTGCCATTGCTTTTGGTGTTTTAGTCATGAAGTCCTTGCCTATGTCCTGAATGGTATTGCCTAGATTTTCTTCTAGGGTTTTCATGGTGTCAGGTCTTATGTTTAAGTCTTTAATCCATCTGAAGTTAACTTTAGTGTAAGGTGTCAGGAAGGGGTCCAGTTTCTGCTTTCTGCACATGGCTAGCCAGTTTTCCCAACACCATTTATTAAACAGGGTATCCTTTCCCCATTGCTTGTTTTTGTCAGGTTTGTCAAAGACAAGATGGTTGTAGATGTGTGGCATTACTTCCAAGGCCTCTATTCTGTTCCATTGGTCTAAGTCTTTGTTTTGGTAGCAATACCTTGCTGTTTTGATTACTGTAGCCTTGTAGTATAGTTTGAAGTCAGGTAGTGTGATGCCTCCAGCTTTGTTCTTTTTGCTTATGATTGTCTTGGCTATGCAGGCTTTGTTTTGGTTCCATATGAAGTATAAAGTGGTTTTATCCAGTTCTGTGAAGAAAGCGAATGGTAGCTTGATGGGGAATAGCGCTGAATCTGTAAATTACTTTAGACAGTATGGCTATATATTCTCGATATTGATTCTTCCTAACCATGAGCATGGAATGTTTTTCCATCTGTTTGTGTCCTCTCTTATTTCCTTGAGCAGTGGTTTGTAGTTCTCTTTTCAGAGGTCCTTTACATCCTTTGTTAGTTGTATTCCTAGGTATTTTATTCTCTTTGTAGCAGTTGTGAATGGGAGTTTGCTCTTGATTTGGCTCTTTGTTAGTCTGTTATTGGTGTATAGGGATGCTTGTGATATCTGGACTTTTATTTTGTATCCTGAGACTTTGATGAAGTTGCTTATCAGTTTAAGGGGATTTGGGCTGAGACAATAGGGTCTTCTAAATATACAATCATGTCGTCTGCAAATAGAGACAATTTGACTTCCTCCTTTCCTAATTGAATATCCTTTATTTCTTTTTCTTGCCTAATTGCTCTGGCTAGAACTTCCAATACTATATTTAATAGGAGTGGTGAGAGAGAACATCCTTGTGTAGTGCCAGATTTCAAAGCGAATGCCTCTAGTTTTTTCCATTCAGTATGATATTGTCTGTGGGTTTGCCATAAATGGCTTTTATTATTTTGTGATACTTTCTATTGATACATAGTTTAGTGAGAGTTTTTAGTATAAAGCGCTGTTGAATTTTGTTGAAGGCCTTCTCTGCATTTATTGAGATAATCATGTGGTTTTTGTCTTTGGTTCTGCTTATGTGATGAGTTACACTTATAGACTTGTGTACGTTGAACCAGCCTTACATCGCTGGGATGAAGCCTACTTGATCCTGATGAATAAGCTCTTTGATATGCTGTTGCATTCAGTTTGCCAGTATTTTAATGATGACTTTTACATCGATGTTTATCATCAATATTGGCCTGAGGTTTTCTTTTTTAGTTGAGTGCCAGGTTTTGTATCAGGATGATGTTGGTCTCATAAAATGAGTTAGGGAGGATCCCTCTTTTTGTATTGTATGGAATAGTTTCAGAAGGAATGGTACCAGCTCCTCTTTATAAGTCTGGTAGAATTCGGCTGTGAACCCATCTGGACCTGACTTTTTTTTGGTTGGTAGGCTATTAATTGCTTCCTCAACTTCAACGCTTATTATTGGTCTATTCAGGGTTTCAACTTCTTCCTGGTTTAGTCTTGAGAGTGTGCAAGTATCCAGGAATTTATACATTTCTTCTGGATTTACTGGTTTGTATGCATAGAGTTGTTTGTAGTAATTTCTGATGGTAGTTTGTATTTCTGTGGGATTGGTGGTGATATCCCCTTTATTGTTTTTTATTGCATCTATTCAATTCTTCTCTCTTTTCTTTTTTATTAATCTGGCTAGTGGTCTGTCTATTTTGTTGATCTTTTCAAAAAACCAGCTCCTGAATTCACTGATTTTTTTAAGGTTTTTTTGTGTCTCTATCTCCTTCAGTTCTGCTCTGATCTTAGTTATTTCTTGTCTTCTGCTAGCTTTTGAGTTTTTTTGATCTTGCTCCTCTAGCTCTTTCAATTTTGATTATAGGGTGTCGATTTTAGATCTTTCCTTGCTTCTCATGTGGGCATTTATTGCTATAAATTTCCCTATAGACATTGCTTTAAATGTGTCCAAGAGATTCTGGTATGTTGTATATTCATTCTCGTTGGTTTCAAAGAACATCTTTATCTCTGCCTTCATTTCATTGTTTAACCCGTCAATATTCAGGAGCTAGCTGTTCAGTTTCCATGAAGTTGTGTGGATTTGAGTTAGTTTCTCAATCCTAAGTTCTAATTTGATTGCATTGTGGCCTGAGAGGCTGTTTGTTATGACTTTCGTTCTTTTGCATTTGCTGAGGAATGATTTACTTCCAATTATGTGGTTGATTTTAGACTAAGTGTGATGTGGTGCTGAGAAGAATGTATATTATGTGGATTTGGGGTGGAGAGTTCTGTAGATGTATATTACGTTCACTTGGTCCAGATCTGTGTTCAAGTTCTGGATATCCTTGTTGATTTTCTGTCTCGTTGATCTGTCTAATATTGACAGTGGAGTGTTAAAGTATCCCATTATTATTATGTGGGAGTCTCAGTCTCATTGTAGGTCATTAAGAACTTACTTCATGTATCTGGGTGCTCCTGTATTGGGTGCATATATATTTAGGTTAGTTAGCTCTTCTTGTTGTATTGATTCTTTTACTATTATGTAATGCCCTTCTTTGTCTCATTTGATCTTTGTTGGTTTAGGGTCCTTTTTATCAGAGACTAGGATGGCAACCCTTGCTTTTTTTTGCTTTCCATTTGCTTGGTAAATCTTCTTCCATCTCTTTATTTTGAGTCTGTGTGTGTCTTTGCACATGAGGTGGGTCTTCTGAGTACAGCACCCTGTTGGGTCTTGACTTTTTATCCAGTTTGAAGTCTGTGTCTTTTGACGGGGGCATTTAGTATACTTACAATTAATGATAATATTGTTATGTGTGAATTTGATCCTGCCATTTTGTTACTGGTTGGATGTTTTCCTCTTTGGTTGGCGCAGTTTCTTCATTGCATTGTTGGTCTTTATCATTTGGCTCTTTTTTGCAGTGGTACTGGTTGTTTTTTTCTGCGTTTAGTGCTTCCTTCAGGAGCTCTTGTAAGGTAGGTCTGGTGGTGATAAAATCTCTCAGCAATTGCTTGTCCATAAAGGATTTTATTTCTCCTTCACTTATGAAGCTTATTTTGGCCAGATATGAAATTCTGGGTTGAAAGTTCTTTTCTTTAACGATGTTGAATATTGGCCCCGGACTCCCTTCTGGCTTGTAGGGTTTTTGCTGAGAGATCTTCTGTGAGTCTGATGGGCTTCCCTTTGTGGGTGACTCTACCTTTCTCTCTGACTGCCCTTAGCATTTTTTCCTTCTTTTCAACCCTAGTGAATCTGATAATTATGTGCCTTGGGGTTGCTCTTCTTGAGGAGTATCTTTGAAGTGTTCTCTGTATTTCCTGGATTTGAGTGTTGGCCTGCCTTGCTAGGTTGGGGAAATTCTCCTGGATAATATCCTGAAGAGTGTTTTCCAGCTTGGATTCTTTCTCCTCATCATCTTCTGGTACACCAATCAAGTGTAGATAGGTCTTTTCACATAATCCCATATATCTTGGAGGCTTTGTTCATTTCTTTTCACTTTTTTTCCCCTTTTCTTACCTTCTCACTTAATTGATTGAGTTGATCTTCAGTCTGTGATATCCTTTCTTCTGTATGATTGATTTGGCTATTGAAGCTTGTGTATGCTTCTCCAAGTTCTTGTGCTGTGTTTTTCAGCTCCATCAAGTCATTTATGTTCTTCTCTAAGCTGGTTATTCTAGTTAGCATTTCATCTAACCGTTTTTCAACGTTTTTAGTTTCTTTGCATTGGGTTAGAATATGTTCCTTTAGCTCAGAGAAGTTTGTTATTACATGCCTTCTGAAGCCTGCTTCTGTCAATTTGTCAAATTCGTTCTCCATCCTGTTTTTTCACCTTGATGGTGAGGAGTTGCGTTCCCTTGGTTGGGGCAAGGTGTTCTGGTCTTTGATGGTTTCATCCTTTTTGCACTGGTTTCTTCCCATCTTCTTGGATTTATCTAGCTTTGATTTCAGGTAGCTGCTTGGAGAGGTGGCCTTTCCTTTGTCTCCCGGCAGAGGCGCTGCTGGGCTGCCATGGATTCAGTGGAGCTGCTGTGTAGATTTCCTGCATCTCTTTTTTTTATTCAGGAAGATTAGGTCTGCCTCTGCAATGGCAGCTGCCCTTCCCCCTGCCGAGCTCGATAGTTCCAGGTCGCACTCTAACTGATGGGCTGGCTGCAATACTCTCAAGTGAGAGGGCTTCAGCCTACTGGGCTTTGGAGGGGAGGGATCCTCCCAGACATATTGCCTGATGCCCTGCTTTCAGTTCCCTTTCTTTCTGGGGGGCAGGTAGCTCTGTCCCACTGGCTTTCTCAGTGTCAGCCAGTGCTTCTGCCTAGATCTGTGCTGACAACCCTGGCACCACCAGAGTTGCTGCTCAGCCCGGTTCAGGCAGCTCATGAGGGTTTTTGAACCTGGCAAAGAGCCACTGTTCTGTGGGTTGTGGAGGGCTTGGGTGAAGTGCAGTATCTGAACTGAAGTCCTGGAGGGGGAGAGCCCCTGATCTTCTGGTCAGTTGCACACACCTCCTGGGTGCGGCAGTGCCCCACATTGCCTCAGCTTGCCCTCTTTGGTTTATACCCACTGTTCAACCAGACCCACAAAATGAACCTGGTACCTTGTTTGGAACTGTGGAGTCCACTGGGCTTCTGCATCTCTCTTGCTGTGAACTGCATTCTGGAGCTGCCTCTATTTGGCCATCTTGGAAACTCCCCTATTTGTTTCTTTGTATAGTTTTTGACTCAAAGTCTATTTGGACCTATAGAAATATAATTACCTCTGCTCTCTTTCAGTTGCAAGTTGCACAAACTATCTTTTTTCATCCCTTCATTTTCAGTCTATGTGTGTCTTTACTAGTAAAGCAGATCTCTTATAGGCAGCATATAGTTGAAACTTGTATATATATATATATATATATATATATATATATATATTTAAATCCATTCAGCCACTCTGTTTTTTTATTGGAGAATTTCATTCATTTACATTAAAGGTCATTACTGATAGGTAGGCACTTTCTACTGTTACATTGTAATTTGTATTCTGATTATTTTGTAGTTCATTTGTTTCTTTCTTCCTCTCTTTCTGTTTTCCTTTGTTGATTGATAGATTTCTATGTTTATATGCTTTTATTCTTTCTTTGTTATATCTTTGGAACTACTATTAGTTTTTGCTTTGTAATTGCCATAAGGGCCACATAAAGTATCTTATCCTTCTAGGTCACTTTAAGCTGATAACAACTTGCCCCCTTTTTTCTTTTCTGTTTAGTGCTTTATTATGGGAATACAAAAGTAAGATTCAACTAAAATTTAACAAAGAGACACCCACAAAAATTAAATACAATGATATAAATGCCATAATGATATAGAGATAAAAATATTAAGTGTCCACTATATGGCAGCCTTTCAGGAATGTTCTTGACATTTACTGTTTTATTAAACCCTTCAAGAATTCAGCAAAGTAAATACCCTAAACTTCATATTTAAAAAAACTGAGCCATAAAAACACTAAGTAAATTGATCCAGGCAAATGGTAATTGGGCTAGCTTCAAGCATAAAATCTACCTAACTCCAAAACCAAAGGTTCCTTCTCCATAACGAATTTCTAGGGTAGGGAAGCCTGGAGAAAGATAGACAGGATAAGTGATATTTGAGTTGAATCTTTTTTATTTTTATTTTTATTTATTTATTTATTTTTTAAGACAGAGTCTCACTCTGTCACCCAGGCTGGAGTATAATGATGAAATCTCAGCTCACTACAACCTCTGCCTCCCAGGTTCAAGCGATTCTCCTGCCTCAGCCTCCCAAGTAGCTGGGATTACATGTGCCCACCACAATGCCCAGCTAATTTTTATATTTTTAGTAGAGACAGGGTTTCACCATGTTGGCCAGGCTGGTCTTGATCTCCTGACCTCAGGCGATTCGCTTGCCTTGGACTTCCAAAGTGCTGGGTTTTTAAGTTGAATCTTGAAGAAAGGAGTTTTCCATAAAGATAAGAAGAACAGAAGAGTCTAGGTGAGGGGTAACAACATGAGGAAAGATGCGGAACTGTGGAACGGTACAACAGCTGGTGGCAGAGCATCATGTCATGATCTTCCATAAGTTACTTTCTGTGTTTCTTCTATATGTGACTTACTGCTACAATACTATTAATACTCGTATACACTGTCCTAAGCACTGTGGAAGGTAAAATAAGTGGTCAAGACACAATCCCTGCTCGTCATAAACATACAATCTAGTGGAGAAGGCTAACACTATACAACCAGGCTTATTGAAATAATAGAGTTACAAATCAGCCCCAACAGATCAGGGACTAGGCCTCTAATTAATTGGTCAGCATGATAAAGTCTCATGGAATAGGTGAACTTTAAGTCTGTGTTAAGTATCTGCTAGTATCTACTAGTGTCTCACTAGTACAGAGATAGCAGAAAACCAACGGGAATCATCAGTGGAACTCTAATAGAAGGAATTTGTGAAGACTCTAGGGATGTTTGACAAGAAAAAGGTCAGAAGGACAGGACTTCCATCTTTTAACACTTGAAGGAATGTCACAGGGCAAAGGGATTAATCTTGATACGAGACACAAAATAACAGAACTCAGACCAATGGAGAAAAACTCCAGAAGGCAGATTTTGGTTCAATAGAATGAAATCTTTGCTATGTGGAGAGGGACTTAAAAGTAGATTGCGAGGGGGACAGAAGGAGGCCACAAAAGCAGTCATTTAAGATTTAGACCAAGTGTAGAACAGGTTTTCTTTAAATTAATACAGCTCCTTTTGATGATTTCAACTTGCTTTTTGAACCCACATTTTAGAATTACATAAGACCCCTGTTAAAGCAGAGAATGGGGTGTTATCAGTCAGGCTCATTAAGGAAAATGGAATGAAAGAGGTAGCTTAAGAGTAACAAGGAAACTTTTACAAAGGTGCTGGAAAAGCTAAAGAATAAAGGGATATTATGTTACATATATTTTAACACACACACACACTCACACATGCACATGCACACACAATCATATATCCTGGTTTTTCCCTTTCTTCTACTTTCTAACCCGTTGTTTTCCTGTTTTCCACCAGTGTCTTGTATTGACCAAACCTAAGAAGAAGGCAGTTGTCGATGGAGTCTGGGAACTAATTGCATTGATCAGCTTCCTGTAATGCAGAGTAGAAGCAGTGTATTGAATGGATCTTAGAGATAAATGAAAAAGTGTGGGAACGTGAGAGAAGGCTAGCATTATAGACTAGTGAAAAGTCTGAAGAATTGTAGAATACTTGAAAAGGAATGTGGATTTACTATTTAAAAGTGTATACTATATTAGTATGCACATTTTGTTTAGGGGTCTGAGGTTGTCCTAAGAAGGAAAGCCAGGACTTTGGATTTGATGTCCAGAGACTCTAGGTGCTGCTTTCCGTAGTATAAAATCGATGGCATTAAAGATAACATTCAAGTTAGGGCAACTCTTTTTTAGTATCAGGATGAGATTTGCCAGAATAATAAATTGGAGAATAAAGTGAATTTCTTCCCTGAATAACTAATTGTACATCTAAATTATTGCCAAAAAAAAAAAGTTTCAACTCAATTTTAAGAACTGATCAGACTAGCCTGGCCAACATGGCGGAACCCTGTCTCTACTAAAAATGCAAAAATTAACCTGGCGTGGTGGCATGTGCCTATAATCCCAGGTACTTGGGAGTCTGAGTCAGAGAATCATTTGAACCCAGGAGGCAGAGGTTGCAGTGAGCTGAGATTGTGCCACTGCACTCCAGCCAGAGTGACACAGTGAGACTCTGTCTCAAACAAACAAACAAAAAAGAACTGATCAGCAAAGTTGTTGAAGTTGAACTATAAGAAAAGCTAGCAGAATGTTAATGCCAGTTCTTTGCTAGAATCTCAGAATGTCACGGTCAGAATATCAACTTGGAGTCTTAAGTAGCATTTTTGGACAACCTGTATAATCGCCATCTTTGTCCAGCCTTTCCTTGAACTATTCTAGAGGTGGTGTCATCCTGGGGCAACCCATACCATTTTCAACTACTCTGTAAACAACTTGCCTTTAATTGCATATAGAAACTACATTTCCCTCCCTCCCCCTTTTATGATTCTGATGTCAAAATGTACAGTTGTTTTTGTAATTTAACAAGTTATTGTAACTACAGTTGTTTTTAATAGTTATGTCTTTTAGCTCTCCTAGTAGGGCTAAAATTACTTTGTACACCAACCTTATAGTGTTGAAGAATTCTGAGAATGAGTATGTATTACTTATGCCATTGAGTTTTTACTTTCTTATTTTTTGTCATTAGTAAGAGCTTTTTTTTCAGCTCAAATAACATTTTATCAATTCCTGTAAAGCAAGTCTAGTGGTGATGAACTCCCTTGTTTGTCTGGAAAAGTTCTTATTTCTCCCTCATTTCTGAAGGACAATTTTATTGGGTGATATATTCTTGGTTGGCAGTTTTTTTTTTTCCTTCAGCACTTTCAATATATCTCCCCATTCTCCTGATCTGCAGGATTTCTGCTGAACAAATTCTGGTTTGTACACCATTTTCTTTAACAACCATGTTAGCACAACTGATCTAAGTTTGCCCTGGACAATCTTTTAAGTTAATGGCAAAATTAGAAGGTCATTTATTTTACTTACTTAAGTTATATCTTATACTTTCCACAACAGGTATAAATGGAAAAAACTCAGTAATTTTAACTTTAGGAATAAGACTGTGGGAGTAGATTACCCTAGATGCAGGCAGTAGGGGGATACGTTGTCCCTAAAGAATTTAAAAATAACCAATGAGCTGAAAGTTGGTGTGCTTCTAATTGTTATCATGCACCAGCAATTCTAATGTCAGTGATAAAATTCTTCTCTCTCTCAAAAAAACCTTTTGTTTATCTAAATCTTTAAACCATTGCTGAAGTTATGGTTAAATTTTAATAATATATATTCAAATTAGCATGTTTTGTTACTTATTCTTTAATACCTATCATAGTCTAAATTGTAATTTTCAGGACTTGCAATTTACTACAGGTTCCTGACATATACATGGACTAAACTTATGTGTGCTTGTTTTGAGTTTAAGTTATTAATGGTTTGGAATTGTTCAGGCTGCTTCAGGCTTAGCCCTTTTCCACCCCTTTCCCCCTTCCTCTTTTTCTTTCCACTTTTGCAGTAAAATTTACTCTTAGAAATGATTCTGAAACTCATTCAAACTAAAGATAAAACGACAAATAAAATATTGCAATATTCTCAGGGATATTGATATTTTATCAAGTTATACCAAAGGAATGAATTTGCTTTTTAGAATTTCAAATGTCATTTTGGTGGGTGAATGGGGTAGATATTTATGGAAAAGAACAGGGCCTTCTTGATGCAAACTTGAAAGTATAATATATTTTACTGCTACCACCTTTCTACTTACTTTTAAAGACTTTTTTGATTATGTGGTTTTCTCTACCCTTTGTATATCCTTGGTAGAAATCTTTTTACATTTTATTTCTAAAGACCATTCTAGTTTGAGTTTTAGTACTACTGGCATAAGCATAGTTCAGGGGAATCTCAGAGTCTCAAGGCCTAAAATAGGAAATGTACCCTGAAATTCCCAGTGAAAGTGCCCTAATGATTAAACATATTTTTTTCTTTTATTCAAAAGGAGGCATTTATAGAATGTTATCACATATGTCTAAAACTTAATATAGAATATTTATGCATAAATTTCAGATAAAAGTCACTACATTTTTGTAGGTAAACTTTTCAAATTGTAGAAATTTCACTAAATCCAAAGATATGGTTCCTGTGGAAAAAATGCAAAGAACAAGTCCCTATTAGATATATGCTCTTGATTTTTCATGGATTTCAATATGGTAGGAAAGGACTTGCAATGGAACTGGGGATCTATTTGCTTTATAATTTACAAAGAAAAAGGGAGAACTTTAAGAATATTATGCTTGAGATTGACAAATGATTGTATTATGTAACTTTTTGATGTCATGGCCTAGTAGGTGACTAAGTCATTTTTGGAATTATGTAAAATGAACAGGAAACAGAAAGTGCTTAAATTTTTAGATGTAAATAGACAAATGGTACATATTTCTTAAATAGATCATTGATCTTGTGTTACTTTTGAATAACTGGCAAATAATGAGAGATGTTAACCAGAAACTGGAAGCCAAATGACAAAGAAAGCTTGAGAGCATATATTTCATAGTTATGATATATTCAATGTCTATTACATTGCTACCTTTAAATCATGGGAAATATTCATGGTCAATTAATGAATGATGGGTAGTAAGAATTGAAACAAAAATTGTTCAAAACAGAATCTCTCATGGTAGTGGAAACAGAATAAAAGAGACCAAAGTCTAGTGTCTGTGCCAGGGCAAAATAATGAAGGTCCAAAATAAGATCAAAAGGACAAGCTATGTAAGACTCTCTGAGAAACGAGGTAGGAGAAGCAAATTTAACAGGGAAGCTATTTGTATTGTGAACCATAAAAATGCTGAAAAGTTTGGTTTGAGATATGTAGTGAAATATAAATATCTGAAGCTTGCTTAATATGAGTAGAGAAGTAACTATAGGCAGTAAATATCCTCCTTAATTTTAAAGAACAAATTTAAAGAAAAACACACAGACCTGTAGTATTCTTTCATGTCAGATGTTATAAAAATTTATTCTGAAAATATACTCTCAAATATTAATTACATATTCTAAAATATTAAGAGCCTAAAGTATACAATTCTAAGACTAGGATGATGTACAAAAGAGTGTTCTGAAAAATTTAAAGTGTTAGCAGAGAAAAATTTTCATCACAGAAGTATTCATTTTAGACCTTAAATGAATATTACATAAGTATATAAACCTGAAAAGCAACCAATTCTTATTGATTGATAAGAATGTTTTATAAATTAAGGACACTAATCTTTTGGGTATCATAGATTTTATAATATATTTAAAAATCAAAACATTTGTAACAATGACTACTTGTGGGTTGAGTACTTTACTGTCAGGACTCTGCTTAATAATGAAGCTACAAGAATGAACAAGGATCACATTTATTAATCTTATAAGTTTTCTCACTAGCTTCTTTTGTATGTATTGCAGTTAGAAAGTCAGTTCCAACCTTAATATTTATAAAATAGTTACCTACTTTTTCTTCTTGTACTTATAGCACCTTAATTTTTACATTTAAATCTTGGATATATTGAGAATTTGCTTTGATATATGGATGATTGAATTTTTAAACAACTTTACTAGTCTAGGTTTAAGTAAAATATCATACTTTTATGAGTAAAATATTTAGACATATTCAGCACTTTCTTTTGGTTATTTCTGAATAGCATATGCTAATATTTCTCCCCCTGAACCTTCTTCTCCATTTTATAATAATAAATTGGGGTGGGATGGTTGGGAGAAATAGAAGGTAGGGAGCTGGAATACAAGACTGCAAGCTTAAATGTATGTTAGCTGAAAAAGGCCACCTAGAAAATGTACTTCTCAATATAGAACTAGAGTATCTTTAAAAAGCAGGTACTCCTGAAAGATTTAACTAATGTAAATGGTTTTATTATATGTGACACATGAAGACCTAATTGGGTTTCATTCTTCATGTTGATTTAGTAATTTCATGTGCAAATTTATGATGATGACCTTTAGTGTGATTAAAGATATGAATTAAAATTAAGTGTTTATTTTTTAATGAGACCATTTAAACAGTGAACGTAGAGTTCTTTGCTGATTTCAGGGTCATACTATTCAATTGTTGCCTTCCCAAGTGATTTTTCTTTGTTTTTAAAAAGAGAAGTGGAGGGGATCTACAGGGTATATGTCGTGCACTTTTCTACATATCCTATAAAATCTCACTGATTTGGTTTAATGGTGAGAAGGAAGAAAGCACCAAGTTTGAATAATTAAAAATCTGAGTTTAATTAATGGAAAAAAGGATGGTAAGATTTAGTAATACATGATAGACTCTAAACCTTAAATAGGACACTAATCTCTTGAGTTACAGTTTCTACAAGTGTAGGATGGTAATCATAGCAGCTTCCTGGACCCTCAATCCTTTGGTAATTAGATAAGATACTGCATATGATGGTCTTTGCAAACTTAACATTGTATGCATATTCTCTCTTGTTATTATTAATTTAAAATAAAGATGGTAACCAAAATGAATGGTCTGTTTGTTGTGGGTCTGTTTTATAGAAAATACATTTCACTTATGATGACTAAGTGCATTAGTTAAGTCTAATTCAATTAGAGTTTCTATGAAGTCTGGCTTTCTAAACAAGCCAAAAATTTCTTCTTTAATTCTAATTATTCTAACATGTCTTTGAACTAAGTCATCAACTTTATGAGAAAGTGGTTTTCTATGTGATACCAATAAATATTAGCACATACTATTGCATTCATTATGTGCACAATAATTAACATAAAAATTCATTCCTCTTATTTATGTGCCTGATTATATTTGGTGTCTTCCTTTCTAGTCATTGTGTTGTTTACTTGTTAACTGGGGTAATGAGCAATCTTTAATTTTTCCACTGAATTTCTTTTGCCTAAACTCCTGCCCCTACACATGTGCTACTTTACTAGAATCAGGAAGAAAAATGAAACTCTCAGTCAAATTTTGAATACAGATATATCCTTTGCAACTGATTTTGCTATATAGTACCTTGGCAATATTAGGCAAATAGTAATAAGACCTATTGCATTCAGTTGTTGAGATGACTAAATAATTCATTTAGAATATAATTTGGGAAATAGTGAGAGTTCAATAATTTTATTCTTTATTGTTTTATCTTGATTGAAGTTTAAGAATTTCATAAATTGTTTTGTCTGTAGTCTGCATAATTTTGAATGCATAACAAAGAATGTATTAATCTCTACATGAAACTAGTACAAAATTCCCCAACTTCAGGGTACACCTATGTAGGCTAAACTGATCTTTAATGAATAATGGATTATGGTTAGTCAAGCAAGTAAATAACTATGATTTCTGCTTATTTATTCAGTTGGGGAAAAGCAGATTTATTTTATTAGTTTATTCCTATTTATCTCAACCACCTCTCTGCTGGTATACACCTCGATCAGTCAGTAAGAATAGTAATTGCTCATGCATATTTTGTACATGCTGTCCACAATCCACTCCTAGGTGTTCAAAGGAGGCAAGGATGAGGCTGTTCAAGAGGGGAGCGGTGTGTGATTCAAAAGAAAATGCTGTCCCTGAGCTACAAGAAGTGTACAAATTACTGGGAGAAACGTTACTTATTCTTAAACTGTATCTTGTAATGCTCCAGTAATTCAGACAAAGAAGGGTGCTGTGCACTGGACTAGTCAGGAATGTGCCTTGGAGGAACTTAAATTGTGTCTTCATTGGACTACAGATGCATTGTGCATTTGTTTCCTAGGACTATGATTACAAAATACCACAAATTCCGTGGGTTAGAACAAAATTTTTTTTTTTTTCTCCTATAGTTCAGAAGACCAAAAGTCTGAAATCAAGATGTCAGCACAGTTGGTTCCTTCATGGGGTCTCCAAAGGAGAATTGGTTTCTTGCCCCTTTTGGGGCTTCTGTGGCTCCTAGCAATCCTAGCATTCCTTGGCTTATAGCTATGTCACTCTATTCTCTGCCTCCAACTTCACATGCTGCCTTCCCTGTGTCTGTGTCCTCTTCTTATAAGCAAACCACTCATGGTGGATTATGGCCCACCCTAATCCAGTATGCTCCTATCTTAACTTGAGTACATCTGTAAGACTTTATTTCCAAACCGAGGCCACATTCACAGGTATCATACATAGAAACTTGAATATATCATTTTTGGGGAACACAGTTCAGCTCACTAGATGTGGAGAGAAGAGAGGAGAATATCCTAGACCAGAAAGACAGTGAGAGTATAAGCACCACATTTTTAACTTTCCTTAGTTGCTTCTGTGGTTTACTTGAATTTCACCCCTTTTAAAAAAAATTTTATTTTTGATTGTACTTTGGGCTCTGGGGTACATGTGCACTGTCTGCATCCTGCAGGATTGTTGCATAGGTACGTACATGCCGTGGTGGTTTGCTGTCTTCATCCCAACCTCCCACCACCCGGTGCCTACATCAGGCATGTCTCCAGGTGTTATCTCTCCCCATTCTCCCCAACCCCCGCTGTCCCTCCCCTTCTCCCCCTCCACCTTCCCACCTAGCCCAGTGCCTGTTGTTCCCTTCCCTGTGCCCACGTGTTCCCATTGTTCATCACTCACCTATGAGTGAAAACATCCGGTGTTTGGTTTTCTGTTCTTGTGTCAGTTTGCTGAGAATCATGGTTTCTAGATTCATCCATGTCTCTACAAAGGACATGAACTCATTGTTTTTTTGGCGGCTGCATAGTATTCCATGGTGTATATGTGCCACATTTTCTTTGTCCAGTCTATCATTGACGGGCATTTGGGTTGGTTCCAGGTCTTTGCTTTTGTAAACAGTGCCACAACGAACATACGTGTGCATGTGTCCTTATAATAATATGATTTATAATCCTTTGGGTATATACCCAGTAATGGGATTGCTGGATCAAATGAAATTTCTCTTTCTAGATCGTTGAGGAATTGCCACACTGTCTTCCATAATGGTTGAACTAATTTACACTCCAACAGTGTAAAAGTGTTCCTTTTCTCCACATCCTCTCCAGCATCTGTTGTCTCCTGATTTTTTAATGATTGCCATTCTAACTGGCGTGAGGTGGTATCTCAATATGGTTTTGATTTGCATTTCTCTAAAGACCAGTGATGATGAGCATTTTTTCGTATGTTTGTTGGCCTCATATATGTCTTCTTTTGAAAAGTGTCTGTTCATATCCTTTGACCACTTTTGAATGGGTTTGTTTGTTTGTTTTCTTGTAAATCTGCTTCAGTTTTTTGTAGATTCTGGATATTTGCCCTTTGTCAGATGGGTAGATTGCAAAATTTTTCTGTTGGTTGCCAGTTCACTCTAATGATTGTTTCTTTTGCTGTGTAGAAGCTCTTTAGTTTAATTAGATCCCATTTATCTATTTTGGCGTTTGTTGCTGTTCCTTTTGGTGCTTCAGTCATGAAGTCCTTGCCTGTGCGTATGTCCTGAATGGTGTTGCCTAGGTTTTCTTGTAGGGTTTTTATGGTGTTAGGTCTTATGTTTAAGTCTTTAATCCATCTGAAGTTAATTTTATTGTAAGGTGTCAGAAAGGGGTCCAGTTTCAGCTTTCTGCACATGGCTAGCCAGTTTTCCCAACACCATTTATTAAACAGGGAATCCTTTCCCCATTGCTTGTTTTTGTCAGGTTTGTCAAAGATCAGATGGTTGTAGATGTGTGGCGTTGCTTCTGAGGCCTCTATTCTTTTCCATTGGTCTATAGCTCTGTTTCTGTACCAGTACCATGCTGCTTTGATTACTGCAGCCCTGTAGTATAGTTTGAAGTCAGGTAGTGTGATGCCTCCAGCTTTGTTTTTTGCTTAGGATTGACTTGGCTATGCGAGCTCTCTTTTGATTCCATATGAAGTATAAAGTGGCTTTTTCCAGTTCTGTGAAGAAGGTCAATGGCAGATTGATGGGGATAGCATTGAATCTATAAATTACTTTGGGCTATATGGCCATTTTCACAATATTGATTCTTCCTAACCATGAGCATGGAATGTTTTTTCATCTGTTTGTATCCTCTCTTATTTCCTTGATCAGTGGTTTGTAGTTCTTCTTGAAGAGATCTTTTACATCCTTTGTCAGTTGTATTCCTAGGTATTCTGTTTGTAGCAATTGCAAATGGGAGTTTGCTCATGATTTGGTGCTCTGTTTGTCTGTTGTTGGTGTATAGGAATGCTTGTGATTTCTGCACATTGATTTTGTATCCTGAGACTTTGCCGAAGTTGCTTATCAGCTTAAGGAGGTTTTGGGCTGAGATGATGGGGTCTTCTAAATATACAGTCATGTCATCTGCAAATAGGGACAATTTGACTTCCTCCTTTCCTATTTGAATGCCCTTTATTTCTTTTTCTTGCCTGATTGCTCTGGCTAGAACTTCCAATACTATATTGACTAGGAGTGGTGAGAGAGGGCTTTCTTGTCTGGTGCCAGTTTTTAAAGGGAATGCTTCTAGTTTTTGCCCGTTCAGTATATTTCCTGTGGGTTTGTTGTAAATACCTTTTATTATTTTGAGATATGTTCCAGTAAATGATACCTAGTTTATTGAGGGTTTTTAGCATAAAGCACTGTTGAATTTTGTTGAGGGCATTCTCTGCACCTATTGATATAATCGTGTTTTTTGCCTTTGGTTCTGTGTATGTGGTGGATTATGTTTATAGATTTGTGTATGTTGAACCAGGCTTGCATCTCCAGGATGAAGCCTACTTGATCATGATGGATAAGCTTTTTGATGTGCTGTTGGATTTGGTTTGCCAGCATTTTACTGAAGATTTTTGCATCAATGTTCATCATGGATATTGGCCTGTAGTTTTCTTTGTTAGTTGTGTCTCTGCCAGGTTTTGGTATCAGGATGATGTTGATCTCACAGAAAGAGTTAGGGAGGATTCCCCCTTTTTGTGTTGTTTGGAATAGTTTCAACAGGAATGGTACCAGCTCCTTTTTGTATGTCTGATAGAATTTGGCTGTGAACTAGTCTGGACCTGGACTTTTTTTGGTTGGTAGGCTATTAATTGCTGCCTCAACTTCAGACCTTGTTATTGGTCTATTCAGGATTTCAGCATCTTCCTGACTTAGTCTTGGGATTGTGCAAGTGTCCAGGAATTTATCCGCTTCTTTCAGATTTACTGGTTTATGTGCATAGTGGTATTTGTAGTAGTCTCTGATGGTAGTTTGTGTTTCTGAGGAATCAGTGGTGATATCCCCTTTCTTGTTTTTTATTTGTATCTATTTGATTCTTCTCTCTTTTCTTTTTTGTTGGTCTAGCTAGGGTCTGTCTATTTTGTTGATCTTGTCAATTAACCAGCTCCTGGATTTATTGATTTTTTTGAAGGTTTTTTTTTTATGTCTCTATCTCCTTCAGTTCTGCTCTGATATGCTCTGATTTTATTTTCTGTCTTCTGGAGGCTTTTCATTTTTTTTGATCTTGATCCTCTAGCTCTTTCAATTTTGATGATAGGGTATTGCTTTTAGATCTTTCCTTGTTTCTCATATGGGCATTTATTGCTATAAATTTCCATCTAGACACTGCTTTAAATTTATCCCAGAGATTCTGGTACATTGTGTCTTCATTCTCATTGGTTTTGAAGAACATTTTAATTTCTGCCTTCATTTCATTGTTTACCCAGTCGACATTCAGGAGCAAGTTGTTCAGTTTCCACATGATTGTGAGGTTTTGAGTGCTTTTCTTAATCTGAGTTGTAATTTGATTGCGCTGTGGTCTGAGAGATGGTTTGTTATGATTTTCATTCTTTTGCATCTGCTGAGGAGTGATTTACTTCCAATTATGTGGTCAATTTTAGAGTGAGTATGATATGGCACTGAGAGGAATGTATATTCTGTGGATTTGGGGTGGCGTGTTCTGTAAATGTCTAGTAGGTCCGCTTGATCCAAATCTGCGTTCAAGTCCTGGATATCCTTGTTGACTTTCTGTCTTGTTGATCTGTCCAATATTGTTAGAGGAGTGTTAAAGTCTCCCACTATTACTGTGTGGGAGTCTAAGTCTCTTTGTAGGTGGTTAAGAACTTGCTTTACGTATCTAGGTGCTCCAGCATTGGGTATTTAGGATAGTTAGTTCTTCTTGTTACATTGATCCTTTTGCCATTGTGTAATGCCCTTCTTTGTCTCTTTTGATCTTTGTTGATTTAAAGTCCATTTTATCCAAGACTAGGATTGCTACCCCCTGCTTTTTTTTTTTTTTTTTCTCTCTCCATTTGCTTAGTAAATCTTCTTCCATCCCTTTATTTTGAGTCTATGTGAGTCTTTGCACATGAGATGGGTCTCCTGAATACAGCACACCGATGGGCCTTGACTTTTTATCCAATTTGCCAGTGTGTATCTTTTGATTGGGGCATTTGGACCATTTACATTCAACGTTAAAATTGTTATGTTTTAATTTGATCCTGCCATTTTGTTACTAGCTGGTTGCTTTGCCTGTTAGTTGATGCGGTTTCTTCATTGTGTCGTTGTTCTTTAGGATTTGGTACCTTTTTGCAGTGGCCGGTACTGGTTGTTCCTTTCCATGTTTAGTGCTTCCTTCAGTAGCTCCTGTAAGGCAGGTCTTGTAGTGATGAAATCTCTCAGCAATTGCTTGTCCATAAAGAATTTTATTTCTCCTTCACTTATGAAGCTTAGTTTGGCCAGATACGAAATTCTGGGTTGAAAGTTCTTTTCTTTAAGGTTGTTGAATATTGGCCCCCATTTCCTTCTAGGTTGTAAGGTTTCTGCCGAGAGATCTGTTTTGAGTCTGATGGTCTTTCCTTTGTGGGTGACTTCACCTTTCTCTCTGGCTGCCCTTAGGATTTTTTTCCTTCATTTCAACTCTGGTGAATTTGGTGATTATGTACCTTGGGGTTGCTCTTCATGAAGAGTGTCTTTGTGGTGTTCTTTGAATTTCCTGGATTTGAATGTTGGCCTGCCTTATTAGGTTGGGGATTTTTAAAAAATTATATCCTGAAGAGTTTTTTCCAGCTTGGATTCATTCTCCCTGTCACATTCAGGTATGCTCATCAAGTGCAGATTAGGTCTTTTCACATAATCCCATAGTTCTTGGAGGTCTTGTTCATTTCTTTTCACTCTTTTTTCTCTAATCTTGCCTTATCATTTTATTTCATTGATTTGACCTTCAATCTCTGGTACCGTTTCTTCTGCTTGATCGATTCGGCTGTTGAAACTTGTGCATGCCTTGTTAAGTTCTCGTGCTGTGTTTTTCAGCTCCATCAAGTCACTTATGTTCTTCACTAAACTGGTTAATCCAGTTAGCATTTCATCTAACTTTTTTCAAGGTTCTTAGTTTGTTTGCATTGGGTTGGAACATGGTCTTTTAACTCAGAGAAGTTTTTTATTACTCACCTTCTGAAGCCTGCTTCTGTCAATTAGTCAAACTCATTCTCTGTCTTGTTTTGCTCCCTTGATGGTGAGGAGTCGTGATCCCTGGGAGGAGAAGAGGTGTTCTGGTCTCTGATGGTTTCATCCTTTTTGCACTGGTTTCTTCCCATCTTCATGGATTTATCTCCCTTCGATCTTTGAAGTTGGTGATTTTGGGAGGAATCTCTGAGTAGATGTCCTTTCTTTTGAGGTTGGAGCTATATCTTTTTTGGCCTGTAGAGGTGCTGCTGGGCTGCTTAGGATTCAGTCAGGCTGCTGGGTGGGTGGTCTTCCCTGGAGTTTGTTTGCAGGTGATATTAGCCCCACCTTCCCAATGGCATCTCTCCTTTCCTGAGCTTAATCTTTCCTGTTGGGGCCAAACTGGTGCTTTCACTGGGAAGTTCTCTAGTGCACAGGCTTCATTTTGAGTTTTGTGGGAGTGGGACCTGCCAGGCCTTATGGCCTGTTTCCCTGCTTTCAAGTCTGCCTCCTTCTGTGGAATGGGTAGTTTGTTCCCACTAGCATTAGTCCAAACTTCCACCCAGGTTTATGCTGACAACTTGTGGCACCAGGTGGGAGCTGCATCAATAACCCATGATGCCCCTCAGTCCAGCGGGGTTCTTGTGAGCCGTGGGTTGCAGGAGGGATGATGGAATTGCAGGATTGGAATCAGAACACTGAGGGGGTAAAGTCTCCGACCTCAGAGCCAGCTGCATGTTCCAGGTGGAGACACACGCCACCCTGTCTGGGTTTGCCCTCCCTGGGCTGCTATCACCCTTCTTCAGCGTGCCTTCCCTGGGCTATTTTCAGTGTCCTACCAGTCCCACCTAAACGAACCCCGTACCCTGCTTGGAATCGTGAAGTCTTCTAGCCCTCTGCATCTCATTCGCTAGGAGCTGCATTCTGGTGTTGCCTCCTCTTAGCCATCTTGGCATGCCCCCTTTTGAATTTCACCCCTTTTTATGGTGCCTGAGACATTAGCAAATCTGAGTGCTTCCTTTAAAACAATATACTGAAGTTTCATTTCAGATATAAATGTTAGGATTTTGCTATTGCCAGGACAGGAATTAGATAAAATATTATTATTTTTGAATATGGTAAAATCATCACCAATTCTTATTTTAAAAAGAAAAATATTAAGAGCAAAATCAAAACAATCACATTAATTTGCACAGTGACTCTGGGATGAACATTTTTCATATTTTAGAATAAAATGTTTTATCAAATTTTCTGAGTAGATTTTTCTATTTTTTTCCTCTTTTTCTATTAGCAGAAATTTCTTGATAAAAGTAAATAAGCTCCTAAACATTAAAGAAAAAAAATCTACTTAGAAAAATTAAAATTAGGAAATTAGCTAACATTATAAAAACAGCAGAGAAACCAGCAACTGTCATATATAGCCAAAATGAAAGTCAAACATATAAACCACTTACGCCTAGAACTGGAAAAATCAATAATGAAATGGCTTCATTTTAGTAGATGTGTAAGTTATGCTAGGGATTTCTCCTTATTTCTAATAGAAAATTGATACTACTGAATTAGAGATTAAATCTCTTTCTCTCCAGATTAGAATTATGGGATAATTTGCCCACACTTTTTTATTAGATAATATGAATAATTGGAAGCAGTGAATGTGCAAGGAAACAATGGTTGAGCCAATATATTACTTTGTTTAACAGCTTTTCATGTATAACAAATGTTTACCGCAGAAAACCATGTTTCATGAGCTTCTGTGATCTTAGAAATCCATCTTTATTTGAGCAGTTTAAACCTTTCTTAAAACCATTTAAAATATTTAATCAGTACATTTAAGGCCATCTATGAATAATGTAATTAAGGAATAAAATGAGCAGTTAATAAAGATCAATGAAATAATTAACTATCTAATTTTGCTACTGAAGAAATAATACAATTCTTTGTTATAGAATATGTAGCAAATCATAATAAAAATATTTAATATCAAATGGCTAAAGGAAGAATATACTGGGTCTCTGACATATCAAGTATGCTAATTAGAATATAACAGCCAAAATGAAATATTTAGTTCAAGGAAAAAAATTCAGAGAAAGATA
The DNA here is from genome assembly GCF_009761245.1 of Sapajus apella. NCBI lineage: Eukaryota > Metazoa > Chordata > Mammalia > Primates > Cebidae > Sapajus > Sapajus apella. Next base: position 11,743,874 of record NW_022436968.1, on the reverse strand, counting down.
TTATTAGACTGGAAAGATAGTGTTTAAAATGAAATTCTCTTTCTGTTCTAAGCAACAAGCCACCTTAATGAAAAATATCTATACTCTAATACATTAGACATTTTACTAGATACAATAGCTTCTCCAGCTTCACTTTGTCTTATCCCCATATATTCATATTTACATGGAAAGCACTTAGAAAAACAATCTGCAAAGAATGAGCTTCTCAGGTGACTGTCTCCTTGTGAAAAATGTAATCATGAGAGCAGAAACACTTCTATCTACAAATCAGTCATTAGAACTGGAAGGTCTTAAGCCAAGGGCAAACATGTTAAAAAAAAAAAAATCAACCTTCTAAGTTATAGTCGCTTCCATTTAATATTATATGTGCACAGAGAAAAAATTTGTGGGCATATTTAGGAAGAGTGATCTAAATAAACCCTATTCTCTTTCCCACGTAAAATCAGGGATTGACTTAGAGGCATGCATTTAATGCATATGCATGATTGGGTTATATCAGATCTCTAATAATGAAAAACTTCAGCAGAGAGTCATCAATACTTCCCAGTCTTTTAAACATGGGCACAAGTTACCTAAACTTTTGTGCTGCTGTGGAATTTTTCAGGTTTCAGATAATAGAAAGGTACCTTAAATAAAGCCTACTTCTAAGTTTTTTTTTTTTAAATCTCAAAGTGTGACTCCCCCAGCTTAACTACTGTGAAAAATTGCTAAAAATGGACACACAATAGCTTAATGATTTGAATCTTAGAATTTAACTGACAACACTCACTTAAGAAATAGAGATTATATTGGTGTGTGTGTGTGTGTTTGCATGTGTGTGTGAGAGAGAGAAGGAAAAGGAGAGGTTGTGGGAGGGAGAATTGTGATAAAATGTTGGGATACTACATAGAAGCTTGACAAATGCATGTATATCTCCCTTTTTTTCTTCTTTCACACCCCAATGCACTATAGAAGTGTCTTGCCAGTTCTTTTACCTTTTGCCTGGGGTCTGATTTTGCTGTTATTTATCCTTTCTAACATTACTTATTCCCCAAATCACTCTCCTGTGTCCTTTATCTTGTTTTCTTGTTTTCAAGTTGTCATTTACCAGTTGTTCTCATGTTTAACATCTATTCTCTAGCCTTTTGTACATGTCAGAGTAAACCAGTAAATATATCTGGCAAATAGCCCTTTGGTACATGCAAACAACAGTAATGAAAAAGACTTCTGGAATATATTTTCTTCTTTAAAAGTTGAACTTTCTAAATTCAGGACACGTAAAATATTGCACAAATATGTAATTGTTATTCACATGACATACTCTTTGAACTTTGTATCTACGAAGGGAATTATTGCCAGTGATTTCATGTGTTGTAGACAAAGTTTTTTGTTTATGATTGTATAAAATGAAACTAGAGTACTCTTATTATTTGCTAGAATTAATATTATTCCTTTTCACTACAACTCAAATCATGACCTGATGTCACGCCTTATACTGGCCTTTTGGACAATAAATAAAAAATGAGATAGAAAACAAATGTCAGAGCACTCGTCTAAAAGAAAACCTTTCAGTAATTTTTACCATAGAACACCTGACATCTCTCTTTCTTTGTTTTCCCATGTCTATCCTATAACTGATATCTGGCCAATCGGAAGTCCTCATGACTATCAAAATTATAGTAGATTTTTCAATGTGTACCTTTTTCTGGATCCCCAGATATATATGTATTCTATATATTCATAGATTAAATTGCCTGCTTTACATCTTTGCCTGGATTTTTAGGAATATATCAGATTGATTAGGGGAAAACTAAACCCTCTTGATTCCATTCGCTCTTAAATCCATCTACGCATTTTCTCCCTATGTCAGTAAATGGCACCCCCAGACACCTACTTGCTTAAGTCAAAATTCAAGGAACAAGTGTGGGCAATGAGGTCAGGAGAATCCATAGATTCTCCGAAAGACCACCATCTCCTGCCTAGACTATTGCAATACCCTACTAACTGATTTCCTCCTTCCACTTTTGACCCTTTATCATCCACTTCTCACAATAGCCAGGGCAATATTTTTTTAAAAAAGTAAATATGGCCACATTCTTCTTTGTTTCAAATCCTCCAAGAGCTTTTCATTGCTGTTAGAATAAAACCCAAATTTCCTACCCTAGCTTACGGATTCGAAAAATTGCCCATCTCACTGACCTCAACACACACTGTTTTACTCTTTGCCACTAGTCTTTAGTTACTCTTTTCTGTTTCTTTTTCACATGCTAATCCTTGACTTTCCCTAGGGTCCTTGCACAGCTAAACAGTGCCCCACTTGCAGTGATCATCTCCCTGATCTCTCCATGGCACTGGTTCTGTCTTATCATTCAAACATAGTTTAAATGTCATCTCCTCCAAGAAGCCCTCCCTGAAAACCCAGTTTGAAATAGTCATTTAGTCACTAATTGTTTTAGTCAGCTTTGGCCACAGCAACACTGTGCAGCATACAGCTTCAAATTTCAATGGCTTACAACAATAAATTTTTAATTTTTATCTCAGGTTTGTGGGGAAGCTGGGCAGTTCTACATCAGGCTGCAGGGTGGTTCAACTTAGCTCCAGGCTTCAGGTCAGGTTCAAGTGTGCTCAACATGCCACATTCTACTACCCATGGCTACCTGAGCCATGTCTTTCACAGGAGTTCAAGATGCCAAACCAAACTGTGAAAACACATTTAAGATCTCTTTTCCTATCACATCTGCTAACGTTTCCTTTGGCCAAAGCAAGTCATATGACAGAGTACAATATTAATGGGGCAGGAGGTACATTTCACCCAGATTCACATAATTAGGAAGAATGACAAAAATATTCCCAGAAAAACTAAGAAGACTTCTCACATCTCTTTGGCTAAGACAGTATCACATACTGTACTCATACCTAAGCCAATCTCTGGCAGAAAGCTGTTGGTTGATCATCTGCAAATTAATATCATTGGCAAATGTAAATTAATACCAGAGACTTACTGAATAGTGGGAGTAGTAGGTGGAATATAATTTTGCTTAAAGTTGATGAAATTTAGATATATATGCATTATAGAATGAAATTCAAATATATATTTTATTCCATAATAAGAGTTAGCCACTCTCACCCAATTCTTTTATGATACTCCTGAAGTTCTGAGTTACTAGCTAGAAAGCTGGAGTCAGTCCAGTGTGACTATTACAGTCCAAATTCTGGTTCGCAGAACAGGTAGACAAGATAAACAACCTCTGCTCATAAGTAATGTTTAACAGTTTATCTCTGTATGGATATGATCACTTTATATTTTGTTAAAAAATGATTATCTCCAACTTTGTCAATTTTTTGAAGCACTAAGGTCTTAGGAGAAAACCTGTCTATTAGTAGACCTCTTATTTTCTAATACTGCCCTTCTGCTAACTTGAATGAAACAGATTGCTTTTCTCTAAATTGCACATACTGGTGGAGTTGATTTTCAAGTAGAGCTTATAACTTCAGCCATTTCATAGATGATCAGCAAAGGCTCTATCTTTTAGGCCTATAGTCCTATTTCCCCAAGTGAAACTCCTATTTCAGGCTTCAGAGACCAACTAGCATGTAGTATTCTTACTCTCCGATCTATCGTCTGGCAAGATCTTGCGTTATAGCAGCTGTCTATGATTATAATGACTTTATGACTTTTTTTTGATTGGTCATCAAAGATAGCAAGGTCACAATTTCAGTCTTTCCTGATTAACAAATGATTGCAGAGCTTTTCACATGTAGAAAGCCTCATAACATTCATTCATTCATTCCTCTTAAGAATTAATGAGCATTTAGAATGATTATTCACTTTTCATTAATTCATTCTTTGGACATATGTAAAAAGCTAAGACAGGCCAAATTGAGATAATCTTTGAAAATATGTGGGTAAAGTACTAATAAGTGGAATGAATATTTAGCAGTGTCCTTGAAATTTACTTATTAAGCTTCAGGGTTCTTGAAGGACATTCATAGATGTAATTTCAGGTACTTCCCTTTTGAAAGGGGATAAATTCAAAATTGGAAAATTATTGCGTTTTTTTTTTAAGCTAATGTCTGAAATCTTAAAATCATGCTAATTTGCAGAGGTGCTGTAGATTTAATGATTTTGTTCCACAGAGAAAATTGGCCTGTGGTCAGTTTCCATCACAGCTAATCAGAAGGCCCATACCATTTCCTAATGTACAAACACAGTTTTGCACTAGTACACCAGGCATAATACATATATAAGGCATAATAAGCATATATAGCACCCAGTAGATGGCAGGCCTTATGGGTAGAGCCCATTACTTAAAGACAAAGATAGTAAACATTAAAAATTCTATTGCTGGCATGAATTTAAAAAAAATTCCAGACCATGCAATCAGCATTACCCACTTAAAGCCAGTGTACCCACTTAAAATGTAATCTACTTAAAGTGAAACTGGGTTCCAGTTTCGCTTCTGCAATATATTATCTGGGTGACCTTGGCAAACTTCTTATCAGTCAAATAGGGTGGGTTCAATTGCTTTTTAAAATACCATAGTCTTATTAAATGATAAAATGAAACAAAAGTGTGCTAAATTTTTTTGAAAACTCAAATGTGATATACAAATTTAAGTATATAAAATTTATGATTATTGCAATAAATATGATCGAAGAGTTTCAACAATCTTCCACATTTGATTTCTGTCTTAGCCCCCCAACCCTCCTTTTAGTCATTTTCAGTTCAAAGCAGTTGAATTTCAGTCAACTTGAAATATTACATGTGAGTGTCCATTTCAAAAACCCCTTCCAAGGATTCGGGCAGAGCTCCCACACAGCTGCAGAGTCCTGACAAAAGAAAGACGGGTGTCTGGCTTGTCCCCCCTTTCCCTCCGGGCTCTCTGTTCCCACACAGCTGCAGAAGCTGCAGGTGTGTGTGCGTGCGGTAATGTCTGCGCTGGTGAATGACTGCGATTTGGTGGTGGCAATTGAGATCCCCTCCTCTGCTGGTCATTATTGTTTCTCTGCCTAACACCAGCTGTCCATTGGCTCCCTTTCTGCCCCTGGCATGGAAATGCTGGCTTTTTCATGCATTGTATTTGTTGGTTCTTCTGTGGAATCTGCACTGGCTTCCCCTTAAATAGTTCCCCTGTGATTCTTTCCAGCTGGAGCCACTTTTTATCCTTTGGTGGAAAGTCTTGTAATGGGAGTCTCCCTGCTTCAGTGGGCAGTTGTTATAAATTACCAACAGTTACCTTAAGAAGTCCTAGTTGCCTTCAGTGTTTTTTCACTCAAGGTACTTAGGCATACATGTAAGCTAAGCAATGGGATTGCAGATTAGCCTTTTAGACTGCCCTAGGCACATACTCTCTCAGCTTTACAGCTGGACTTTCCCCCATATTCTGACAGAATGAGGTTTATATGCAGGCTGGGAGCTCTGCAGCTTAGGAGTGGGGGACAAGACAAACCCACCCCCAAGGGAGCAGAGGTAGAAATAGGCAAATGATCACTGATAACACAAATTATTTATGGTAGAAGGGGTAGTGTTTTGCTGTAACATTCTTTTGGAATGTCACTACTCCAAAAACTTTATGGTGAAGGTATTTATCCTGCTTTGCTTTGAATCTGGGAGGGAAATTATGTACTTTGTTTTTGTTCTCGGCTCTGGATTGTTTTCAGTGTAGTCCCTATTCTGAGTGGAAATCCTGGGGGCGTGAAAATGTTCTTCACATCTGTAAGTGATATTGAACGCTTAACAGTCTCATGCCTTGTAGCATCGGGTCCATGCCTATGTGAAGGTACTGGTCACTTCGAATTTTTAGTTGTTTTTTACTCACCCATTTCATCTGCTTGACTGGATACTTTTTGAGTGCAGAGGCTGCTCAGAGACTGGTACATAGAAGGTGTACAGTAAAGCTTGTTGCATGAACAAATAAAATTGAATGACTGAATGACAGAAAGTCTGGAATTACAAGTGTAGTACCTTTCTTTTTATTGCTAGTGTTCACGAGCGAGCCCCTTTCTAGATGGTAAATATACTATCCCTGGTAGAGATTTGCTACCAATTACTTTTTTATCAATGTTGCTTTTATAAATTCACATCAGCCTACATCCCATTGTCATATACTGTGTACAAGGCACATGAGTATCCAGAAAATGGTTTTCTTTTTGTCTTGTTTCTCCCCAGAAGCCAGCAGTAGGATGAGTGCAATCTAAAGTAGGTAATGAATTAAGCTTCTCTCCTGCCACCTTCTTGCATGCATGAATTAGTCTGATTTTTTAATTTTTCAGAGTGAAATCTAGAGGTGGTTTCCAGGTGCTAAGATCATCTCATATTTGAAGAGAGAACATTAAAAAAATCCCCCCCTCCGGGCTGTGGCAGAGCTGTTTTCTATTAAATAATTTCAGCCATTGACCTTTTCATAAATCTAATTTTTATAATTCCATCTTTTGGAGGAATAATTTATTTTGCCCATCTCCTCTTAATTTTGTGTATATATGTCTTTCTTTATGGATTTTAAAATTAACATTAACTTTTTTGGTTTTTTAAATTTGAGCCTAAGAGAAATCATAGTAAGTTGTTCAATTATCCTTGACATTTCACAGCAGTGGAGAGTAAACTTTTTTCACAGAGTTTGCAATGTGTATGCACCTTTCTAGCTCAGCAGTTCAGTTTATGTCAACAAATTTTTTGGCTCTGTGTGCTTTTCAGAAGATGCAAATGTGTAGCTATTTGCATGGTTCACAATGAAGTCTGATTTGAGAAATTTCTGAATCCATAACCATGTTCTTTATTATGTGAAATTTTCTGTTCTGTTTCTGTTATTCTGGAAAGTATTTGTTATCTTTGCTCTTGGTATATCATAACACACTAGAGTGTTCTAATCTGTGCTTTCAAATCTTGTATTTTTGTTGTTGTTTTTTTTCATTCAAATCATAACTCGCGGCTAGGCGGACTGGCTCACAGTTATAATCCCAGCACTTTGGGAAGCTGAGGTGGGAGCATTTGCTGTAACCCAGGAGTTAGAGGCTACAGTGAACTGTGATTATGCCACGGCAATCCCGCCTGAGCAACAGAGCAAGACCTTGTCTCAAAAAAGAAAACAAAACAAAAAACAACTCTTGTGGGTCAGGTAGAAAACACAGTATCTGTCTTAAGGGGCTTACAACTTAGAAAAACAAGGCTGACTGATACTCCTAATTCATTATGAACAGTGCTGTGGCAGAGAAGCAGAGAAGGTGCAGTTTGGATGGATCGGTGGTTGAAGATTTGCAGGCAAGATGGGTGGAAAGGCACAGGAGAGCACGACAGAGACAGATACTGGGAAAAGAGCAATCTGGGGAAGGGGCTAAAAATCTGCATTTGTAGCAAGTTCCCAGGTGATACTGCTGTTGCTGGTCATAAAACCACACACTAGGCCGGGCGCGGTGGCTCAAGCCTGTAATCCCAGCACTTTGGGAGGCCGAGGCAGGTGGATCACGAGGTCAAGAGATCAAGAGCATCCTGGTCAACATGGTGAAACCCCGTCTCTCCTAAAAATACAAAACATTAGCTGGGCATGGTGGCGCGTGCCTGTAATCCCAGCTACTCAGGAGGTTGAGGCAGGAGAATTGCCTGAACCTGGGAGGCGGAGGTTGTGGTGAGCCGAGATTGCGCCATTGCACTCCAGCCTGGGTAACAAGAGTGAAACTCCATCTCAAAACAAACAAACAAACAAACAAACAAAAAACCACACACTAGTGGACAATTAGGAAAATAGATTAGTCAGTTGGGCATGGTGGCTCACACCTATAAATCCTAGTGCTTTCGGACACTGAGGCAGGTGGATCACCTGAGGTCAAGAGTTTGAGACCAGCCTGGCCAACATGGTAAAACCTCATCTCTACTAAAAATACAAAAATTAGCCGGGTGTGGTGGTGCATGTCTGTAATCCCAACTACTTTGGAGGCTGAGGCAGGAGAATTTGAACCTGGGAGGTGGAGGTTGTAGTGAGCCAAGATCATACCATTGCATTCTAGCCTGGGCAACAGAGCAAAACTCCATCTCAAAAAAAGAAAATAGATTAGTAATACAGAACAAGCAGAGGGAAATAATATTTCACTTTAAGGATTTACTGTAGGATGACCAGAAACTGGAAGACATATATATGGGTAACAGACAACCAACTCTATTCTGGGTTCTTTAAAAATTCAGTACAAAATCGTATACACACATAATTTTTTATGCCCTTTATTTATTTATCTTTTTATCACTTTTTACATCTCTAGATACTCAGTGATCTTTAGTCTGTTTTTATGGTACAGAAATGTTTCTGTTGATTTTTATCCTAGTGCTCCCCTAGATTGTTTACTCTTTCCTTCACTTTACCCTAGCTGTTTAGGTGAACTTGTTTCTACTGTCCTCATCTTGAATGGAGTTAAAATTGAGGGAACTTCCAGGCCCACTGAAGGCCAGTAGGGTATCTACAATGGTGGATACACATTATTGTACATTTGTCTAAACCTATAGAATGTATAATACCAAGAGAAAATCCTAATATAAGCTACTGACTTTGGGTAATAATAATGTATCCATGCAGGTAAATCAAATGTAACAAATGTACCACTCTGGTGGGGGATGCTGATAGTTGGAAAGGCCATGCATGTGTGGGACAGGGGGAATATGGAAATCTTTATATCTTCCTTGCAATTTTGCTGTGAGCCTAAAACTGTTCTATAAAAGTAGTCTTGAAAAAAAAAACCAGAGAGTTGCAGCAGAAGAAAAAGCAGGAAAGATTAGGTAGGTGAGGTCAGAGAGATTTGTAGCTGAGGACTTGCTCCACCCTTACTGGCTTTGAAGGTTGCTGTGAGCCAAGTGTTATGAAATGAATTGTGTGGCTTGCAAATTCATATGCTGTGATTCTAACCTCTATTGTTTCTGTGTTTGAAGATAGGGCCTTAAAGGAGGTAACTAAGTTAAATTAGGTCATAAGAATGGGATCCTAATCCAATAGGACTGGTATCCTTATGTGAAAAGGAGGAAACATTGGAAATCTTTCTCTCCCTCTCTCTGGGCAGGCACAGAGAAGAGGCCTTGTGAAGACACAGAAAGTGGCTATCTATAAGCCAAGAGCTAAGCTGTCACCACACACCAGCCCTGATGGCACCTTACCCTTGAACTTATGGCCTCTAGAATTGTGAGGAATTGTTGTTGTCCAAGCCACTCAGTTTGTGGTATTCTTTTATACACCAGAGAATGTGGGAGGTATCTAGAAGCTGACAGTGACCCCCTGCTGACAGCCAGAGAGAAAATGGGGATTGCTTGGAACAAAATTCTGCCAATAACTGGAATGAGTTTGTAAGTAGATTCATGCCAGAGATTCCGGAAAAGATCTCAGGTCTGCTGATGCCTTGACTTTTGCCTTGTGAGGCTCTAAGTATAGACCCAGTTAAGCAATATTATACCCAACACCTAATCCACAGAAACCATGAGATAATAAATGGGTGTTGCTTTAAGACCCTAAGTTTGTGATAATTTGTTTTGGTAGCAAAAGAAAACTAATATGGAGGAGATTATATTTATTCTATAAAAACCATGTAGATAGATCAAAATATATGTTGTTAGTCTACAAAGATAGGTTGGCTTACATTTTGATCAGCTCTTAAAAGATAAAATAAAGGTCTAGTAAACTGTTTTCCAGAGTGTGCTCCAAGGAGAAAGAATGCATGGTAATAATGTACATTTTCAAATAAAGGCTCTGCTAAATTCTGGGGATGGAGGGTTGAGGAGGGAGGGGAATATCTTTGGATTTTCTTCTAACTCAGTAGTTTTATTTTCTCTCTTTATTTGAATATAGAATCCTTTTTAAATAAAATACTTTGAACATACCTCCTGAAACCTGTTAAAAACACATAGAACTTTTGGTCCAGGAACCACTGATATTGTGACTTTTTCATATATGTAGGGAATAGTTCCAAGACATTTCCCTATATTCAAGTCCTGGAATGTCTATTTTAAGTGAGAATATTTTTTCTAGCAAATTTAATAGAATATAACCCATTATTTCCCCCATGCTATATACTTAGATATTGCAAATATCTACAGGCCAGGCAGATAATGTAAATGAATGAAGTGGGTAAATGAATAGGAAGCCCCGTGTCTCATGCATATATGAGAGTCTTTATAGAATAGCTATCTCTAGATGTGGCCATGTTTGAAGATCTTTAACTTTATTAGGTGTATTAGTCAGAGTTCTCTAGAGGGACAGAACATATATATAAAGGGGAGTTTATTAAGTATTAACTTACACAGTCACAAGGTCCCGCAACAGGCTGTCTTCAGGCTAAGGAGCAAGGAGAGCTAGTTGGACTTCCAAAAGTGAAGAACTTGGAGCCTGATATTTGAGTGCAGGAAGCATCCAGCATGGGAGAAAGATGTAGGCTGGGAGGCTAAGCCAGTCTCTCCTTACATTATGCCACCAGATTAAGGGTAGATCTGCCTTCTCCAGCCCACTGACTCAAATGTTAACCTCTTTTGGCAACACCCTCACAGACACACCCAGTATCAATACTTTGTACCCCTCAATCTAATCAAATTGACAGTATTAACCATCACATTAGGTATGGCCAAATTGCTTTCCAAAGTACTTCCAGCAGTTATCATTTTCACTAGCACTACTAAAAAATTTCATACATTTCATTTCTTTAAGAAGAAATAACTGACATGAAGCAGATATGGCAAAACATGTTAAATTGGGTGGTTGATGTGTGTATTTTGTTATTTTATGTTCCTTGCTTCTTTGTATGTTTGGAATATTTCATAATTATAAAAAATTAAAAACAATGAAAGAAGTGATAAATAAAGAGTATGAAAAACACACAGAGACTGTGACAAGCTGTCTAAGGCAGGTAGGCTCTGCTTAGCTCTAGCTAAGCATTGTTGAGTAAAACGGCATTGTGAGTACTGGAGAATTTTCAAGAAAAGACTGAAATCCATATTTTTAATGTAAAATTTTCTGATATGTAAAGCAGATGTGGACCAAATGAAACAGGTTTTTATCTGCAATTTGACTGCTCTTTTACTTTTCCTATTTTATTTTTGACTATTTTATTTCTGTACCCTTTATTCAGGCAAAATTGAACTTGTTATTTAGTAGAGGAATATGACAGAAATTTAGGGCAAAGGTTCTAGAAGTGAACTGATTGAGGTAGAAACTAGACTTTATCATTACTTTCTTCGTGATCTTGAGTAAGTTATTTTATCTGTATGTTTCTTATTTTCTTTACTGTAAAATGGAGATAATCATATTATTTATATCATAGGTTTAAGATTAAATGGGACTATATATACATACAAGTTCCAAGAACAATGTCTGGCAAACAACAGGCATTGAATAAATGTTAGCTCTTATTATCATCATCTGTAATATCAGGATAATAGCATCATTACTATAAGGGTGGAATTAGATGATATTCATAAAGTGCTAAATGAAGTGTCATGCACAAATTGTAGTTATAATTCTTATTCCTTAAGCTTTCCCATCTACCTGTACTTGTGCTAGTCCCTCTAATTTAAGGTCTTTTTAAAGTTGCTGCATGTTCACATTCTACCCATTTTCAAATGTCATTTCAAATACCACCTCCTCTAGAGAGTGGTCATTCACTCATTCAAAAAATATTTATTGAGAGGCCTCTTCTGAACCCATGTCATTTTATCTTTCCCTTTTACACTTGTAATATATTGATTTTTAAATAAAAATGTCAGTTTTCAGGAGGTAGAATATATTTTTTTATTCAGCTTTATATCTCCCACTCTGGCTAACGCAGGACAAGTCACATAGTAGGCAGTAATTTTTTTAAAATCCAGAATGGAAATAAACTTTATAGAAATTCTCATCCTCTGACTAGGGGATTCAGTTACAGTGGTGGATATGCTTCCAGCAAAAGACACATTAATTTAAAGTCTTCAGAAGATTTATGCTCATCAGAAAATGGTGCTTCTCATTCTTTTTGCTGCCTTTCCACAAAGATGATTGACATGACCAAGCAACCTGGATCATTGGGAAGCGGGGACTTTGTCTCATCAGAATTGATAGTATAACTCACTATAAACGTCTTACTCAAGAAACCAGAGAGCTGGCATTTTAAAAATGGCTTCCAAACAGCGATAGATTAATGTGCTTAAAACTTCTTAAATTATTTAAATTGTCTGCTAAATCCTTGACAAGGTATAATATAATTTATCCTATTGATTAGAAAAGTTCTTGGTCCCAGGAAACTGACATTGATGCACCTCTGCTTCAAATTAGTTATGTGAACTTGAACAAATCATTTTACTTCGCTAGATATAATTTCTCATATGTGTGAAGGGATAATTCACTAACTTGGGACTGTTCATAGATTTCCTCAGGCTGTTCTACTGCATCACAAAAGGCTTGTGCATGTGTGTGTGTGTTGTTTTGTTTTTCCATTTGGAAAAAGGCTAAAGGCAAAGTGAAGGAAGAGTAAGGAAAGTCAGGTTTTCCACTGGTGGGTAAAACATTGTATCAGGGATATTTTGGAGGGAATGCGATAGGTACTGGGGTAACTGTGGGGTGTAAGGAAGGAGACAGAAAAGGAAGCACTTCCATAAATGAGGCTGGGGCCATATGTTCAAGGTAGAGCAAGATGTTAATGCCGTGTCTTCTTGCCTTGGCGTTTTGGGAGAGGTCAAAGGCTGAGAATACTATTTCAGATTCTTACATTCTAAAGTGAGGTGGTTGCATCCTAGGTGGCACTTGCAAAGGGGGGTGTCCAAAATGGATTTTCTTAAAAATTTATTACCTAGATTACATCCATATAAGGGTGAAGCTGAAGAGGCTAAGAAAGGATTTGTTGGAGAAAGTTATCAGTATGTTGAATTATTCTCCTTTATCAACCACACCCCCAACGGAGTTAATGTATAGGAGGACATTTTCCTTTCACTTTAAACCAGGAGCAAAGTTTACCTGTGTCTTTTAAATGTGAGGATCTCCAAGGCTGATATTTGACTCATGCCAGAAAGATCCCTGGGCCAGAAGCTGAAGCTGGCCCTGCGGCCTTCTGATCCACAGATGAATGAGAACGGCAATGGAAGCAAGCGGTACTTGCTTGTCTGTGCTTGGGGACACATGTGGAGCCCCTGGATTGATGATAGTCAGAGACTATTTGAAAGCTAGTCTGTCCAAGAAGACCACTGCACAACGTGACCAGAGATGGTCACATTTTGACTGGAGATGGTTATTCTTTTTGAATGACCTAGGGGCTACTGCGAAGAGAATGGATAGCACCATATGTGCCATTTTTCCTGCATGAGAAAAAAGGATTAGCTTTGGACACCTGCCACACTCACAAGGCCCCAATCGCAGAATCTGACTAGGGCAGTAATTTGGGACATCTTCAGCCCTACTACCTGTTTCTGTCTATTCTCTGACCCTGGAGAGAGCAGCATATAGGAGAAGAAGCAGGGCAGCCTTCCCACCTGGCTTCCTTTCTCTTTTTTTCAAGCTTCCAAACTTGGGTCAGAGGTGATTTGATGGGGTAGGGAAGTTCTAAATTGAGTCTTGATTTTTACACTGGCCTGCATAGACTTATTTGATTTTTATGCTGGGTCTCATTTAAAAAAAATGCCAGAAGAAAGTTTCTTTTTATTTAATATGTTAGAGTGACTGGAAAAGCCATGGGACCTGCCTGGATTCTACACAGAAGGGCAAAACAATGAGTCCATGAAGTCAGTTTAACGGATAGAAGCAAGAAGAATATAGTTGCTTTTGTCCTCGAATGAGTCCAGCTTATTCAGTGAACAAGTTACAATGGTTTATGAGAAATATATGTAAAAGTGGAATTTTAAAAAGTCACTTTTGATTGTTAATGGAGCTTTTAAAATAAGCCACTAAGTTCTAAGTCTGATGTACATGGGAGTCTGGATTTATTAGAATTATGTATATAAAATCGTGAATTGGATTAGATGATCTTTCATTTCCCTTCTGAAACTGCATTTCCATGAATCTATGGTTTTTAAAACTGATATGATGGTTTGAAGTGAATTTAGAAAAGACACTGCTAAAGTCTTAACACACTAGTTTTGAATTTATATTCAAAACTTCAGAGCAGTGTTTCAATATATATTACAGTTGAATTTAGTGTGGGAATTAGATTACAAAATTATCATGTAGGGCAAATATCTAGCACACCAAGAATTATCCCTGAAACTCTCTTAAGCTGTTCAAACAGCATATCCAGTAGTTTTTTTAGGAACAAAGATTACATTTTCCTGGATATTCCATCACTCCTTTATTCCCTTGGCAACTTCTATGTGACCCTCAAGTTCCAAGTCATCTTCTCTGGAAGGTCTTGTGCAGCTTCCACTTTGTATTTGGGATATAGCTATGTGCTCCCTGCCTACTCTGATCTTCCCTATATTAGTAGTTAACATGCTCTATTGTAACCATCTGTGTATTAGAATGGGATGTTTAACAACAAGAAGAATAGCCTAAAGCACTGCACAGAGCCATGTAAAAGCTTTCATTGATTTGAAGGATGACTTACTTTTAAGAATGGTCCGCAACACTCCTAGAAACAGAATGCAGCCTAGACTTGGTAGTGCATAGTCTGACTTTGGATAATAGCCATGAATTTTGATTTAGATCATGAAAAGGAGACCAATTTGCTACCTTCAACTTGTAAAAAATGCAGTATTGGCAAAGCACAATAAAGCATAGCACAGTAAAATGAGGTATGTCTATACTGTTTTAGAGGAAATTACAAACAAGATCCAAATGTCATAATGTCATTTACTTAAACACATGGACATTTAAATTTTGAATCTTGGGATAATTTAACTCAAACCACCTGAGGCCAAATCATTAAAACAAACAAACAAGCTTGATTTTATAGATGGAAGATAATTTGAATAAAATTCAAATTGGTAGCACATGAATACCATAACTTCAAATAAACATTTATGATTTAAAAAATGTAAAATAATACATTCTTACCCAGAAGATTTCTCCTGGATCCTGAGAGAAAGAACAAGAAAATAAAAGCTATTTATGGAGAAACCCTCCATGAAACTTGTTCACGAGAGATATCTTATCTGACTGTTCAGCTGGCATGTATGGCATGCTTCAGAACAGCAATGAAACTTACATTTTCCCTCATAATGGGCTTATTATTATAAAGTCTGTTT
The DNA here is from genome assembly GCF_009761245.1 of Sapajus apella. Taxonomy (NCBI): domain Eukaryota; kingdom Metazoa; phylum Chordata; class Mammalia; order Primates; family Cebidae; genus Sapajus; species Sapajus apella. The sequence continues at coordinate 11,728,729 of NW_022436968.1, read as the reverse complement.
TATATTGATGGTGTCAGAGAAATTACAAACCTTGGGGCAACACTTGCCCTCTGTAGTGAGCAGATCAAGATGATGCTCTTCAATTTCTAAAAAGTATTTTAATTCCTCTGAGTCAATTATTTTTTCCCAAACCAAATTGACCTACTTGCTGAGTGAATAGATGACAAGTTTAATCTCCTTCCTATTTTGATGAGATGGGCTATGTTTCTTAGAGGGTATTTTCTTTTGGACCTAGAGCCAGCAACTCTTCTACTATATATTTTTGGCCCTTCTCTGCTCCTTCTATAATTCCAAGGCTCTCAAAGCCTTCATTCTCTTGTTTGCCCTCCTAGAGGCCATTGTAAGGCTTAAGATATCCCAAGCTTTCAGGGGATTCTCCCTATAGATATAATACAGGATGCCCACTTAAATTTGAACTTCGGATGAACAATGAATACTATTTTAGTATAAGTATGTCTCAAATCTTTCATGAGACATATGTATACAACACCCTTTCATTTTTCAAATCTGAAATTCAAATTGAAGTGGTTATTCTTTATTCTTATTTGCTAAATCTGCCAAGTTTCCCCTTCCCTCTAACCAAAACACCCCAAAAGCACCCACTCAACTCACCTGACCCATAATACATGGGATGCATATACTACTTCCAGCTCTTCTAGTTTTGGAGTCTCATCACAAATCCTACATCAGTTCCCTGTTGATATCTGTCCATCTGTGTGGGAGTAGGAGAGAGGGACTACTTCCTTTCCATCTTCTCCTGGTCAAACTGGTTAAATTTTAGTAAGGTTTACCACTCCTTTACCACTCCTTGGCCTGCTTTAGATTTCTCTCATAGGCATTTTATCCTTTCTTTTTGCTGTTCTCTGTTGTGTATCCTAGAAGTTATTGGCATAAACAGGAACCTTCTTTGAAAAGTAGGTGGTGAGTCAGTCATGGAGTAGGATTCTGGGCCTGAAGAGAAGCTGGATATGAACTGTGAGTGTAGACGTTATGGAAACAATACCAATATTCTTTCTAAAACTCTGGCTGATGATATCACTTTAGAATTAGCCCCAAACTCTATGAACTTTACACTTAAAAAATCCATCCTTTGAATTGGTATAAGTCTTGACCTCTCTTTATCAAGTTACATTAGAATCAATAAATTAACTGTAAATGACTTTATTTTGGAGTGGGGAAAGGCTTATTTACCATTGGCATTAAAAGAAGTGATAAAAATAAAGTGGCATAAAAAGCAGATAATCTGTGAAAGAATATTTGTTAACTTGAACCTATGTTACTTATAGTAAAAACAAAAAACTAGTATTTGTATGGTCAAAAAGTATTTTCAATGCCTGTGAGTGGTGGTTTCTTCCTCAGATTTGGGGGAAATAAATTTGGAGAGTTTGGTAATACCCAGCCTTATATAAACAACTATAATAAACACTAATACAACACAAAACCTTTTAAAAATATTAAAGGAACAGGAAGAACTTGTTCTTAATAGATCCTCAAGAGAATTATATTTCAATTCATAGAAGCAGTCTTTCCTTTTATTTTTCAATATATTCAAGGGAAAGATTTCCATAAAAAATTCCAGTGGGACTACATGATAGCACCATTTTGATGTCATTATGATCTGACATTATCTGGGGAAGTAATTTAAAGTATTTCATTAGATAAATGCCTTGATGAGATTGCAAATAGTTTGAAAGAGTGGTGCATTACATTAAAAAAAAATCAGTGCAAGGAAATTCATGTAGAATCACCAGATAATTCAAGTTACTTTCACTCAGAAAAACAAGTGCTGCTATCAAAAAATACTATATAGCTCTGACTTCACAATTTAACTTGTAATAATTGGAATTACATTATTAAGAAGGATGTAGTATATTTACTTTATACTCATCATCCAAATCTTAATTGTTAAAGTCAAACAGAAAATTGGAATAATCGTCAAGGGATATTTAGGAAAAAACCCTGCATTTATTAGTTATCTATTCAGGTAAAATGAACGAACAAAAGTCAGTCATCACTAGGAAGTTTTAGAGAAGTGCTGTTTGTGCTTTGCAGAAGTTCCATAAAAGTGAATAGCTCAATAAGATGCTTGATAATGTTCAGATATACACCTGAACCTCAGGGCCTTAGGGCCTTATCTAAAGTAGCTGCATCTTTTTTTTTTTTTTTTTTAAACCATTTGTCAAGTACTAGAAATTGAACTTGAGTCAACTGAAGTGATACAGTAATAAATCATTTTTAAATGTAATTGGATTTAACACTCTTAGAACAAGTGGAGTACATTGTTTTATTGTCTCTGGTTCTAGTTTGAGGTTTCAAGCGGTGATTTCAAATGTGAGTGTGCTAAGAATGTCCTGGTGCTTTCAGACTTCCCCAGGAGATTTTGACTTAGTATTTCTGGGTTAGGGTTTTCAAATTTTAACAAATACTCTAGATAATTTTGATGATTGTGATCCAGAGACCATACTTTGAGAAATACTGACTTAAGTTTTTCAGCTATTTGTTACATTTACCATCCTTCCAGGATCCTCTTTATGTCCCAAGCAGCATTAAACAAACATAAGGTGGGTGCAGGATGTGGGGTCAGAACACATCTCACATTCCATTCCAATTGGTCCTATTCCATTCAATTCCATTAACTTCAACAAATATGCATTCAGCAATGGAGCAGAGGGAGAAGGTGTCCAAGGAGAAGGACTATAGATGTGAATTTAAAAAATGCACTTTGCCATAAGGGATTTTTCAAACCTTTCAATGTCTGTATAATAATGTAAAATAAAGAAAGGGATTTTATTTTGTTCTCTACAATGTCCCAGGCACTTAGACCAATGCTTGTCATTTCATATGTGCTCAGTAAATATTCACTGAATGCTTAATGAATGAATTACAAAGCAAAGTAAAAATCAACGATGCAAATATGTAAGCAACAGTGTGGACATAGGTGGATAAGGGAAGGAAGATAGTTGTGGGAGTTATTAATGTTTCTAAATAGTTTCATTCCGCCGGGCGTGGTGGCTCAAGCCTGTAATCCCAGCACTTTGGGAGGCCGAGGCGGGTGGATCACTAGGTCAAGAGATCGAGACCATCCTGGTCAACACGGTGAAACCCTGTCTCTACTAAAAATACAAAACATTAGCTGGGCATGGTGGCGCGTGCCTGTAATCCCAGTTACTCAGGAAGCCGAGGCAGGAGAATTGCCTGAACCCAGGAGGCGGAGGTTGCGGTGAGCCGAGATCTCGCCATTGCACTCCAGCCAATTAGCTTTCCTCCAAATACCCTCCCACTGTGCCTCTCGCATTATTCATGGACTATGATAATCTTACCAGCTCATAGAACTTCAGTGAGAATTTTCCAATCCAGTGGTCCAAACTGGGCTTTGAGGAAGAATGGGTTGGCAGTTAGAAGAGCTGTCGGTTAATCTCAGTGACTAGTTGCGTAGCAAAGCATCCTAAAATCTTCCTTTTGTTGGACTGGAAGAGACAATTCAACATGACTGATTCAAGGAAATGGTAGGTGATTACTGAGAACATAATGAGGGGAATGCTTTCACACAAGGGGAAAAAGGCAATTCAAAGTTATGAGTTCCGGGATCGTCTTAATTACTAAATACTATCCTTTCCTTAGAGCTGACCCTATACAAAATTGCTGCTTAGGGGGCTTCTCTACTCATCTCCTTACATGGTGTACTCAAGCTACTCAGGCCTATTTCATTATGCTGCTTTGTCTTTTTGGAGGGTAACTACCAAATTTCACAATCCTTTTTTGTTCTTCTACATCTCATTCTGCTGAAGCAATCTTTTTTTTTTTTTTGAGACAGGGTCTCACTCTGCCACCCAGACTGGAGTGCAGTGACATGATCTCGGTTCACTGCAACCTGTGCTTCCTGGGTTCAAGCAATTCTTCTGCTTCAGCGTCCTGAGTAGCTGGGATTAACAGGCATGAGCCACTATTGCCCCGCTAATTTTTATTTTTTTATTTTTTTTAATTTTTAGTAGAGATGGGGTTTCACCATGTTGGCCAGGCGGGTCTCAAACTCCTGACCTCAAATGGTTCAGTCATCTCGGTCTTCCAAAGTGCTGGGATTACAAAAGTGAGCCACCTTGCCTGACCTGAAGCAATCTTTTATCTAGGACTAGTAATTTAATGATATTAAAGTTTTAGTGAGTAATTATATTAGGTATTTAGGAAATGAAAAATGTTTATGTTTTAATAGGTTTCTTCTATTCATTGAAATGATTCTAACAGAAATGTCTGCTACTATGGTAGAATAAAAGAGTACTTAAATTTAAAAAAATTTCTTATTGATGCAAAGTATTTTTGATATTATGGGGGTACATGGGAGTGTTTGTTGTGTCATAGGGTGTGTGATTATCAGGTCAGTTCTGGGTATTCATCACCATGAGCATTGATTATTTCCATGTGTTGGTAACATTTCAAGTCCTCTCTTCTAGCTACTGGGAAATATATAATACATCGTTGCTAACTATAGTCACCCTACTCTGCTGTGGAATATAAGGGCTTATATGTTCCATCTAAATGTATGTTTGTATCTACAGTCAACCTCTCTTTATTTCTTCACCCCAGACGCTCTTTCAGAATACTGGTTTCTGACATTCTATTCTCTATCTTCATGAAATCAGTTTTTAAAGCTCCCACATTTGAGTGAAAACATGTGGCATCTGTCTTTTTGTATCTGGCTAATTTCCTTTACATAATGACCTCCAGTTCCATTCATGTTGCTGCAAATGACAAAATTTCATTCTTTTTATGGCCAAATACTATCCCATTGTGTATATATGCCACATTTACTTTGTTCATTTGTCCATCAGTGGACACTTAGGTTATTTCCATATTTTTGCTATTGTGAATAGTGCTGTGATAAACACATGGATCCAAGTGTCTCTTTGATGTACAGATTTCTTTTCATTTGGATAAATACTGAATAATGGGATTGTTAGATTGTATGATAGTTCTATTTTTAATTTTTTGAGGAATCTCCCTACTGGTTTCCATAGTGGTTGTACCAATTTACATTTTCACCAATAGCATCTAAGAGTTCCCCTTTCTCTGCATTCTTGCCAGCATCTGTTATTTTTGGACTTTCTAATAATAGGTAGTCTAACTAAGGCAAGACGATATCTCATTGTGATTTTGATTTGCATTTCTCTGATTGATAATGTTGAACATTTTTTCCACATATCTGTTGGCCATTTTTTTCTTTTGAGAAATGCCTATTTAAGTCTTTAGTCCATTTTAAATGGGATTATTTGCTTTTCATTGTTGAGATCCTTGTATATTTTGGATATTTGCCCCTTGTTAGATGAATAGTTTGCAAATATTTTCTCCCATTCAACAGGTTGTCTCTTTATTCTTTGATGAACAATTTTTTTTTGTGGTATAGAAGCTTTTTAGTTTAATATAGTCCCATTGGTCTATTTTTAAAAATAGTTATCTGTACTCTTGAGTCTTAGCCACAAAATCTTTGCTTAGACTGAGGTCTTGAAGTATTTTCTCTGTTTTTTTTTTTTTCTCTACTAGTTTTATGGCTCTGCATCTTATGTTTAAGTCTATAATCCATCTTGAGTTGATTTTTGTAGGTGGTGAGAGATAGGGGTCCAGTGTTCTTCTTTTGCATATAGATATCCAATTTTTCCCAGCATCATTTACTGAATAGGGTGTCCTTTCCTGAATATATATTCTTAACACTGTTGTCAAAACAGTTACTATAGCTTTGTAAAATATTTCCCAGTAGCTAGAAGAGAGGACTTGAAATGTTACTAACACATGGAAATGATAAATGCTCATGGTGATGGATACTCCAAACACCTGATCTGATAATTACACACTCTATGACAGGTACCCCATGACACTCCCATGTACCCCCATAATATGTAAAATATTTTGCATCAATAAGAAATTAAAAAAAATTTAAGTACTCTTTTATTCTTAAGTACTTGTGGTGTTTTAGTCATGAAGTCTTTGCCCATGCCTATGTCCTGAATGGCATTGTGTAGGTTTTTTTCTTGGGCTTTTATGGTTTTAGGTCTTGTATTTAAGTCTTTAACACATCTTGAGTTAATTTTTGTATAAGGTATACATGTGTCAGTTTTTATACCAATTCCATGCCTTTTGGTTACTATAGCTTTGTAAAATATTTTGTGTGTGATGCCTTCAGCTTTGCTCTTATTGATCAGGATTGCTTTGGCTGTTCTGGCTATTTTTTGGTTCCATACAAGTTTTAGGATTATTTTTTCTACTTCTGTGAAAAATGACATTGTTATTTTAATAAGATTTGTATTAAGTCTGTAGATTGCTCTGGGTAGTATGGTCATTTTAATTGTTAGTAACTCTTCTGATCAATGAGTGTGGATGTCTTTCCATATGTTTGTAACATCTACAATATTTTTCACCAGTATTTTATAGTTTTCCTTGTAGACATCTTTCACCTCTTAAGTTAAATTTATTTCTAGGTATTTAATTTTGTTGGTAGCTATTGTAAAAGAGATTACCGTCTTGATTTCTTTTTAAGCTAGCTCATTATTGGTGTATAGAAACACTATTGATTTTCTATCCTGCAACTTTACTGAATTTATATATCAGATCTAAGAGTATTTTGGTGGAGTTTTTTAGCTTTTTCTCTAGATATAAGATCATATTATCAGCAAAAAGGGACAACTTGGCTTCCTTTTTTCCAATTTGGGTGCCTTTTATTCTTTCTCTCTTTTTTATTATATTTTAAGCTCTGGAATACATGTGCAGAGTATCCAGGTTTGTTAGATAGGTATACACATGCCATGGTGGTTTGTGTCACCCATTAACCAGTCATCTACATTAGGTAGTTCTCCTAATGCTATCCCTGCCTTAGTACCCCAACTCTCCACATGCCCTAGTGTGTGATGTTCCCTTCCCTGTGTTCATGTGTTCTTATTGTTCAACTCCCACTTATGAGTGAGAACTTGAGGTGTTTGGTTTTCTCTTCCTGTGTTAGTTAGCTGAGAATGATGGTTTCCAGCTTCATCCATGTCCCAGCAAAGGACATGAACTCATCCTTTTTTTATGGCTGCATAATATTCCATGTAGTATATGTGCCACATTTTCTTTATCCAGTCTATCATTGATGGACATTTGGATTGGTTCCAATTCTTTGCTATCGGAATAGTGGTGCAATAAACATATGTGTGCATGAGTCTTTATAGTAGAATGATTTATAATCCTTTGGTAATGGGATTACTGGGTTAAATGGTATTTCTGGTTCTAGATCCTTGAGGAACCAACACAATGGTTGAACTAATTTACATTCCTACCAACAGTGTAAAAGCATTCCCATTTCTCCACATCCTCATCAGGATCCGTTGTTTCCTGACTTTTTGATGATCTTTATTCTAATTTGCATGAGATGGTATCTCATTGTGGTTTTGATTTGCATTTCTCTAATGACCAGTGATGACGAGATTTTTTTCATGTTTGTTGGCTGCATAAATACCTTATTTTGAAATGTGTGTGTTCATATCCTTCACCCACTTTTCGATGGAGTTGTTTGTTTTCTTCTTGTAAATTTGTTTAAGTTCTTTGTAGATACTGGATATTAGCCCTTTGTCAGATGGATAAATTGCAAAATTTTTCTCCCATTCTGTACGTTGCCTGTTCACTCTGATGATAGTTGCTTTTGCTGTGCAGAAGCTCTTTAGTTTAATTGTATCCTATTTGTCAATTTTGGCTTTTCTTGCCATTTCCTGTGATATTTTAGTCATGAAGTCTTTGCCCAAGTCTATGTCCTGAATGGCATTGCCTAGGTTTTCTTCTTGGGTTTTTATGGTTTTAGGTCTTACATTTAAGTCTTTAATCCATCTTGAGTTAATTTTTGTATAAGGCATAAGGAAGGGGTCCAGTTTCAGTTTTCTGCATTTGGCTAGCCAGTTTTCCCAACACTATTTCTTAAATAGGGAATCCTTTCCCCATTGCTTGTTTTTGTCAGGTTTTTCAAATATCAGATGTTTCTAGGTGTGTGGTGTTATTTTGAGGCCTCTGTTCTGTTCCATTGGTGTATATCTCTATTTTGGTACCAGTACCATGCTGTTTTTTGTTACTGTAGCCTTATAGCATAGTTTGAAGTCAGGTAACATAATGCCTCCAGCTTTTTCTTTTTGCCTAGGATTGTCTTGGCTATATGGGCTCTTTTTGGTTCCATGTGAAATTTAAACTAGTGTTTTCTACTTCTGTGAATAAAGGCAATGGTAGCTTGATGAGGATAGCATTGAATCTATAAATTATTTTGAGCAGTATGGCCATTTTAACAATGTTGATTTTTCTTCTCCATGAGCATGGAATGTTTTCCCATTTGTTTGTGTCCTCTCTTATTTCCTTGTGCAGTGGTTTGTAATTCTTCCTGAAGAGGTTCTTCACATCCCTTCTAAGTTGATTTCTAGGTATTTTATTCTCTTTGTAGCAGTTGTGAATGGGAGTTAATTCATGATTTGGCTCTCTGTTTGTCTATTATTGGTGTATAGGGATGTTTGTAACTTTTGCACATTGATTTTGTATGGTGAGACTTTGCTGAAGTTGCTTATCAGTTTAAGGAGATTCTGGGATGAGATAATGGGATTTTCTAAATATACAATCATGTCATCTGGAAACAGAGACAATTTGACTTTCTCTCTTCCTATTTGAATATCCTTTATTTCTTTCTCTTTCCTGATTGCCCTTGCCAGAACTTCCAGTACTATGTTGAATAGGCATGGTGAGAGAGGGCATCCTTGTCTTTTGCCAGTTTTTAAAGGAAACGCTTCCAGCTTTTGGCTATTCAGTATGATATTGGCTGTGGGTTTGTCATAAACAACTCTTATTATTTTGAGGTACATTCCATCAATACCTAGTTTATTGAGAGTTTTTAGCAGGAAAGGTTGTTTAATTTTATTGAAGGTCTTTTCTGTATCTATTGAGATAATCATGTGGTTTTTGTCATTGGTTCTGTTTATGTGATGGATTACATTTATTGATTTGTGTATGTTGAACCAGCCTTGCATCCCAGGGATGAAGATGACTTGATTGATTGTGGTGGATAAGCTTTTTAATGTGCCACTGGATTCTGTTTGCCGGTATTTTATTGAGTATTTTTGCATCGATGTTCATCAGGGATATTGACCTGAAATTTTCTTTGTGTGTGTGTGTGTGTCTGCCAAGTTTTGGTCTGGTCAGTAGTTTCACTACTATTTTGAGTAGGAATGGTGAAAGTGGGCATGCTTGTCATGTTCCAGGTCTTAGAGGAAAGGCTGTCAGATTTTTTCCATTCAGTATGATGCTAGCTATATGTTTAATTATAAATGACTTTTATTATTTTAAGGTAAGTTACTTCTATATCTACTTTGTTAAGAGGTTATTTTAATGTGCTGTTCAATTTGATTTGCTAGTGTTTTGTTGAGGATTTTTGCGTCTATGCTCATCAGGGATATTGGCCTGTAGTTCTCTCTCTCTCTCTTTCTCTCTCTCTCTCTCTCTCTCTCTCTCTGTGTGTGTGTGTGTGTGTGTGTGTGTGTGTGTGTGTGTGTGTATGTCCTTGTTTGGTTTTTGGTATCAGAATAATTCTGGCCTTGTAAATAAGTTAGGAAGAGTTCTCTCCTCTTCATTTTTTTGAAATAGTTTCAGGAGGATGGAATTAGCTCTTTATGTGTTTGGTAGAATTTGGCTGTATATCCATCTGGTCCTGGGCTTTTCTTTGTTGGGAGACTTTTTATTACTGATTCAATCTCACTACTAATTATTAGTCTGTTAAAGTTTTCTATTTCTTTCTGATTTAATCTTGGTAGGTTGTATGTTTCAAATAATTTATTCATTTCCTCTAGGTTTTCTGGTTTGTTGGCATATAGCTGTTTATAATAGTCTCTGATGATCTTTTGTATTTATGTGGTATTATTTGTGTCTCCTTTTTTATTTCTGATTTAGTTTATTTGGGCCTTTTTTTTTTTTGGTTAGTCTAGCTAGTAGTTTATCATTTTTGTTTATATTTTTGAAGAATTTTCATTGATTTTTTAAAAATATCTATTTTGTTTAGTTTTGCTCCGTTCTTTATTCTTTATTTTTTTCTACTAACTGAGTTTAATTTATTCATGCTTTTCTAGTTCCTTGATGTGTACCATTAGTTTGTTTATTTAAAATGTTCTACTTTTTTGACATAGGCATTTATAGCTATAAACATCCTTCTAATAATGCTTTTGCTATATCTTGCAACAAACGAATCATAACATTCACTCATATCATTTATAACAGCAGACATTAATAACAGCAATTAATTCATTCATAACATTCATGTGTTTCATCAATTTTTGAAAATGTCTATATTAATTTCTTTATTGGCCCAATGGTCATGCAGGATCATGTTGTTTGATTTTCATGTATTTGTATACTTTTCAAGGTTCCCCTTGGTATTGATTTCTAATTTTATTCCACTGTAATCTGAGAAGATACTTGATATAATTTTGATTTTTAAGAAATATTTGAGATTCATTTTCTGGCCTAACGTGTAGTCTGTCCTGGAAGATGTTCCATGTACTGATGAGAAGAATGTATATTCTGCCGTTGTTGAATAAAATGTTCTGTAAATATTTGGCCTATTTGGTCTAGCATACAGTTTGAATTTAATGTTATTTTGTTGTTTTTCTTCATCACATCAACACAGATGATCTGTCCAATGGAATAGAGTTTTTAAGGGAGGCACTTTTAGTACCCTAAAATGATACAATTTATTTACTCATATATTTAAAAATGGTGTTTGAGTAACTCTGTGCCAAACTCTTTGGGTAGCTATGAATAAGACGAACATGTTCTGGCTCTCATGGAGCTTACATTCCATTAACAAAGAAGCAGGTGAGCAAAGATAGTATCAGCTAGTGGCAATTACTCTACAGAGAATTAAAGCAGTGTGATGTGATAGAAAATGACAGAAATGCTTATTGTAGGCTGGGTGGTCAGGAAAACCTCTCTGGAAAGTTGACATTTAGACTGAGATCTGAACAACAAGGAGATGGCAGCCAGGTGAAGATCAAAGTCAAGAGAATATCAAGAAAAGAGCACGAGCACCATAGTATTAATGCAGGTATGTGCTTGATGGGCAAGTTGCAGCAAAAGGGAAGCCAAAGGGGAGAGTGATAGGAGACCAGTTTGGAGAGGTAACCAGGGGCCAAGTTACACATGGCTTTCTAAAGTGGGTCAGAGGTTTGGATTTTAAGTGCAGTGAAAAGCCATTGGGGATTTTAAAAGCAGAGTAGTATACTGTATTTTACAGAGGTCACTCTGGTTGCTATGGGGAAAGCAGCTTGTGAGAGGCCCAGAGGGGAAGCTGGGAAATGTGTTTAGAGACTACTGTGCTATCTGGGTAAAAGAAGCTTGTAGGTTTGATGAAATAGAAGTGTTTGGCTTTGTTATATGATTATTTGGTGTAGCAGAGCTAAGACAGCATGTTTATGAATTAAATGGGATCAAGGAAAAGAAATAATATATATTGTGACTTCATATGACATTGTTTCCATGTAGATACAATTAGTGTAACTTTGGGGGAGAGTTTTGATAGCCTTTGGTAACTGGGTTACTGTTTTGTTAAGCAAGTTATTTTATACTTGGGCACTGTATTAGTCTTCTCAGGCTGCTGTATCTAAATACTATTGACTGGGTGACTTAAACAGCAGACATATTTCTGAAGATTTGGAGCCTGAGAAGTCCAAGATCAAGGTGCTATATGATCAGATTTTTCTTGACGGATTCTTTTCTTGACTTACAGATAACTTGCTTCTCCCTCTGTCCTCACATGGCAGAGAGAGATTTCTCTCTCTTCCTTTTCTTAGAAAGCCTGTAATTCTGTCACACAGGCTCCACTCACTTGTCTTCATCTAACTCTGATTAACTCACAAAGGCCCCATCTCCAAATACCAAACACTTTGTCACAATGTAGGTTAGTGCTTTACCATATAAACTTGGGGATGATACAAGTAAGCCCATGCATACAATGGAGCCCATTGGATAAGTCTTATCCAATGTTACATCAGATAGCTTACCTCTGAGAGCTCTCTAATCTGATTTACGATTTTATAAAATTTATGTTATCACTAGAAATACAGGTGATTTTTAATAGATTATTGACATTCCGATTTAACGCTGTGAACATTTTGAACAATTAGGGGAATAGGAGAGGGTGGTCACAGGATACTGCATGAACCCTGTTGTTTCAGAAATCTGCCTTTGTGTTTTTGCATAACCCTCCCAGAATTTACGATATGCTGCATAAAATAGCACTAACTTTTAAAACCTTTTCAAATGTAAAATAGATAGAAATGATGAAGGTCAGATAAAGACCCTGCAGCTTCATTTCACTTTCTGTATCTGCCAAATATTCAGCTGATAATAAATGACGGCACAGAGGCACAGGCTCCTGATACTTTCCTTGCTTCTGCCTTTGGGAAAAAAGATCAGCTGAGATCAGTTAACCAGAGCTAAAAGTGATGAAATATATGGTCAAAAACAAGAAATCAGGTTGTATATATTCAAAAGAGCAGTCAGCTGAAGTATAAGTAGTCAGCTGAAATATAAGCACCTTCTATACTTAAGAAATTGTGGAGAAACTGACAATGATGTCATTAATAATTTTTAGACCAGAAATTTTAACTTCAACATACACTATTTATTTTTGAAGCTCAATGGTGAGATTAATGTTCAGAGCATGTTGAACATTCATATATTAGTCTCAAATTGTGGTTTCCTACTTCTCTACAACTAGGGTTTTCTAGGCATCTCTTCCCTCCCCTGCAAGCTTGGCATCCTGGCTCTGAGCCCTGCACTGACTCTGTCTACAGTGGCAGGAAGTAATGCAGAACAATACAGAGATTAAAAAAAAATACTCCAACTTTACTTTTGACCATAAATAAAGAAGAAAATAGAATTTTCTTTTCTCAACCCATGGAATTATATAGTACAAAGATTTCATAGAATGAGGTGTGATTGGAAGACTCACTGAGAAGAAACTGTTCAGAGAACTGGTTTAGGAAAAAGAAAATAGTAAAAGACACTGGAAATGACTCTCTGGTTGGCAAAACAAAGAGGAAGGAATGAAGAGGGAGCCAGAAAAAAAAAGTAAGTTTATTCCTCTCTTCCTCCCTTCCTCCCATGCTTTCAACTAGAGAGGGCTGTGTGTGGGATCTACTGAAAAGAACAAAATGGCTGAAATATGGCTGATTGAAATGCAAAACCTATGAGGCAGCAGTCGAATGGCAGAAAATAACACATCGAAGAAACTTTCCCTCCATCCTCTTGTCTCCAGCCATCTCAAGAAATGCCAGAGTCATAGGAAGAGAGAAAAGACAGACTGATTTGTCAGTTCATCATATCGAATATTGATGAATGTCTTATTTTGTTCTCATTTCAATTCACCTTATTACTATTTTTAGTTGTCAAAAGTACTTAAAGATATAGCCGTCAGGCATGAATACCATCTGGCTTAGTGTAATGAGGGTTCCAGATTACAATACATGTTAATTCAATGTTCTCTACAATTCTTAGTCATTTGCTCTGCACATCCTCCCTAGGTGACATGCATGTGATTTTGTTTGTTACTTGCTATATGATTTTTAAACCCATATTTTCAGTCTCTGAGCTAAACTCTAGACCTTCCATGATCAACTGCTGTGGTTTTCAAACCCTATTTCAAATGTCAGTTTGTGTGTATATGTGTGCACACACATTTCACAAACTTGGCATCTGTCATTCTGAATGGCGCATACAACTAAATTTATACTCGTAGCAATAATTCAAATTTGTAGTCCAAAGAGATATTAGAAAACATCTCTGCAAAAAATTGAAGATGATGGATCTATTATTCCTTCCAAGGATCTGTTGTTGGTAACTAATCCCTTTCAATTGATATAATTTTGATGTCAGCTTATACCACATTGCTCCCACCCATCCTATCCCTGTTTGCTGCCTGAAGTCCAGCCCAGCTCACTTCACCACTTCCTCCTTCATTGGCCATCCAAAGAGTGATGGCATCACCCACTTGGACTGAATAAATGGCCAGAGGTATTTTGGTGACAGCCTTTCAATATTGCAGACCTGTGACTTTGATGCAGACAGAGAAACTGTGGGAAACATTATGTCCACCTAGTATCCAAGTACCAGTCTCTAAATTCTGTGTCTTGCTTGAATTTTTAGTTTGAAGTAGCCAAACACAAGAAAGGAAAAATAGTATCTGAATCCACCATAAGCTAGAACCCATTTCTGCTAACACATATAGTATTTATTCTATAATAAGCATCCTTTTGTGTAATAACAGTAGGTATCTTGCTTAACATATTTAAGAAAACCATTAGAGTGGTCTGAATGGATAAGGGGTTGATCACCTAATAATATTTAGACCTAATATTTTAACTGCCTAGACTGGACTAAAGCAATTGCCCCTTTGGCATTTCCAGTTGGATGCTCCACAAGTATTTCACACTCATGGTGTGTTAAATTGACTTAACCACTGATGAGTGCAACATTGTATATCGTCTTAGATTCCTATATCTTACATATCCTTCAATATTGAATATCATATCTAAATAAGTCACTGACTTTAAATGATTTCTTCTGAATATGTTTTGAATGTTCCTGCACAATTTACCACCTCAGACTTTCTAATTTTTATTTTCCTTGGCTTAGTTTAATTCTTGCTTGTATTTCTTCAGTGAGTAGCTACTTGACCTCCCTGTCTCCAGTACAACCTTTGTCCCAATGAACTTTGTGTGACAGTTGACAATATGATATATTTGGGAACACTAGAATATGCATGCACATTTTGTTCATTTTACTTGTAGCAATCAAATATTTTGTCAGCACTTCTTTAAATCATATGCATGTGAATGCACACACATGGGATATATTGAATATATTGGTAGATACATTCATATAAAAAGGTGCTGAACATCACTGATCATCAGAGAAATGCAAATCAAAATCTCACCACAGTCAAAATGGCTTATATCCAACAGACTGGCATTAACAAATGCTGGTGAGACTGTGGAGAAAAGGGAACCTTCATACACTGTTGGCAGGAATGTAAATTAATACAATCACTTAGAACAGTTTGGAGGTTCCTCAAAACACTACAGGCAGAGCTGCCATATGATTCTGCAAACCCACTGCTAGATTTATACCCCTCCCCCAGTGCAAATCAGTATATTGAAGAGATATCTGCCACTAGTTATATAACCAAAAGTAAGCAAATCAGTATATTGAAGAGATATCTGCATTCCCATGTTTGTCACAGCACTGTTCACAATAGCTAAGATTTGGAAGCAACATAAGTGTTGATCAACAGCTAAATGGATAATAAAAATGTGGTACTCATACACAATGGAGTACTACTCAGCCATCAGAAAGAATGAGATCCTGTCATTTGCAACAATATAAATGGGACCAGAGATCATTTTGTTAAGTAAAATAAACCAGGCACAGAAAGACAAACATTGCATGTTCTCATTTATTTGTGGGATCTAACAATCAAAGCAGTAGGACTCATGGAAATAGAGAGTAGAAGGACGGCTACCAGAGTCTGGGAATGGTAGTGGGGCCTGGGGTCGGGGAGGTGGAGATGGTTAATGGGTATAAAAAATAGTTAGAAAGACAATAAGATATACTATTTCATTATATAACAGGGTGACTATAGTCAATAATAACTTAGTTGTACATTTTAAAATAACTAAAAGAGCATAATCGAATTGTTTGTAACACAAAGGATAAATGCTGGAGGGGATGGATATCTTACTCTCCATGGTGTGATTATTTCACATTGCATGCCTGTATGAAAACATATCGTGTATCCCACAAATATATACACTTTCTATGTACCCACAAATGTTAAAAATAAAAAGTTATAAAATGTTACTGTAACGCCTCTTCTTCAACAACTTTTTATGTAATAGACACTTAAAACCTCAAAGTTTTCTTTGAATTGAGAATTTTCTTTTAAAATATCTTCTGGATAGAGTATATAATTTTTAGACAGTCATTTGGAAAAGACAGAATTCATATGGAGGATTCCAGGATTCCACATAGAGTGATTTTTCTACTATATACACTGAGTCATAAGAAAATCTCAGGTAGAAATTTCTGTGTGTCAGATATCTTCTATGTATCCCAAATACATAGAAGTTGTTCTATTCTCCACAAATCTTTACCCTGTTTTCTACCCTCGGAGGTGATCTGAATAGCCTAATGGTCTCCCCTCTCTGCTGGCTTCCCTTTGGATTTGGCTC
This sequence comes from Sapajus apella, assembly GCF_009761245.1. Classification (NCBI taxonomy): domain Eukaryota; kingdom Metazoa; phylum Chordata; class Mammalia; order Primates; family Cebidae; genus Sapajus; species Sapajus apella. The sequence continues at coordinate 11,712,458 of NW_022436968.1, read as the reverse complement.
CTAGGAGCACTATCACGAGATGGGAGGCAACGAGTGAGGTCAGGTTATTTATTTACTTGTTCCTTTGTGTGAGGTTTCCTTTGATTGAAGATAACGTTCCTCTCAAGGTTTCTTCCTCAATATCACTCCCTCCTTTGTGGTTCCAATAAATGCTTCTTCCTCTGATCTCTTTGGGCCTTGGAGTTGTAAAAATTCTGGTTTGCTAACCCGGATTCCTGTACTATATTCCTTGTGGCTCTCTGACACTCACCCACATCTCCATAGTGGGCAGAGGTGAAGGCTCAGCTGGGCGCTGTAACCTCAGCACTTTGGGAGGCAGAGGCTGGTGGATCACCTGAGGTCAGGAATTTGAGACCAGCCTGGCCAACATGGAGAAACCCTGTTTCTAGTAAAAATACAAAATTAGCTGGGTGTGGTGGCATGTGCCTGTAATCCCAGCTACTCAGGAGGCTGAGACTTGAGCCTGGGCAACAAGAGCAAAACTCCATCTCAAAAAAAAAAAAAAAAAAAAAAAAAGAGAGAGAGAGAGAGCCTTTGTAAATAAGCCATCCTTGAATTATTCTAAGGTGAGTGTGCTATCTCTTTTGGTTGAGGCCTTGATGGATAAACTTATTTACTGTTCTGGAAACTACAGCCAGTGAAATATATGAGATAATGTATGATTGTTTTAATTAATTCATTCTTGGTGATTGGCTTGAAAAGAAATCACTTTTGCTGACTGGCTAAAATCTCAATAACTTATATGTGGTATCAAAGGAAAACAACAACTAAGTATGACCAATTGGCATAGAGCACACAAGTCTATAGAAAAGACAGAAAACAAAATAAATATTCCATTTTTTCCTCTACATTTTCTAGTCCTCTTAAAGCTAGATGAGTACATGTGAGTAGTTTTGGCCAATAAAATGCGAACCCAGGTGTTTTGTGGTAGAAAGCCCATGCTATTGCTTAAATGTATACAATTAAACATGTAAAAGTAAAAAGCCCATACATGATCCTCCAGTCTCTCTCTCTCTTCCTCTGGAAACCAAGGAAGTTTGTGACTATATATACATACGATGTGGTGGAGCCTCTATCATCCTGGGCCTCTGAGGCATGGTGTGGAGAGCCATTCTCTGTTTATCTGTGCTGACTAGGCAGGATGAGTGGGAATTAAGCCTTCGTTAGGTTAAGTCACTGAAATTTTGTGATTATTACCATAGCCTAATTTATCCTACACCAATACAAGGGCCATAAGAGAATTGTGGCTTTTTTCCTCAAGTCTACTTTTTTCCAGTCTTTTCACCATCACTAATAACTCCATATTACATCAGTGCATTAAGAGGTTTTCTTTATTCTTCTTTTTACTTCACCTCCATATACACAATCCATTGTCAAGTCCTGTATGCCCTACACCAAAATATATCTCAAATGTATTTTTGATGCTCTTCATCCCAGTTCTCCACTAGACCCGCATGCCATCATTGCTCTCCTGGGCTGCTACAATAACTTTGTAACTGGCCACCCTGCTTCTGTTTTTATCCCATAACAATCTAATTTCTATTAAAAAACCCAAGAGATCTTTAAAAAATATAATTTCGCTGTTACTTTTCTGCTGAAAAATATCCTGATATCTTCCCATCATGCTTAGAAATAACTGCATAATCTAAAGTCACACCCCACCCCATCTGTCACTTTTTCATGGTACACTCTTTAGTTTCTTCATAGCACAAAGCACAAATTGAAATTATGTTTAATGTATTTGTTTACTGGTTTATCTTTTGTATTCTAGTAGAATGTAAATTCAATTAGGGAAGATAGTGTTTTGTTTTCTCATTTCTATATTTCCAGTAACTAAAATAGGACTTGGCGTAGAGTTGGGACTCAATAAACATTTGTTCAAGGAGTGATAAATTATAAGGAGAAATGGTCCAGGGCATGTTTACTAAACTCAATGCTGTATTTTTATTTAAAAAAATTCTGTTTCTACTTTTTCTTTCAAATTTACAGCTAGAAAATTAAAGTCGACCACAGCCAGACTCCAGGCCCTAGGAAAGATTTAATGCAACATCACATTAGCCAGAAATGGAGAACAAATGAGGTGAAAACATTTTGTTATATCATTTTCCCAAATAAAGCTTAAAAGTCACCCCATGAAGCTATTCTTGTGTCAATTAATGCTGCAAAATAAAAAGTTCTATTGTAATCTGTGAGTACTTTTAAAATGGCCAGAAACCCCAAACGTATTAAGCATTCTTTTCTGCACAGTCAGTTTAAATACCCACAATATCTTTGAAACAGTTGCAGTGGTGCAGAGACAGTTTTATGGGGTTATTATCACTGTGATGGAGCTGAAAACTAGGGTGTGGGTGCCTGTGCTAGTGTTGGTTTTATAATGGAAGTCCCCTAGACACCGTATTTTAGTTCTTGCAAACATAGTGGCTCACTTTACCCAAGGCAGAACTCAAATACTTTCCCAGAGTGCTACCCATTTGCTAAAGAAATATTTCATCTCTTCACTCAAGGATAGCCTGCTAAACTATTTACACCCTTGTGGACTGTTTTTGTAACATTTTCATTTTATTTCCTTTCACAGTTGGTCTCTCAAAATATATTCATTTTGGCATTATCTATACTAGATATAATTAAGGAATTATTCTCATGTTGATTCATGTATGTAAAACTTATTGTCATATATTTAAATTACCTGAGAATAAAAAATTTTCTGTCAAAGTTCTCCATGAGATGTGAAACATAATTATTTTACTTTACCATGCCCTAGTACAAAAAGAGAATTCTAGTTTTTTCATTATACTCTGCATATGCCATATAGACTTGGTACATTTTAAGGATAGATGTTGCTTATTGCATCCAATTATGCATGTTCTACTTTCGATAAAATATGGAAACAGCTATTTATTTTCAGAAATGAACCAGCAGAGAAACAAATACCTTAGAAGGCAAAAATGCTGTTATTACTCAACAAACCCACATTTAGAAGCTCTCTTTTGGCTCTTTAGATTAAATGGACAGTTTTATGTTATAGATTAAAACGGAGTGTTCTTCCAATATCTCTAATAAAAAAGATAAATAGAATCATTAGAAGTTAGTCATTCACAATAACTAATTTAGTAACCACTAGGTATGGATGTTTATGAGTTGTGATGGGAATTAGAATGGACACAAAGAATGTGGTCCTTGCCATAAAATGCTAACTATTTAGAAAGAAAGAAGACAAATTGCACACACACACACACACACACACACACACACACACACACACATTCTTGAATACCTACAAATGCCAAGGAGGTGGCTGAAAGAGACAGTAGAATCACAAACGTGTATGTGGCATCTGTAGATTATATATATTTTAGGTTATTTGTTTGCTCCTTAAACTTTGTTCCACCCCCTAAAAATGAAGGGAGGCACAGAGAACATTAGGTATGCCTTTGACTTTACAAATGGAACATTCACAAAAATTACTCTGGTCTCCAACTACATTATTTTGATGGGTAACTGAATACCAATTACTTGACTTTTCCTTAAATTTGTTAGAAATTAATGGCAAATATTTTACAAGAAAAATTGTATACATGCAAAAATGTTCATAAAGCTTTCATTTTTTGAAGAGACATTGAAAACTTGAAAAATTTTGAAAATCTCATTTACTTAGAACAATTACAATTTTTGAGAATTGTGATATTTATTTCCATCAACTTTATCAATATTAATTATAGTTAGTGAAAATTCAATTTTGTTGGTGTTTAGAATGTGGATGTTAAGATAGAGTTATCGTATTTGATTAAACCAGTAAGCTTTGAGTTTCTTATGAGTAATATTAATTCATTTTAGCTTTTATCACATCATAATTTTCACCTCAGAAAAAGAACAAACAGCCTGCTATTTATCTTCATTTGAATGCCTGTCTTAGCACCTTCTCAGTGTCTTCAAAATTCTATATAAACTTGTATATAGTAGGTGCTCAAATATATTTACTGAATGAATAACTCAATGCAACATCCCCAAACTCTCTCCTAAATTTTTTATTATGAAATTACTCTTAATATCTCCAAACCTTAATTACCCCCATTTTTCTTCCATTGCTAATCAATTTCATAAGTTTGCCAGCATATCTCTGTAGTATCCTCAATTCCACTGCATTCACTCAACAAATATTTATTGCATGTGTATTTGTGTATTGTTTGCCATACACAAGAACAGTATGGCTCATATCACCATGGAGCTTGGCTTTTTTCGGGGAAACCTACAGTCTAATACCAGTCCTCTTGGCATTAATCTGGACCTGTATTACCTCACATCTGATTATTGTAATGTTCTCCTAGCTTGTCTCTGAGCAAGCTAGGAGAATCTTCAATTTTATTTGATTAATTTAAAAGCATAATCCTTAAATACCTTTTTGCGTATTAGCTTCAACAGTTCCCCATTGTCACCAAATAATTTGAGAATCCCTTAATTTACAATTCTGTGTCCTGGCCCAACCCACTATGTTCATTAACTTTCTTCTTGCACTCTATTTTGCAGACAAACTAGGCTTCTCACCAGTTCTCCAACATTTTACAACTTCTCTACTGCTCATTCTTTTCTTCCCCTGGAATTATCTTCTCTCTTATTAAAATTTTCACTGCTTAAAATCTACTCATCTTTCAAGGCCAGTACTGCTATTCTTTTCTGATTCCTTCAAATAGAAGTATTTTCTCTCTTCTTTAAACTCACATGGAAATTCCTTTGTTTCTCTCTGGTGGTTCTTATCAGTTTTGACCCCTATGTTGTAATTTTGGAGTTTATCTCTTATCTGCTTGAGGACATCTTATACATTGATTATATTATTCACAGTAGCTAGCATGTTAGCTTACACATACAACAAGCTGAAGATAAGACCTGGACAGTTAATTGGCAATGTTGCATATATTATATGGGAGAATCTATGATTTTATCTAAACTAATATAATGATATATTAACTATGAAATTTGATTTGATTTGTTCACTTAAGTTTGCATAATGACATCAAATTTATTTTATAGAATTTTATTTATTTATTTAGATAATTATTTGAGACAGGGTTTTCCCTGTGGCCTAGGCTGGAGAGCAATAGAAAAATGATGCTCAAGCAATTCTTTTGCCTCAGCCTCCCAAGTAGCTGGGACTGCAGGTACACACCACCAAACCTGGCTAATTTTTGTATTTTTTGTAAAGAAACAGTCTTGATGTATTCCCTAGGTGGGTCTTGATCTCCTGGCCTCAAGTAATCCTCCCACTTTAGTCTCCCAAAATATTGGGATTATAGGCATGAACCACTGTGCCTGCCCTAGAAATTATTTTAAACAAGGCAGAGACTATTAGTAAGTGATAAAATTGTGGGTGTATCCCTAAGTTTTTGTGCACTAAGACAATATACATTAATAATACCTTTTTAGGCATAATAAAAATTAACTTTGCTGAGAAATGTTTTTCAGTTTAATGTCAAATCAGAAGTTGAAATTGTAATATTTTCTTCTGACAGGGAATTCCCTAGATGAAATATAGCCATTTAAATATACACACCCTCAAACCTACAGAGCTAATAATATTTCAGGCTGAAAGTGCCTGCTGATAGATTGGTAATTCAGAAGCTTCTGTTGAGACTGCCCTTTTCACCTTTCCAGTTTAAATTAATTTGACAACCTCAAGCTATTAGATACTATACATGCTTTGACAGAAAGTATCTAAGGGCACCATATCGAGGAATCTTGAGTCAGAAAATCTCCAGGCTTGTCCAGGATTCATATGATTTTGAGGGAATGGAGATAGTATTTTGTCTGGCTGTGAAAAGAAGATCTGGAATAAGAAAAGTGCTGCAATAGAAAAATGAACTGCTAGGCAGGTCTATCCCTGGGAGTAGGCATAGCGCATGCCATGGGGTATATCTATAATTGTAACTGCTTTCCCATAAAAATTGATCAATTCCATCATTTGGTGGACTCTTCCCTATGGAAACACACATATAATTTTTATAACAGACATTTACAACATATGATCTATGTTGTTGTTAGAAACTGCTTGGCCTAAAAAAACTATTGTATAAAATGAGAGATGTCACATTGCTTGATGAGATATATTTCTTATTGCATCTTGTAAGTTTAATAACAATTCATTTCATAGATTTGCTTCTCCTAGAAACAATGCCGAAACCAATGGTTATGTCATTGCTGGAATGCTTTCCTACACCTTGGGCCTGAAAAGCTTGTTTCTGTGCATTTGCTTCCACAAAATGAGGGAGGGTATAATTCAAGCAAAATCCCCAAGTAGACTTCTGCCCAGATGCACAGTACATTATGGCAAAGCCACATGGTCATCCCATGGGTAAGCAAAATTGTATCAGAATAATCACATTGTTCTAATTCTTTTATATATATATATATATATATATATATATATAATTGCATTTTAGGTTCTGGGGTACAGGTAAAGAATATGCAGGATTGTTGCATAGGTACATACATGGCAATGTGGTTTGCTGCCTCCATCCCCATCACCTATATCTGGCCTTTCTCCCCATGTTATCTCTCCCCAACTCCCTACCCTGCCACTGTCCCTCCCCTAGTCCCCCCTCTGCCACAGACCTCAGTGTGTGATGCTCCCCTCCCTGTGTCCATGTGTTCTCATTGTTCAACACCCACCTATGAGTGAGAACATGTGGTGCTTGATTCTCTGGTCCTGTGTCAGTTTGCTGAGAATGAAGGTTTCTAGGATCATCCATGTCCCTCCAAAGGACACGAACTCATTGTTTTTTATGGCTGCAGAGTATTCCATGGTGTATATATGCCACATTTTCCCTGTCCAGTTTATCATCGATGGGCATTTGGGTTGGTTCCAAGTCTTTGCTATTGTAAACAGTGCTACTGTAAACCAGCTTCTGGATTTATTGATTTTTTGAAGGTGTTTTATGTCTCTATCTCCTTCAATTCTGCTCTGATCTTAGTTATTTCTTGTCTTCTGCTAGCTTTTGAGTGTTTTCGATCTTGCTTCTCTAGCTCGTTCAATTTTGATGATAGGGTGTAGACTTTAGATCTTTCCTTGCTTCTCATGTGGGCAGTTATTGCTATAAATTTTCCTCTAGACACTGCTTTAAATGTGTCCCAGAGATTCTGGTATGTTGTGTCTTCGTTCTCATTGGTTTCAAAGAAAATCTTTATTTCTGCCTTCATTTCATTGTTTATCCAGTCAACATTCAAGAGCCAGTTGTTCAGTTTCTATGAAGCTAGGTGGTTCTGAGTTAGTTTCTTAATCCTGAGTTCTAATTTGATTGCATTGTGATCTGAGAGACTGTTATGATTTCCGTTCTTTTGCATTTGCTAAGGAGTGATTTACTTCCAATTATATGGTCAATTTTAGAGTAGATGTGATGTGGTGCTGAGAAGAATGTATATTCTGTGGATTTGGGGTGGAGAGTTATGTAAATGTCTGTTAGGTTTGCTTTTTCCAGATCTGCATTCAAGTCCTGGCTATCCTTGTTAGTTTTTGTCTCATTGATCTGTCTAATATTGACAGTGGAGTGTTAAAGTCTCCCACTATTATTGTATGGGAGTCTAAGTCTCTTTGTAGGTCATTAAGAACTTGCTTTATGTATCTGGGTGCTCCTGTATTGCGTGTGTATATATTTAGGATTGTTATCTCTTCTTGTTGCTTTGATCCTTTTACCATTATATAATGTCCTTCTTTGTCCTTTTGATCTTTGTTGGTTTAAAGTCTATTTTATCAGAGACTAGGATTACAACTCCTCCTTTTTTTTTCCTCTCCATTTGCTTTTTAGATCTTCCTCCATCCCTTTATTTTGAGCCTATGTTTATCCTTGCATGTGAGATGGGTTTCCTGGGTACAGCACACGGATGAGTTTTGAGTTTTTATCCAATTTTCCAGTCTGCATCTTTTGATTGGGGCATTTAGCCCATTTACATTTAAGGTTAATATTGTTATGTGTGTATTTGATCCTGCCATTTTGATGCTAGCTGGTTGTTTTGCCCATTAGTTGATGCAGATTCTTCATTGTGTTGATGTTCTTTACCATTTGGTATGTTTTTGGGGTGGCTGGTACGGGTTGTTCCTTTCTATGTTTAGTGCTTCTTTCAGGAGCTCTTGTAAAGCAGGCATGAGAAGATGATGAAGAGACTAATGAAGTCTCTGAGCAATTGCTTGTTCATAAACGATTTTATTTCTCCTTCATTTATCATGCTTAGTTTGGCTGGATATGAAATTCTGGGTTGCAAGTTCTTTTCTTTAAGGATGTTGAATATTGGCCCCCACTCTCTTCAGGCTTGTAGGGTTTCTGCTGAGAGTTCTGCTGTGAGTCTGATGGGCTTCCTTTTGTGGGTAGCCTGACCTTTCTCTCTGGCTGCCCTTAGCATTTTTTCTTCATTTCAACCCTGGTGAATCTGATGATTATGTACCTTGGGATTACTCTTATTGAGGAATATCTTTGTGGGGTTTTCTGTATTTCCTCAAATTGAATGTTGGCCTGCCTTTCTAGATTGGGGAAGCTCTCCTGGATAATATCCTGAAGAGTATTTTCCAGCTTGAATTCATTCTCTCCATCACATTCAGGTACATCTATCAAACATAGATTAGGTCTTTCACATAATCCAATATTTCTTGGAGGCTTTGTTCATTTCTTTTTACTCCTTTTTCTCTAATCTTGCCTTCTCATTTTATTTCACTGAGTCTATCTTCAATCTCTGATATACTTTCTTCTGCTTGATTGATTCAGCTATTGAAACTGTGTATGCTTTGCAAAGTTCTTGTGTTGTGTTTTTCAGCTCCATCAATTCATTTATATTCCTCTCTAAGCTGTTTATTCTCGTTAGCATTTTGTCAAACCTTTTTCAAGGTTCTTAGTTTCTTTGCATTGGGTTAGAACATAACCTTTTAGCTCAGAGAAGTTTGTTATTACCCGCCTTCTGAAGCCTGTTTCTGTCAACTCATCAGATTCATTCTCCATCCAGTTTTGTTCCCAGGCTGGTGAGGAGCTGTGATCCCTTGGAGGAGGAGAGGCATTCCGGTTTTGGGTATTTTCATCCTTTTTGAGCTGTTTTCTTCCCATCTTTGTGGATTTATCTACCTGTGGTCTTTGTGCTTGGTGACTTTCAGTTGGGGTCTCTGAGTTGACGCCCTTTTTGTTGCTGATGAAGTTATTTCTTTCTGTTTCTTAGTTTTCCTTCTAACAGTCAGGCCCCCCTGCTATAGGACAGCTGGAGGTTCACTCCAGATGCTGCTTGCCTGGGGATCACCTGCAGCAGCTGCAGAACAGTAAGGGTTGCTGCCAGTTTCTTCTTCTGTTATCTTTGTCCCAGAAGGATACTCGCCAGATGTCAGCCTGAGCTTTTCTTTATAAGTTGTCTCTTTGGATATATGGGGGTTGGGGAGCTGCTTGAGGAGACAGTCTATCCCTTATAGGAGCTTAAGTGCTGAGCTGTGAGCTCTGTTGTTCTGTTCAGAGCTGCTGGGCACGTACATTTAAGTCTGCTGCAGTGGAACTCATAACCACCATTTTTTTTCCCCAGGTGCTCAGTCCCGGGAAGGTGGGGTTTTATTTATAAGTCCTGTCATTCTGCTGCCTTGTTTTCAGAGATGCTCTGCCCAGCGAGGAGGTAGCCTAGTCACAGTCTGCCAGCAGAGGCATTGCTGAGCTGCCATGGGCTCTGCCCAGCTGCTGTGTGAACTTCCTTGCAGTTTTCTTTGTAGGGCTATAGTTAGAACTGCCTCAGTAATGGTGGTCTGCCTCAGTAATGGTGGTCTGCCCCAGTAATGGCGGAGTGTCTCTGTAATGGCAGACTGCCTTGGTAATAGAGGACTGCCTCGGTAATGGCGAACTGTCTCGGTAATGGCAGAATGCCTCAGTAGTGGTGGACTGCCTTGGTAATGGCGGACGCCCTTCCCCCTACAGAACTGGACCATCCAGGTTCCAACTGTGCTTGCTGTGAAACTCTCAATCCATAGTATTTCAGATTGCTGGTCTTTGTGGGGGTGGGACCAGCCAGCCAGATCCCCTGGCTCCCTGTTTCATCTCCTTTTTTTTCAGTTGAATGGGCGACTCTGTCTCTCAGGCATTCCATTCAGCAGTTGAAAAGGTGTGAGGATTTGTGTGAGTTTTGTGCAGAGACCCGCTGTGCCAGCTGAGATAGCCACGCTGGAGACTCATGGTGCCTTTCTGCCTGGGAATCTCCTGGTCTGTGGGCAGTAAAAATTTGTTTGGAAATGTGGTGATCACTCACCCTCTGCGTTTTTGCTGGGAACTGCAATCCAGAGCTATTCCTCTTTGGCCATCTTGGATCCTCTCTCCTGTAATTCTTTATTAATTTATTCATTGCCATGTTCTTTTATCAAGGCAACCAGTGGGACCCTTAAAACAGAAACAAATGGATTGAAATCTCAAAAAGCAGGTCTTTTCATTTATTTCAAAAACATTAAACTGAGTTAGTTAAATAAATGTTTGTTTAAGAAAATACTTTTTATCTGGGAAACTGACACGAGGAAGGCTTTTGCACTGAGGAAATTCTGGAGAATAGGAAAATCTTTGGAGTCTGTGTCTGAGCTTCTGCAAGGCAAGGGACAATTCCTGAGCTCTCTGTGTTCCTTGCAGACTCCCGGGAGCTCACTCTGACAGAGAAGCTTGAAGTATTCCAACGACCATGGCCAGAGGTAAGAAGCCAGAATGCTAATGAATAATGTTCCTGGCTGCTTCAGATTGCTCTCTGGATAGCATTGAGCAGGGATTCATGTAATGTTTCAATAACTCTGGTTTCTTAGGTAGTTATTAACATTGCTTGTACCTAAAAATGTAGATAGGTGTAATTCCAAGAAAGTCAAACTCAAAAGATCCAGGACTGGAAGAAAATAATCCATACAGGACTATTAGCAAAAGGTAATTTTTCAATTCTTGGTTGATTAAATAAACATTCTAAGCACAAAATTGATAAACAGTTTTATTTTTCAGTGCTTCCATTGTTTTGTAGTGGCTACTTGGAGTGCTATTTTGATAAGGGTGTGAGAACTGCAATGATCAATCGGTGATGTCTGTCATGGACGAAAGGGAGAGAAAGAGGAATGCTTCATGTTTAGTAACTTGGTATAGGTCTTAATACCTGTCCTATTTTTCTTTATAATGAAGGCAGAATATATGATTCATAATGGTTTTGTTCTTTAATTTCATGCAGTACCCAAAGTGAAGCTCTGATATGCCATCTATAATCTTTGTTCAGTCCAATGGATTATACCCATAACAAATCAATAAGTTAATAACTAGTATGAAATAATGAAAGTCCTACATTCTATATCATTTATATAGCCAAACTGGGGAAGCTATGAAGAGTTTTGATGTGTGAATATTTTTTAAAGTAATGATCTATTTTAAGGCACATTTAAAAATCTTTCTGCAACATAGAGAGTAGTGGTACATTAGGTAATTTCTAATTTTAAACTTCTAATGTCTATAATCATGAATAAATTATATAGAATGTGCAGACTATGTTTCTCCCTTTGTGCTTGTCTCAAACTTGAATTTATGATAAATACGTATCTCCATCAAATTGGAGCCATCAAAAGAGACAGTTTAAATGGTAGTAAGAAGTTGGGGAGGAAGGGAAAGAATCACTGCATGGATGAGCACACTGGCTTATAAGATAATTATACTCTGGGTAATTTTGAATGTTGTGAAATTGGATTTCTTACATTTAGAGAAAAACGTTGAAATATGGGTTTATACAGGTGTTTCATTATCAAGTCCAAAGATTTCATTAAACAAAATTTCTCCCGCATAGGGACATTTTTATGGAAAATACTTAGACATTTTGTTTATTTTTTCTCTTGCCCAACCCATTTCTTTTCCTGCTAATTGTATTCTGACTTTTCAAAGGAAATCAATTTTTCTCAAACCCTTAACCCATGTGGTTTAGGGTCGCATTCAAGACCAAGATCCAAATATCTAACAGGGATTGTTTCAGAGTTAGATACATGATTTAAACTGGGCCTATGAGAAGCAGCCATGGGACTTCTGCTGTAAGTGTTAGGAAAGGGACCATCTCAGTGCACTGTGGTTTCTAAGTAGAACTTGCTGTGGCCATCTTGTGTGGAAAACATGTCCGATGAAGAAGGCAACTCAGAAAAAAGAGGAACTGAGAGTTGAAGACAGATCATAATGTCATTCTTTGAGTAATTGAATTGCCAAGCCCTTGAGCCAGTTCTACCCTTGTACATTTTATCTCTGTGTCAATAATTTTTTTTTTAAACTTAAGCCAGCTTGTGTTGGTGTTCCATCACTTACAACCAAAAGAGACCCAATTAATGTAGTTACAGTTCTATAATTCTATATAATGTTACAGAGCTCACTTTAAACTTTGATTAATAATGTGAACTTATAGAGAGCCTAGACTTCCAAGTTTTCTTCGTGTCATACTCATATGTTTGTAGGATATAAAATATTTGCATACATGTGTCATATCTGCATATATAAAATTGGAACTACTATTAATATATCTAGGTAGATTTTGTATCTTAAAAGATTGTGTTATTTATAATGATTTTTTTTAGTTATGGCTAGAACGATGACAGGACTGTAGCTGAAAAGTGTATTATGATAATCTATCCCTCCTTACAGTTTTTAAAAGTGGGTACTATGCACAAGAAAAAACCTGGCAATAAAGGTATAAGTTTATTACTACCCATATTAGGAATTTCCCATAGTCTCTATTGCAGGGCCCTCTGGTAAACTGAGTTGGAGCACATAGCTAGAGGCATTCCATCTGTAAGTCTAAATTTGGGACACTAAAACAAGCCTTTGGGGAAAAGAATGTCTTTGTATTCAGTGATGACTCTTCCCTAACTGATGACACAGTTGAGAATGTAGAGGAGGTGGGAAAAATAGTTAAAGTTTGGGACAGAAAATAGAAGAGACAGCCATCTTTCAGAGTGCTGACTTGAAGTCCCAGTAACCTCAACCTCTAGCAAACCATGACCGAGTTCATGTCCTGGGCCCTGACTCATCAGATTAGAGAACCCTCAGTCATTGGACCCCTCCCTACTCAACCAATTAGTGACTCTTCCCCAATCTTTGGGTGGGGTTGTAAGTAGCAGGAAAATGTGTAGAAGTGGATGTGGTATAAGAACAGGGGAGTGAATGTATCCCTTTACAAAACACTGTAGACCCAAAATTACTTTGTGTACTAAATAAAGGAAATACAGTAATTATTTGACAAATCAGTTGTTTATGGATTTTTACTAGAATTTAGCTTCTGGATTTTGCTGCAAGAGTAATGTTTTTATATAGCCGCTTGTCATGCTGAACTTTATGCTCCCTTCCCAGGGAGGTGAGCCTGTCACTCTTAAATATTAATTACTCTATCCTTGTGGCTATACCACATCATTCATTATTGAACAGCTACTTGAAAGTCATCTTACATTTAGTTTTCAAATGCTACCAGTACAATTCAAATTGAAGCCGACTCAACAGTTGTATCACAAGGAAGCTCTGGAATACCACCTGTGTTTCATGGTGCTTTGTGATCTCAGTTTACCAATTAACCAACAGTAAAATTTGTGATTTGGAGTGATAATGAAGCAGTATAAGAAGTGTACATGATTTCATCTGCTATGAACTTTCATTTAGTTGATAAGACTTCCATAGAAATGTATGGGTCCCTGCTTTCCCAACCATTACTCCCCGCACCCTGACAAACTCTTGGGAGAAATAAACATTTTGACAAACACAGTGAAACTTAAAAAAAAATTTCCTTCTTAGTCCTATTAAACTGAATAGCCCATGAGAATAATACAAAAACTAGCGCACTGTGAGACTTATAAATAGCATTATATAATATGGTTAGTCACACCTCTGTGAACTAGAGTACCTATTTTGAGGGTTGTAATAATCATTCAAGATATCAAGGTAATTTTGTTCACATAATTGTGGCTTTATAAGGTGCCAAAGACTGTTATTATTAAAATTATTGATTTTAATAATAACAATGACCATTAGAATATTAATAATGCCACTACTAACAATAACCATTAATTGAATACTTATGTATCTGTACAGGATCTGTACATATATATACACACATATAAATATACATATATATATAATTTCTTTTAATTGTTTCTGGTTAGTTTTGCATTTGGTAACTGGTTAGTTTTGCATTTCTTTTTAATTTTTTTATTAAAAATAAATAACTTTTATTTTAAGTTCAGGGACACATTTATAGGTTTGTTATATAGATAAACCTATGTCATGGGTTTTTTGCACAGATTATTTCCTCACCATGATACTAAGCCTGGTACTCATTAATTATTTCTCCTGATCCTCTCCCTCCTCCCGCTCTTCACCATCATGAAGACCCTAGTGTCTGTTATTTCCCTGTATTAGTCCATGTGTTCTCACCATTTAGCTGTCAGTTATAAGTGAGAACATATGATATTTGGTTTTCTGTTCCTGAGTTACTTTGCTAAGGATAATGGCTTTTAGCTCCATCCATGTTCCTGCAAAAGACATGATATCATTCTTTTTTATGGCTGCATAGTATTTCATGGAGTATGTGTACCACATTTTCTTTAGTCAGTCTACCATTGATGAGCATTTAGGTTGATTCCATGTCTTTGCTATGCTGCAATGAATATACAGGTACTTGCGTCTTTATGGTAGAATGATTTACATTCCTCTGGTTATACACCCAGTAATGAGATTGGTGGGCTGAATAGTACTGTTTTTAGCTCTTTGAGAAATCCCCACACTGCCTTCCACATGGATGAACAAATTCATAGTCCCACCAACAGTGTATAAACATTCCCTTTTCTGTGCAACCTCACCAGCATCTGTTATTTTTTGACTTTTTAATGATAGCCATTCTGACTGGTCTGAGACAGTATTTCATTGTAGTTTTGATTTGCATTGCTCTAATGACCAGTGATGTTGAGCATTTTTTTTAGTATGCCTGTTAGCCACAAGTATGTGTTCATTTGAAAGGCGTTCATGTCCTTTGTTCACTTTTCAATGGCTTTATCTTGCATGTAAATTGATGCTGGATATTAAACATTTGTCAGATGCATAGAATAGCAAAAATTTTCTCCCATTCAGCATGCTGTCTTTTTACTCTGTTCATTGTTTCTTTTGCTGTGAAAGAGCTTGTTGGTTTAATGAGATCCCATTTGTCAATTTTTGCTTTTGTTGCACTTACTTTTTGGTGTCATCATGAAATCTTTGCCAGTTCTAATGTCCAGAATGTTACTGCCTATGTTGTCTTCCAAGCTGTTTATAGTTTTGGGTTTTGTATTGAAGTTGCTAGTTCATCTTGAGTTGATTTTTGTATGTGAAATAAGGAAGGGGTCCAGTTTCAACCTTCTGCATATGGCTAGCCAGTTATCCCAGCACCATTTATTGAATAGGTAGTCCTTTCCTCATTGCTTGTTTTTGTCAGCTTTGTTGACAATCAGATGGCTGTAGATGTGTTGCCTTATTTCTGAGTTCTCTATTCTGTTCCATTGGTTTCTGTATCTAATGTTTTATTTATTTATTTATTTTTAACAGTACCATGCTGTTTTGGTGACTGTAACTCTGTAGCTCCTGTGTTGGGTACCTATGTATTTTGGATACTTAGATCTTGTTGAACTGAACCCTTTATTTCTATATAATGTCCTTTGTCTTTTTTTGTTCTTTGTTGGTTTAAAGTCTGTTTTGTCTGAAACTAGGATTGCAACCCTTGCATTTCTTCTGTTTTCCATTTGCTTGGTATATTTTTCTCCATCCCTTTATTTTGGACCTATGGATGTCATTGCATGTGAGATGGGTCTCTTTAAGACAGTATACCATGGAGTCTTGTTGCTTTATCCAGCTTGCCACTATGTGCCTTTTAATTGGGGCATTTGGCCTGTGTACATCTAAGGTTAGTATTAATTTGTGTAGATTTGATCCTGTCATCATAATATTAGCAGACTTGTTTGTGTGGTTGCTTTATAGTGGAACTGACCTTGGTACTCAAGTGTGTTTTGTAGTAGCTGGCAATGGTCTTTCCTTCACATATTTAGTGTATCCTTTAGGAGGTCTTTTAAGGTAGACTGGTGGTGACAAATTCCCTTAGCTTTTGCTTTTCTTAGAAGGATCTTATTTTTCCTTCACTTATGAAGCTTAGTTTGGCTGGATATAAAATTCTGTGTTGGAATGTCTTTTCTTTAAGAATTTTGAATGTTGGCCCCCAATTTCTTCTGGCTTGTAGTGTTTTTGCTGGGATATCTGCTTTTAGTCTGATATCTCCCTTTTGTAGGTGACCTGACCTTTCTCTCTAGTTGTCTTTAACATTTTTAAATTTCATTTCGACCTTGGAGAATCTGATGATTATGTGTCTTGGGAATGGTCTTTTGAGGTATCTTACTGGAATTCTCTACATTTCCTGAGTTGGAAAGTTGGCTTCTCTAGCTAGGTAGGGGAAGTTCTCATGGATGATATCCTGAAATATGTTTTCCAAGTTGGTTCCATTCTCCACATCTCTTTTAGGGACACCAATGAGTCATAGATTTGGTTGCTATATAATTCTATATTTCTCAGAGGTTTTGTTCATTCATTTTCAGTCTTAATTTTCCTCTATTTTTGTCTGACTATCATATTTCAGAAAGGCAGTCTTCAAGCTCTGAGATTCGTACTTCAGTTTAGTCTATTTTGCAACTAATACTTGCAATTGCATTATGAAATTCTTTTAGTTTGTTTCTCAGCTCTATGAGGTCAGTTACGTTCTTTTCTATATTGACTATTCGTTCCGTCAGCTCCTGTATCATTTTACTGTGATTCTTAGCTTCCAAGGATTGGGTTTCGACGTACTCCTGCCTCTCAATGATCTTCATTCCTTTCCATATTCTGAATTCTCTTTCTGTCATTTCAGCCATCTCAGCCTTGATCAGAACCCTAGCTGGAGAGGTAGCGTGGTTGTTTGGAGGAATGAAGGCACTCTGTCTTTTTGAATTGTCAGAGTTTTCACACTGCTTCTTTCTTTTCTTTGTGGGTTGATGGGTTGATGTTCCTTAAATCTGTGAAGGTACTGTTTTTTGGATGGGTTTTTTTCTTTCATCCAGTTGGATGCCCTTGAGGGT
Organism: Sapajus apella; assembly: GCF_009761245.1. NCBI lineage: Eukaryota > Metazoa > Chordata > Mammalia > Primates > Cebidae > Sapajus > Sapajus apella. The sequence goes on along the minus strand of NW_022436968.1, from coordinate 11,695,354 downwards.
TTGATTGTGGTATAAGGTGGGTTCAGTTTACTTGATTCATTTCTGGAAGATTTTAGGGGTCAAGGCTCAGTTCAGGACTTCTGGACTGCATGCTCTAACTCTGGGACACTTGTATCAGACTCCAACTTTGTTCTGTGGGTCCTTGAGGTTAGAAGCACTATACTGGGGGGTGTTGAGATGCTTCCAGACTACTAGTCTGTCCAATGGGTGGTCCAACCAGTGTTTTGCAGGGCAGTGGCAGCAAAATCCATCTTCCTTTGCATGTGCTAGCAGCAGCAGTATGGCAAGGGGCATGCTCATTGGCTCTGGCAATGTGCTAGTAGGTACTGCGGTGCCTGCCTCCATGTGGGCATTCACAGCAGCTGCAGAGGCAGCACAGCTTGCAGTTGTGTGTGTGTGTATGTGTTGAGGGGCCTGCTGGTGACTGCGTGGGTGGTTGCATTGGTTATGGTTTTAGTATGGGGGCAGGGTGCTGGCAGGTGCAGGTCTGAATGCGCCCTCTGTGCATGTTCACTCAGGGCTAACCACTCAGAGTGGGAGATAGTCCACTGTTTTCCATGCCTCATTTCACTCCAGCTGCAGTGTTTGTGCAAGGGTGTGGTGCTGGTGGGTTGGGTTTAGCAGGTTCTGTGTCAGCCAAGGCTCTGATTACAATGGTAGTACAGCAGAGTAGGAAGTGTAAAGTACACTCCTGTCAGCAGCAGTGGCAGGACAGGGTCCATGTGCACACACGTGCTAGTGGGTCAGGGAAGGCAAAAACTGCCCATGCATACATGCAGTGGCAAAGTAATATGGGGGGTGGTCATGGGCCAGGGAAACCTGAAGTGGTGGTGGTGGGGATTCAGTGGATTGGTGCATGCCCATGGGGACAGCCCTGCTGGAGCTCTTCGCTGGTCTGCCAGTGCAGGAGCTATGATGAAGGCCCGTAGGAGGTACCTGGGGGCTGCACCACAAGCAGGGCTGCTAGGCTAGGGCCCTAGGAGATGCCAGCAGACTGAGGGGTGCTCAGATTAGACTGGCCACATCTCATAGGCAAGACTGCCCTGCAGAGTTCAGGTCTGACAGTTCCTCCAGGGCTGAAGTCTTCTATGGGAGCAAGTCCAACCTAGTGGTATGAGAATCCCTGATTGTGCTCTGCTACAGACACTCCTCACCAAACTGTCTGGGCACCACATCAGCTGGTGTGCTGCCCCTACCACTTCTCTAAGCAGTTCTCCTTGCCAACTCAAATGTCTGTGGTGGTTGAGGCATCTCCTCCTGCTGGAATTCCAGAGGCCCACGGCTAGAAGCATCTCACCAATTTAACTCATCTGTTCTCCCAGAATCACTGGGAGCCCAAAATGAGTCCTGGTGCATGGTATCCCTACATAGGGTTCCCAACTTCTTTCCCCTTCTGCTTAGCTCTGTGTTTTCCCTCCATCCACTCTTAGTGCCTTCCCTCTGAAGATCTGTGAGGAGTGTGTTTGTTTTCCCAGTGGCTTGGTGGCAGCTGTTCCACCTGGGTGCATCTAGTCATCCATCTTGATGGAATCCTGCCTTCTTTCTCTATCTTTTTAGTGTTCCTGATAAGATAGATTATAACATGCATCCTCTACTTATTATGGTCTATTAGCAATTATTAATTCAACCACTTCCGTGGTAATACTGGAGTCTTATCATGCTACATTTACCCCTTCACTCCTTTTTATGGTGTGTTCCTGTGTATCTTAATTATACATCTTTCAATCCAAGAAGATTTTAATATTATTATCAAATTAATATTCATTTATACTTACACAAATATGTACCCATTCATTTATATACTGCTCTTCGTTTCTTCTAGCATTTTGGTGATATTTTCCCGTTTCCTAAAGATATTCTTTTGGAACTTTTTTTAATATGAAACTTTGATGGCTATAAATTTTCTAAGTTTTTATGTATTTGAATAATGTCTTTGTTTCATCTTTATTTTTGAATATTTTTAATATTAGAAGTTGACAGTTATTTCCTTTTAGCACTTTAAGGAAGTCTTTTTATTGTTTTTGGCTTTTCATTTCTATTGAGAGGTTTCGTTTAGCATTATTGTTATTCCTTTGAATTTACACCTTTCATTTAATTTTAATCCTTCTTGAAAATCCTGACCTTAGGTGAAGAGGCATTAAATGGAAAATTTTTATTAATTTAATAAGAAATGTTATGTGATCCACCTCAACCAAAGATACCCAAATAAATTGGAGTGAACAAAGAAAATAGATTATAATTACCCTAACCCAAATATTGAAAGTAAATAAGTGCTATCAATGTAATAAATGATGGTTGATTTTGCTCATCAAAAGAACAGAAGACTTAATAGTAGGTACCCATTGGTAAAGGAGGTGTGCAACAGAGTCATTCTTTCTACAGCATTATGGTCACCAATTTTTCAACTTTTGGGGGGCTGTTGTTTGACTAACATTAAGATTACACCCAATAGAAATTTATAGCCACAACAACACCTTTAACATTAAATTATGATTAAACATGAGAGAGCTTCAAACACACAAACATGGCACAAACATGAAACAGATTGAAAAAATGGCAGGAAATTCTACTTTCATAGAACTTCCTATTGGGTATTATGTTGTCATTATCTGGATGACAAAACTATCTGTACACCAAACCCCTGTGCATGCAAGTTACCCATTTAACAAACCTACACATGTACCCCTTGAACATAAAATAAAGGTTGGGAAAAGAAGAATTATTGAAAATGCTACTTCTCCATCCTTTTCATCTGATATAAATATGGGAAACAATGTAAATTATCTAAACCTGGTGTGCAATTTATATTTGTAACATATACTATTTTCTAACTAGAAACTGCTATATTAAATAAGTTGTTGAGTGTGTCTTTGCATGAAGTTTTGTTGATCTATCACCATAATTATTTAGTAGGTGTTATGAGGTTGACTTGTGTCTTCCAAGAAGATATGTTGAGAATCTACTCCTGAGACTTCAAATATGAACTTATTTGGAAATAGGGTCTTTGTAGATATAGTTAGTTAAATTAAGATGAAATCATGCTAGAGTAGGGTGGCCTCTAATACAATAATACTAGTAAGAAGAAGGAGGAGGAGGAGGAGGAGGGAGGAGGAGGAAGAGGGAAGGGGAGAAGGGAGGAGGAGGAGGGAGGAGGAAAGGAAGGAAGTAGGTCTCGACTCACTGAATATAAAAAGGAAGGAGGGAAGGAGAGAAGGAGAGAGAGACAGGAAAAAGATGGGCACAGGATGATAGTGGCAGAAACTAGAATGATGCATCTGCAAGCCAAGGAATGCCAAGAACTGCAATCAAACACCAGAAGCTAGAAGAAGCAAAGAAGGGTTTTCCTCTACAGATTTCAGTGGGAGAGTCGCCTTGCTGGTATCTTGATTTAGGAGTTCTAGTCTCCAGAACTGAGACAATAAATATCTGTAGTTTTAAGCCACCTTGCTCATGTTTTGCTACAGCATTCCTAAAAAAGTAATACTGTGTGGTTTTGAGGGGAAATGTTGCTGTACTAAAAACGTATATTTTTGCAATGTATTGTAACTTTTCCAGAGATGTTTTGTTGAAAATTATTGGCTTAAAAGTTGTTACAAGTTAAATCATACAGGAAAATCTTAAAAGCAGGCAGACACATTACAGACTTCGGTTTTCAGCTGATTTTTTGTTATATGTCTAAATATAGTTTTGTATTTATCCTACTTGTGGCTATACTTGTTGTGGATTTCTTAAATCTGGATTGCTGCGTCTTTCATCAGTGGAGAGTTTTTGGTCATTTTCTTTTCAAATATTTATTCTCCTCATGGTTTCTATCCTCATCTCCTGTGCTCTACTGACACACTGCATGACACCTTTCCCTTACATCTCACATGTCTCTAATGATCTTTCCTTAATTTTTCATTTTCTTTATCTCTCTGTATTTCTGTTCAGAAACTGGTCTGTTTTCCAGATGAACAATTGTGTTTTCAATTGTGTTTTCTGCTATTTCTAACCTATTATTAACCTAGCTATTACATTCTAATATCAGATGTATATATAAAATTTTTTGAGACAGAGTCTTACTCTGTTGCCCAGGTTGGAGTACAGTGGTGTGATTTTGGCTCACTGAAGCTTCCACCTCCTGGGTTCAAGCAATTCTACTGTCTCAGCTACCTGAAAAGCTGGGGTTACAGGCTCACTCAACTACATGCAGCTAATTTTTTGTACCTTTAGTAGAGACGGCGTTTAACTATGTTGGCCAGGCTGGTCTCAAACACCTGACCTCAAGTGATCCATCTGACTTGGCCTCCCAAAGTGCTGGGATCATAGGTGTGAGCCACCTTGCTTGGCCCAAATGTATCTCTAATGCCAGAATTTTCATTCAATTATTTTATAGATTCTAATTTATGATAAAACCTCCCAATTTAATATGGTTTATTCATCATTTCCTCTCATTCTTTGAACCTGTTATTCATAGTTCTTTTAAAATCCTTGCCCGCTAAAGGAATATTTGGATCACCAATGAATCAACTTTTTTGACCATTTTCCTCTTGGTTTTCATTCTTATGGTAACATTTTTTGACACACCTAATAATTTTGATTTGATGTTAGACATTGGTTACAAGAATTGTGGCTTATCCAGCTGAATGTATCATCTACTAGAGAGTGCTCATGTTTTTTTCTGCTAGGCAGACGGAGTGGAGGCTGAACCCATTGATCCAATTGGCGGCTGATATGGTTTGGCTGTGTCCCTATCCAAATGTCATCTTGAATTCCCATGTGTTATGGGAGGGATCAGCTAGGAGGTAATTGAATAATGGGGGCAGGTCTTCTCCATGCTGTTCTCATGGTAGTGAATGAGTCTCATAAGTTCTGATGATTTTAAAAAGGGCAGTTTCCCTGCACAAGCTTTCTTCTCTTGTCTCCAGTCATGTGAGATGTGGCTTTCACCTTCCGCCATGATTGTGAGGCCTCCCTCGCCACATGGAAATGTAAGTTCCAAAGGCATACCTGAGACTAGGCAGTTTACAAAAGGATTTACAAAAGAAGTATGTAAGTTCCAAAGACATACCTCAGACTGGGCAATGTATAAAAGAAAGAGGTTTATTGAATTCTCAACTTACAAAAGAAGAAGTATTGTTCTAGAGTTCAATAAACCTCTTTCTTTTGTAAATTGCCCAGTCTCAGGTATGTTTTTATCAGCAGTGTGAAAACGAATTAATACAGTAAATTTGTACCAGTAGAGTGGGTCATTGCTGAAAAGATACCTAAAAATGTGGAAGCAATTTTGGAACTGGATAATGGGCAGAGATTGGAATAGTTTCCTCAGAAGACAGGAAAATGTGGGAAAGTTTGGAACTTCCTAGAGACTTGTTGAATGGCTTTCACAAAAATGCTGATAGTGATATGAACAATAAGGTCCAGGTTTAGGTGGTCTCAGATGGAGATGAGGAACTTATTGAGAACTGAAGCAAAGGTGACTCTTGGTATGTTTTAGCAAAGAGACTGGTGGCATTTTGCCCCTGCCCTAGAGATTTGTGGAACTTTGAACTTGAGAAAGATGATTTAGGGTATCTGACAGAAGAAATTTCTAAGCAGCAAAGCCTTCAAAATATGACTTGGGTGTTGTTAAAGGCATTCAGTTTTGTAAGGGAACCAGAGCATAAAAGTTCAAAAATTTTTAGCCTGGCACTTGATAGAAAATAAAATCCCATTTTCTGAGGGAACGTTCCAGCCAGCTTCAGAAATTTGCATAAGTAACAAGATGCTGAATGTTAATCCCCAAGACAATGGGGAAAATGTCTCCAGGGCATGTCAGAGGTCTTCAAGGCAGCCCCTCTCATCACTGGTCCAGATGCCTAGGAGGTAAAAATGTTTTTGTGGGCCAGGCCCAGTGTCCCTGTGCTGTGTGCCGCTCCAGCCATGACTAAAGGGGGCCAAGGTACAGCTTGGGCCATGGCTTCATTGGGTGCAAGCCCCAAGCCTTGGCAGCTTCCACATGGTGTTGAGCCTGCAGGTGCAGAGAAGTCAAGAATCGAGGTCTGGGAACCTCCACCTAGATTTCAGAACCTCCACCTAGATTTCAGAAGATATGTGAAAATACCTGGATGTTCAGTCAAAAGTTTGCTGTAGGGCAGCGCTCTCATGGAGAACCTCTGCTAGGGCAGTGTGGAAGGAAAATGTGGGGTCAGAGCCCCCACACAGAGTCTGTACTGGGGCACTGCCTAGTGGATCTGTCAGAAGAGGGCCACTGTCCTCCAGATCCCTGAATGGTAGATCCAATGACAGCTTGCACAATGTACCTGGAAAAGCTGCAGACACTCAATGACAGCCCATGAAAGCAACCAGGAAGGGATCTCTACTCGGCAAAGCCACAGGGGCAGAGCTGCCCAAGACCGTGGGAGCCCATTTCTTGCATAGGTGTGACCTGGATGTGAGACATGGAATCAAAGGAAATCATTTTGGAGCTTTAAGATTTGATGGCCCTGCTAGATTTCAAACTTTGCTCCTTTGGTTTGGCCAATTTCTCCCATTTGGAATGGCTGTGTTTACCCAATGCCTGAACTGCCATTGTATATAGGAAGCAACTAACTTGCTTTTCTTTTTTTTTTTTTTTTCTTCAGAGATGCTTGTATAATTTTTAATTTCTTTTTTTGTAAATAATACAAAATTCAAAAGATTCTCAAGGGCATAGAGTAAAAAGTAATCATTTTCCCCCTGCCTCCAGCCACTCAGTTCTCTCTCTGGAGGCAACCACTGTTACAAGTATCTTAAGGTAGCCTCCAGAGATATCAAAGCTATATATTCAAATGACAAAGCAAATGGGGTAAAATGACAATAATGAGTGAATCTGGGTAATATGTATATAAGTGTTGTTTATAATGTTTTTACTTGTACAACTTTTTGGAAGTTTTAAAGTATTTCTAAGTAAAAAGTAATACAAACATTAAATAATACATATGTATATATGTATATTTTTAATTAATAACCCAAATGACACTAACTGTACACACTGTTGTGCCTTTTGCTTTTTTCATTAAGCAATATATCTTGAAGATATGCCCCTTAGAAAATATAGACATGTCCTCATTCTTCTTTTTTTTTTTTCCCATTTATTTATTTTATTGCATTTTAGGTTTTGGGGTACATGTGATGAACATGGAAGATTGTTGCATAGGTACACACGTGGCAGTGTGATTTGCTGCCTTCCTCCCCATCACCTACATCTGGCATCTCTCCCCTTGCCATCTCTCCCCAGCTCCCCAGCCCCCACCGTCCCTCCCCTATTTCCCCTCAACTGACCCCAGTGTGTAGTGCTCCCCTCCCTGTGTCCATGTGTTCTCATTGTTCAACACCCGCCTATGAGTGAGAACATGCGGTGTTTGATCTTCTGCTCTTCTGTCAGTTTACTGAGAATAATGGTTTTTAGGTTCATCCATGTCCCTACAAAGGACACAAACTCAACGTTTTTGATGGCTGCATAATATTCCATGATGTATATGTGCCACATTTTCCCTGTCCAGTCTATCATCAATGGGCATTTGGGTTGGTTCCAGGTCTTTGCTATTGTAAACTGTGCTGCAATGAACATTCGTGTGCATGTGTCCTTATAGTAGAACGATTTGTAATCCTTTGGATATATACCCAGTAATGAGATTGATGGGTCAAATGGAATTTCTATTTCTAGGTCCTTGAGGAATCGCCACACTGTCTTCCACAATGATTGAACTAATTTACACTCCCACCAACAGTGTAAAAGTGTTCCTATTTCTCCACATCCTCTCCAGCATCTGTTGTCTCCAGATTTTTTAATGATAGCCATTCTAACTGGCGTGAGATGGTATCTCAATGTTGTTTTGATTTGCATTTCTCTGATGACCAGTGATGATGAACATTTTTTCATATGTTTGTTGGCCTCATGTATGTCTTCTTTTATAAAGTGTCTGTTCATATCCTTTGCCCACTTTTGAATGGGCTTGTTAGTTTTTTTCTTGTAAATCTGTTTTAATTCTTTGTAAATTCTGGATATCAGCCCTTTGTCAGATAAGTAAACTGCAAACATTTTTCCCATTCTGTTGGCTGCTGATTCACTCTAATGGCTGTTTCTTTTGCTGTGCAGAAGCTGTGGAGTTTGATTAGGTCCCATTTGTCTATTTTGGCTTTTGTCGTCAATGCTTTTGGTGTTTTGGTCATGAAGTCCTTGCCTACGCCTATGTCCTGAATGGTTTTGCCTAGATTTTCTTCTAGGGTTTTTATGGTGTTAGGTCTTATGTTTAAGTCTTTAATCCATCTGGAGTTAATTTTAGTGTAAGGTGTCAGGAAGGGGTCCAGTTTCTGCTTTCTGCACATGGCTAGCCAGTTTTCCCAACACCATTTATTAAACAGGGAATCCTTTCCCCATTGCTTGTTTTTGTCAGGTTTGTCAAAGATCAGATGGTTGTAGATATGTTGTGTTGGCTCCGAGACCTCTGTTCTGTTCCATTGGTCTATATCTCTATTTTGGTACCAGCACCATGCTGTTTTGATTACTGTAGCCTTGTAGTATAGTTTGAAGTCCAGTAGTGTGATCCTTCCCGCTTTGTTCTTTTTGCTTAGAATTGACTGGGCTATGCAGACTCTCTTTTGGTTCCATATGAAGTTTAAGGTGATTTTGTCCAGTTCTGTGAAGAAGGTCATTGGTAGCTTGATGGGGATAGCATTGAATCTGTAAATTACTTTGGGCAGTATGCCATTTTCGCGATATTGATTCTTCCTAACGACGAACATGGAATGTTTCTCCATCTGTTTGTGTCCTCTCTTATTTCATTGAGCAGTGGCTTGTAGTTCTCCTTGAAGAGGTCCTTTACGTTCCTTGTTAGTTGTATTCCTAGGTATTTTATTCTCTTTGTGGCAATTGTGATTGGAAGTTCGTTCTTGATTTGGCTCTCTTTAAGTCTGTTATTGGTGTATAGGAATGCATGTGATTTTTGCACATTGATTTTGTATGCTGAGACTTTGCTGAACTTGCTTATCAGTTTCAGGAGATTTGGGGCTGAGACGATGGGGTCTTCTAGATATACAATCATGTCGTCTGCAAATAGAGACAATTTGACTTCCTCCTTTCCTATTTGAATGCCCTTTATTTCTTTTTCTTGCCTGATTGCTCTGGCTAGAACTTCTAGTACTATATTGAATAGGCGTGGTGAGACAGGACATCCTTGTCTAGTGCCAGATATCAAGGGGAATGCTTCCAGTTTTTGCCCATTCGGTATGATAGTGGCTGTTGGTTTGTCGTAAATAGCTTTTATTATTTTGAGATACGTTCTGTCAATACCTAGCTTATTGAGGGTTTTTAGCATAAAGGGCTGTTGAATTTTTCAAAGGCCTTATCTGCATCAATTGAGATAGTCATGTGGTTTTTGTCTTTGGTTCTGTTTATGTGGTGATTTACGTTTATACACTTGCGTATGTTGAACCAGCCTTGCATCCCTGGGATGAAGCCTCCTTGATCATGGAGGATAAGATTTTTGATGTGCTGTTGCAATCAGCTTGTCAGTATTTTATTGAAGATTTTTGCATCTATGTTCATCATGGATATTGGCCTGAAGTTTTCTTTTCTTGTTGAGTCTCTGCCGGGTTTTGTAATCAGGATGATGTTGGTCTCATAAAATGATTTGGGAAGAATTCCCTCTTTTTGTATTGTTTGGAATAGTTTCAGAAGGAATGGTACCAGCTCCTCTTTGTATGTCTGGTAGAATTTGGCTGTGAACCCGTCTGGACCTGGGCTTTTTTTGGGTGGTAAGCTCTTAATTGCTGCCTCAACTTCAGACCTTGTTATGGGCCTGTTCAGGGTTTCGGCTTCTTCCTGGTTTGGGCTTGGGAGGAGGGAAGTGTCCAGGAATTTATCCATTTCTTCCAGGTTTACTAGTTTATGTGCGTAGAGTTGTTTGTAATAATCTCTGATGATGGTTTGAATTTCTGTGGAATCTGTGGTGATATCCCCTTTGTCGTTTTTTATTGCATCAATTTGGTTATTCTCTCTTTTCTTTTTTATTAATCTGGCCAGTGGTCTGTCTATTTTGTTGATCTTTTCAAAAAACCAGCTCCTGGATTTATTGATTTTTTGAAGGGTTTTTTGTGTCTCTATCTCCTTCAGTTCTGCTCTGATCTTAGCTATTTCTTGTCTTCTGCTAGACTTTGAGCTTTTTTAATCTTGCTCCTCTAGCTCTTTCAGTTTTGATGATAGGGTGTCAATTTTTGATCTCTCCTTGCTTCTCATGTGGGCACTTATTGCTATATATTTTCCTCTAGAGACTGCTTTAAATGTGTCCCAGAGATTCTGGTATGTTGTGTCTTCATTCTCATTGGTTTTGAAGAACATCTTTATTTCTGTCTTCATTTCACATTTATCCAGTCAACATTCAAGAGCAAGTTGTGCAGTTTCCATGAAGCTGTGTGGTTCTGGGCTAGTTTTTGTATTCTGAGTTCTAACTTGATTGCACTGTGGTCTGAGAGACTCTTTGTTATGATTTCTGTTCTTTTGCATTTGCTGAGGAGTGATTTACTCCCAATTATGTGGTCAATTTTAGAGTAAGTGTGATGTGGTGCTGAGAAGAATGTATATTCTGTGGATTTGGGCAGTTTTCTGTAAATGTCTATTAGGTTTGTTTGGTCCAGGTCTGAGTTCAAGTTCTGGATATCCTTGTTAATTTTCTGTCTGGTTGATCTGTCTAATATTGACAATGGGGTGGTTAAAGTCTCCCACTATAATTGTGTGGGAGTCTAAGTCTCTTTGTAAGTCAGTAAGAACTTCCCTTATGTATCTGGGTGCTCCTGTATTGGGTGCATATATATTTAGGATCGTTAGCTCTTCTTGTTGCATTGATCCTTTTACCATTATGTAATGTCCTTCTTTGTCTCTTTTGATCTTTGTTGCTTTCAAGTCTAATTTATCAGAGATGAGAATTGCAACTCCTGCTTTTTTTTGCTCTCCATTTGCTTGGTAAATCTTCCTCTTTCCCTTTATTTTGAGCCTTTGTATATCCTTGCATGTGAGATGGGTTTCCTGGGTACAGCACACTGATGGGTTTTGGCTTTTTATCCAACTTGCCAGTCTGTATGTTTTGATTGGGGCATTTAGTCCATTTACATTTAGGGTTAATATTGTTATGTGTGAATTTGATACTGCCATTTTGGTGCTAGCTGGCTTTTTTGCCCAATCGTTGATGCAGATCTTTCATTGTGTTGATTCTCTTTACCCTTTGGCCTGTTTCTGGAGTGGCTGGTACTGGTTGTTCCTTTATATGTGTAGAGCCTCTTTCAGGAGCTCTTGTAAAGCTGGCCTGGTGGTGATGAAATCTCTGAGTACTTGCATGTTCACAAAGGATTTTATTTTTCCTTCACGTATGAAGCTTAGTTTGGCTGGATATGAAATTCTGGGTTGAAAGTTCTTTTCTTTAAGGATGTTGAATATTGGCCCCCACTCTCTTCTGGCTTGCAAGGTTTCTGCTGAGAGATCTGTTGTGAGTCTTATAGGCTTCCCTTTGTGGGTAACCCGACCTTTCTTTCTGGCTGCCCTTAGTATTTTCTCCTTCATTTCAACCCTGGTGAATCTGACGATTATGTGCCTTGGGGTTGCTCTTCTTGACGAATATCTTTGTGGTGTTTTCTGTATTTCCTGGACTTGAATATTTGCCTGTCTTTCTAGGTTGGGGAAGTTTTCCTGGATAATATCCTGAAGAGTATTTTCCAGCTTGGATTCATTCTCTTTGTCGCATTCATGTACGCCTATCAAACGTAGATTAGGTCTTTTCACATAGTCCCAGATTTCTTGGAGACTTTGTTCATTCCTCTTTACCCTTTTTTTCTCTATTCTTGCCTTCTCGTATTATTTCATTGAGTTGATCTTCGACCTCTGATATCCTTTCTTCTGCTTGGTCAATTCGGCTGTTGATACTTGTGCATGCTTCATGAAGTTCTCTTGTTGTGTTTTTCACCCCCTCAATTCACTTATATTCCTTTCTATTTTGTCCATTCTCGTTAGCATTTCGTCTAATCTTTTTTCAATGTTCTCAATTTCTTTGCATTGGGTTAGAACATGTTCTTTTAGTTCACAGAGGTTTCTTACTACCCACCTTCTGAAGTCTGATTCTGTCATTTCATCACACTTGTTCTCCATCCAACCTTGTTCCCTTGCTGGTGAGGAGTTGTGATCCCTTTTAGGATGAGAGGTGTTCTGGTTTCTGGTGTTTTCATCCTTTTTGCACTGGTTTCTTCCCACCTTATAGATTTATCCACCTGTCGTATTTGTAGTTGCTTGCTTTCAGATTGGGTCTCTGAGTGGACGTTCTGTTTGTTGATGATGAGGTTATTTCTGTTTCTTGGTTTTCCTTCTGGCAGTCTGGCCCCTCTGATGTAGGTCTTCTGAGGTCCTCTCCAGGCGCTGCTTGCCTGGGTATCACCTGCAGCAGCCACTGAACAGTAAGATTGTTACCAGTTTTCTTCTGCTATCTTTGTCCCAGAAGGATACCCGCCAAGTGTCAATCTGATCTCTCCTTTATGAGGTGGCTCTTTGGATATACAGGGGTCAGGGAGCTGTTCGAGGAGATGGTCTCTTATTTATAGGATCTCAAATGCTGAGCCGTGAGCTCTGTTGTTCATTCAGAGCTGCTGGGCAGGTAGATTTAGGTCTGCTGCAGCAGAAGTCATAAACTGCTTTTTGTTCCCAGGTGCTCTGTCCCAGGGATTTAGGGCTTTATGAGTTTATGTTATGCTGCTGCCTTCTTTTTTTTTCCTTCAGAGCCGCTCTGCCCAGCAAGGAGGCAGCCTAGTCACTGTCTGCCTGTAGAGGCTTTGCTGAGCTGCTGTGGGCTCCGCCCAGCTGCCGAGTCAACTTCCCTGCTGTCCTGTTTATATGGGTGTAGTTAGGACAGCCTCAGCAAGGGTGGCCCACCTCTGTTGGGGTGGAGTCTCTCTGCAGTGGCGGGTTGCCTTGGCAATGGCGGGCTGCCTCAGCATTGGCTGACTACCTCCGTAGTGGTGGGCTGCCTCTGTAATGGTGGACGCCCCTCCCTCACAGAGCTGGACCCTCCTGGGTTCAGCTGCAATTGCTGTGAATCTATCAATCCGGAGAGTTTCTGATTGCTATTCTTTTGTGGGGGTGGGACAAGCCAAGCCTGATCGCTGGCTCCCTGCCTCAGAGCCTTTTTTTTTTTTTTTTAAGTTGGTGCTCCAGTCGCCTGTTGGAGAGCCACCAGGTCTGAGTGTTTTCCCCTGCGGCAAGTCACTGTGCTGGCTTAAACAGTGGCACTGAGATTCGTGGAGTTTTTTTTTCCTTGGAATCTACTGTCCTGGTTCCCTGCTCAGTCCCCTTTTTAATCAGACAAATGGGCGACTTCCCGTGGCTTTAATCGCCAGCCAAAAGGGCACCCGGAATGATGTATTTTGTACGGAGAACTGCTGCTCTGGGGTGCCGGTGAAGCAGCTGTGCAGGGCAAAGCACTGGCGCCAGCTGGCACAGCCACACTGGCCAAAACAGCCGCGCTGGCGACCTGTGGAGCTCCTCCACCTGGGAATTTCCTAGTCCGTGGGCAATAAAAATGCGGCGTCCACTCACCCTCTGCACTTTCACTGGGAGCTGCAATCCTGAGCTGTTCCTAAACAGCCATCTTGGATCGATCCTCCACTAACTTGCTTTTGATTTTACAGGCTCATAAGTAGAAGGGACTTGCTTTATCTCAGATGAAACTTTGGACTTTAGACTGTGGACTTTTGAGTTAATGCTGAAATGAGTTAAGATTTTGGGGGACTGTTGGGAAGACATGACTGGTTTTGAAATGTGAGGCCAGGGGCAGAATGATATGGTTTGATTCTGTGTCCCCACCCAAATCTCATCTTGAATTCCCATGTGTTTTGTGGGGAACTTGGTGGGGGATAACAGAATCATGGGGCAGGTCTTTCCCATGCTGTTCTTGTGATAGCAGAAAAGAGTCAAGACATCTGATGATTTTAGAAAGGGGAGTTTTCCTGCACAAGCTATCTTCTCTTGTCTGCTGCCATGTGAGACGTGCCTTTCACCTTCTCTTTGATAGTGAAGCCTCCCAGCCATGTAGATGTAAGTCTAATAAACCTCTTTCTTTTGTAAGTTGCCCAATCTTGGGTACATCTTTATCATCATTGTGAAAATGAACTAAAACAAGACCTAGCAGTGCTAAGACTGAATTGCATTTAAAATTTATTTTTAAGGTTGCCAGTAATTTTTTTTCCTTCTCTTTATCTTAGGTTATAGTTCTATAGAGCTTTAAACTAGGATCCTGCTGAACTCACTGGGAACCCTTCCCTGGTGGTAGCTCCTTAGCATTGATCCATAGTGTTCAAAGCTTTAAGACTAAAAACCCTTTTTCTGATGAGAAGTTTCTACTTCCAGCCCTATGTGCCTTCAGAAATTTGGTAAATGCCTTGAAGAAGATGCTGGCATGTTTTAAGACCTCTCAACACTCTGATTTTGTCACCATAACATTGTGACATTCCCTCTCAGATTCTCAGCCTCTTGCCTAAGCCTAGAGTGAGCAAATGCTCACAGGAAGAAAGTGGCTTCAGATCATCAGTTTACCTTTTTGAGGTTCTGTCTTCTTTGAAACTTTAACTTCTATGGCACAAATTGCTTTCTCAGACTTCTGATGATTATTTTTTTCCTATATTTTTTACTTGTTTGTTTTTGTGGCAACTTTAGTATGCCACAAACTACTCCCTTCTACCCAGAACTGGAAGTCTTCTTGTTTAACTTTTTAAATTGACCTTTCAAAGCAGCATTATTGTCATTATTTTTAATATTATAGAAACATTTATTGGTGACATATGAGTTAATACGTTGTTCAGAGGTAAATTCAATAGACAGCAATTATGGGCAGCTACTTCAGCTCAAAGTTTGAACATTTAACTAAGTCATAAATCTATACTATTATTTTATTGTTTGATTCAAAATATGGATTGCTATGTTCTTTTGCCACTTTGTTTTACTATAAACAACTTTAAATATACTCCAAATAGTACAGTATTATTTTTGAGTTAAGTGAAAAAATTACATGCAAGTCGATTTTGCTTTTTATAAGCAAAGATGATATTTTACCACTTGAATTATAATTAACTTTGGCTGTGATGGCTAGCTGAGAAAGATTGGAAAACAAAAACCAGGTAAACTCACTAGTTGGAGGAATTTTCATAGAAATTACCAAAAATCTCCAAGTTAAGGAATCCCAGATATGAGAACATCTCAGCATTTTGGTAGCGAAAATAATTCAGACATTCAGTGGAAGTCTAGGCAGGCTGACTTTGAGGTAGATGGGGGCCCTATTTTAAGGTCCGGGTCTAGAAACAGAATAATGTCTCCTTAGATGCTTGAAAGGGAAGATAAGGACCTAAGCCTTGGGGAATAAAAGTACTGGAAATTAAAGCAGGGATTTACAGTCTTTGAAAAAAAGTAAAGTGTTGGCCAGAGAAGAAAGGTAAAATCCCCTGATTGATCCAACTCTGGAAATGTTGACTTGAACCAGGGATTTCCTGAAGCTCAGGCTCTTTACAGGCCTCCCTCGGTGCCTGATTGGCTTCAGTCTGGGACAAGCCTGAAACTGTCTGGAAGTTCCTTCTCTTTTCCATCCTTGAGCACTAACAAAGTTGTATTTCACATTTTCCCTCTTCCTTAGAACTTTTGTTGGCACACTTCTCATCCACTTTCCCTGATTAAATTGATTACCCCTTCTTTGTTTTACCATTGAGTAAACTTTTGTATAGGTTTCTTCACTTTTTCTATTTCTTTATACAAGTCATGATGAGTTATTAATGCATAAAGAATAATAGAAAGCAGAGAGTTAGTTAGATCATCTTAATTAGACTCAAAGCTGTGATAGCCTGATGGATTAATCACCACATCAGGCCGACAGTTTTATAAGCTGACCAGAGAGGGGAGAGAGAAAAAAGAGGTATCAAGAAATGCAGAAATTCTGGTTTAATTCTAGTCCAAACTAAAATCACTTATCATTGAATTTGATACCTGAGGTACAAAATCAAGTGCATTAAAACCAGCCACTATTCTGGCATATCATTCTTCTGTTTCTTAAAAAGAATTTATTAGGAACCTTAGAGGTTTTCAGTGTTCAACATGGTGAAATGTTGCTGGGTACTTTGGAAGGCACTGAGTGTGTTTGGACTTTGGTAGACCTGAGAGCTGCCTTAAAATAGCATGACTTCTTTCCTTTGATACTAGACTTGACAAGAGGTTTGATTAGGACTGCTTGAAAGAACTTACAGAATGAGAGATTTCATCTCATGACAAATGTATCTGATGAGTTGTTAGAAATTTATTATGCAGAACCACTGATGGAAATATTAATCATGCCTTGTTTTATGAATTCTGTGTTCATCCTTTATCAAATGAAAACATTTTCCTCTTCTTTCTTTCAAAGAAGCAGCTAGAACTTTCTTGGAAATCCAAGTTTTTCTTTTTTAAAAAATTTTTATTTTAGGTTTATGAGTATATGTGCAGCTTTGCCATTAAGGTAAACTCGTGTCATAGGGTTTGTTGTACAGGTTAGTTTGACACCCTGGTATTAAGCCCAGTACCCAATAGTTATTTTTTCTGCTCTTCTACTTCCTCCTACCCTCTACCCTCAGGAAGGCCCCAGTGTCTATTGTTCCCTTCTTTGTGTCCATGTGTTCTCATCACTTAGCTCCCACTTATTAGTGAGAACATTCAGTATTTGGTTTTCTGTTACTGTGTTAGTTTGCTAAGGATAATGACCTCCAGCTCCATCCATGTTCCTGCAAAGGACAAGATCTCATCCTTCTTAATAGCTGCATGGTATTCCATGGTGTATCTGTACTACATTTTCTTTATCCAGTCTACCATAATGGGCATTTAAGTTGTTTCAATTTCTTCAGTATTGCGAATAGTGCTTCAATGAGCACACGTGTGCATGTGTCTTTATGGTAGAATGATTTATATTTTTTTGGATGTATACCCAGTAATGGGATTGCTGGGTCAAATGATAGTTCTGATTTTAGCTTTTTGAGGAATCACCACACTGCCTTCCATAATGGCCGAACTAATGTACACTCTCACTGACAGTGTATAAATGTTCCCTTTTCTATGCAACCTTGCCAGAATCTGTTGTTTAGGGCAGTATGGCCATTTTAATGATACTGATTCTTCCTATCTATGAACACAGTATGTTTTTCCATTTGTTTGTGTCATCCCTGATTTTTTTGAGCAGTGTTTTGTAATTTCCATTTTAGAGATCTTTCACCTCCCTGGTTAACTGTATTACTAAATATTTTATTCTTTTCATGGCTATCGTGAATGGGATTATGTTCCTGATTTGGCTCTTGGCTTGCCTGTTGCTGATGTATAGGAATGCTCGTGATTTTGTATCTTTTACTTTGCTGAAGTTGTTTATCAGCTTACAGAGCTTTTGGGCTGAGACTATGGGGTTTTCTAGATATAAAATCATGTGATCTGCAAACAGGGATTGTTTGACTTCTTCCTTCTTATTTGGATTCCTTTTATTTCTTTCTCTTGCCTGATTGCTCTGGCCAGGACCTCCAATACTATGTTGAATAGGAGTGATGAGAAGGGGCATCCTTGTATTGTGCCAGTTTTCAAGGGGAATGCTTCCAGCTTTTGCCCATTCAGTATGATGTTGGCTGTTGGTTTGTCATAGATGGCTCTTACTATTTTGAGGTGTGTTCATTTGACACCTAGTCTATTGAGAGTTCTTAAGAGGAAGAGGTGTTGAATTTTATCAAGAGCCTTTTCTGCATCTATTGAGATGCTGTCCGTCAGCTCAGCAGCTATGATAAGGGCTCCTAGGTGGTACCTGAGGGATGCACTGCAAGCAGGTGTAGCCATGCTGGGGCCCTGGGAGAGGCCAGCAGACTGAGTGTTCATTAGTCAGACCCACCCAATCTCATGGGCATGACTGCCCAGCAGAATTCAGATATGACACTTCCCCTAGGGCTAAAGTCTCCTATGGGAGCAAGTCAAGCCTAGGAACATGGGCGTTCCTGACTGTGCTTCACTAGAGATGCTTCTGTACCAAACCCTATGGGCTCCACACTGGCTGGAGTTCTGTCCCTACCACTTCTCTAAGCTTTCTGCCCCTACCACTTATCCAAGCAGCTCTCCCTTCCAACTCAAGTATCTATGGTGGTTGAGGGATCTCTTCCTGCTGGAATTCCAAAGGTCCATGACAAGAGAGCAGGTTACTCCTTGCCTGTACAATTCACCCCTTTTGTAGGAATTGTTGGGGGCTAGAAACATGTCCTGGTGCACGGTAACCCTGTGCAGAATTCCCAGCTTTCTCCTCCTTCAGTCCAGCATCTGTGTCTTCCCTCCGTCCAATCTCAGTGCCTTCCCTCTGACTATCTGCCTAAGTGTGCCAGTCTTCCAGATGTTCTGGTCCTTTGGTGGGAGATGTTCCTACTGGCTGCATCTAGTTGACCATCTTCCCTTTTTATTCTTTAAACATACCTCTTTTTTATTATTTTAATCTTCTGTAGTAACTTATACTTTCTTTCCTGTTATCTGTTTTCTTAGCCCATGCGTTAGCATTTTTAATAAATTTATATTGACCTTGAGCAATATAAAATCACTTAACTTTCTTTCATTTTCAGGTTGTCATTTCCCGAGGGTCTTTTAACTCCAAATTTCAGTGAATCTTCTTTTATACTCAGTTCTTATTCAGTGCTCAGGTGTTGCTATGTTAAGTTTTTCTTCCTCTGAAGGAAAAAATGAACAAATCGAGGCTCTGGGAAGCAAAAACAGTCAATTGTCCAAGAAGAGAAGGGATATAGACTATGTGCTATCTCCCCAAAGGGTTGACCTGCAGACGTGCTGGAAAAGAGATGGTAGGTATCTTTCCTGGTAAACTTGGTTTCTGGATCCTCTATCAGCTTTAGGAAGGAAAGAATTTTGAGTTTGTAGCTGGTGAGAGACAGGAAAGGACTTTGTGCCAACTATTGGGGTCTCATGAGAATCTACCATGGTCAATTGAGCTGCCAGCTCTCAATGGAATAATAAATACCTGAACCCATATAGAGCCAGTGCAATGGGCAGATGGTGGAGGAGAAAAGGTAACATGACTGAGGGATTATGTCTGATTTTCACTTTAAAATAAATTGTGTCTGTCTGATATACACAGACACAATTTATTTTAAATTATTTATTTTAAAGTGAAATATGCATGTGTTTGCATGTGTTGTATGTATGTAAATTATGTGTTATCTACGTCCAGTTGTTGGGGTATGTGTGTATGCTTCCCATGGAATGACTGATAGTGACTTTCCTGCCAATTTTGGTGAATTTTTTTTTTTTTTTTTGAGATAGAGTTTCAGAGTTTCACTCTTGTTACACAGCCTGGAGTGCAGTGGTGCAATCTTGGCTCACCGCAACCTCCACCTCCTGGGTTCAAGCAGTTCTCCTGCCTCAGTCTCCTGAGTAGCTGGGACTACAGGCTGTGCTACCATGCCCAGCTAATTTTTGTATTTTTAGTAGAGATGGGGTTTCACCGTGTTGACAAGGATGGTCTCGATCTCTCGACCTCGTGATCCACCAGCCTCAGCTTCCCAAAGTGCTGAGATTATAGGCATGAGCTACCGCACCCGTCCTGGTGAATTTGTTTTAATTTGATTTTCCTAATTTCTGAGGTATCACATTATTTTTGCTTGAATATTTAAAAATAACTCATACTACCTTAAATGGATTTTTTGAACAATTACATCAGTCTAAAAATAGAATCAGATGCCTGGGTAATTACTTAGTTTCCTGTCACTGCATCTAGTCAGAGACTATCTTTCAGGGACATCATAAGAAAGATCCTACATTGGGTTGGGAAGTTAAAACATTTTCTTTTTGATATTTGTATTTCTAGTGTCTAGGAAAGTACTGGCCATGTAACAAGCATGGTGTAAATATATGTTGAATAAATGAATTAATGGATAGATGTGTTAAAGTGACCCCAGTGTGGGTATTAGATGAATATATGGGTAAACTAAACAGCCATCAGAATATAATTTATATAAATACTATTTCAGGAAAGCTATATATTTCTAGAGAGGACTGAAATAAATCAATACTTAAATCTATTAATTTCACTTGCAATAACAGTTTTTATCGATGCTACAAAACTAAATCTATTGGTAGTGCACCCTCAGATTAGGAGCCCATGACTCAGAACTCATGGGATTTGCAGCTCCTTGATTTTTGCCCCTTTTCTCAACACTAGTTTTTTGGCTGCTTGCCTTTTTTGCCCATTCCCCACCACATCATAGTCATCTGGATTAGGTTGTTCTTTTTCTCTCTGAGGTAGTTATATTTGGGCTTTATAGCAATTGTACACCCTCATGCTAGAGCCTGAAGTAAAAACATTCCTCATTCTGATCTTTTTGTGTCCTTTACAAACAAAAACAAAAATCCAGATGAAATAAAAGCATGAACATTTTTCAATCATTATAACATCAAAAACAATATTCAGGGATGACTGATCATTCCATTAGGGCATGTTTTTTTGTTTGAGTTCATTCATATTTCTAGCTGTTCTGTCTACTGACAGAAGTGTGGTTTGTCTTTCTCTATGCTTTTTGCAGCATAACTGCTGTAAGAGGTATTTAATTTAGATTGAGCAAGGTGTAGTAGAAAAAGCACTGGACTGGAAATTCTGTCTGGAATTAGGTAACTTGCCCTTTAGTTCAACTAGATGAATCCTATGGTCCATTCTTTCTCAAACATTTTTTAACTCTACATTTAACACATTGTGTCTGTAATTTTAAATAAACAATTTTAAAACAAACTTGGGCATGATATATTTTGAGCTAGAAAATGGTTTTCCAACACCTTGGGTAATTTTTTCTGTATATATATAGATTTTTGAAAATCTGGTTCAAATTTGTACAAGTCTGCAGTTGCATATTGTGGCACTACAATATTATTTCTTTTTCTAAATTCCATCATGCTTCCTGTTTTGAGTGAACAGCTCTGTTTTAGAAAACACTTTGCTAAATGTTTCCACTCACTGTAACATAAGTGTGTCACCCTTTGAAAATTCTCTGGATAATGCAGCAAAGTGGCATTTGGTACATTATAGTTATTCTGATTTTTTTTACAACTGGAGTCTGGGTTGGTAAGTATAAGGTGGGTTGAGTCTGTATATAGTAATACTTAGAGCCAGAGAAGAAGATATAATAACTGTGGGGAATTTTTTTGGCAAGATACTTCAGAAAATCCATCTTCCTATCCTATTCTGAAATTACTCTAGCAATGTTTTTGAAAATTAGTCATCCAAGTTTGATTGAACGTTTTCAGTGAAATTAAGTTTACTATGTTTCGAGGATTTGTTTTCATTTCAGAAAGCCCCAAATTAAAAAACCTTTCCTTGCAATGAGCTGAAATCTGCCTGTCTGGAAGCTCTACCTGCTTTCCAGAATAAATTTAATCTCAGATGCAGTATTTTCAAGAAGTGTAAGGTCTTTAGTGCTCTCTCTTCCTGCTTTCTGTTTTAAGATGAAATATCTCCTGTTTCTTACCATTTTGGTCACCCTCTGGAGGCACTTTAATTTGTCCGTATCTTTTCTTATTTCTTTTTTTAGCTTTTTACTGTGCAATAATAATAAATGCATAGGAAATTGCAAAGAAATGTATAGTGAGGTCCTGTGTGCCTTTCATCCATTCTCTTCAATGTTGACATCTGTGTAATGCGTAACTTTTTTTTTTTTTTTTACGGAGTCTCACTCTGTTGCCCAGTCTGGAGTGCAGTGGCATGACCTCAGTTCACTGCAACCTCCACTTCCTGGGTTCAAGTGATTCTCCTGCCTCAGCCTCCCGAGTAGCTGGGATTACAGGTGCATGCCACCACACTGGCTAATTTTCTTTTTGTATTTTTAGTAGAGACAGGGTTTCACTGTGTTAGCCAGGATGGTCTCGATCTCCTGACCTCATGACCCACCTGCCTTGGCTCCCAAAATGCTGGGATTTACAGGCATGAGCCACTGTGCCTGGCCCTTGCGTAACTTTCATACAATGTCAAACCCAGGGAATTGACATGGATACAAAACATAGAGGTTATTCAAATTCCACCGGTTATACATACGTGTGTGTGTGTGTGTGTGTGTGTGTGTTCATTGAGTTTATTGAAATTATGTTCCTTCTTTCCCTTAGAGACTGTGAAAAAGGAGTTCTAGCTTCCCTAATGATTACATTTCAAACAAATGGCTCCCCAGATGCTTGAGAAAGACATTCCTGGGTTGTAGGAGATTTACATCTCAAAAGTACAGGGAAAGAAAGAATTTACAATTACAAGTTTTCTAAAGTAAATTCTCTAAGAAAATGGAGGTCGTGGTGGGGGGTGCACAATAAGCGCTATGCAGTTTCATCAGATCTGTAGTTTTGTGTGACACAAGCTACAATTGTGGCGTGACTACCACCACAATTAAGCTACTTAATTGTACCATCACTATAGGAATCCCTTCTGGGGCCCCTTATAACCTTGCTTGCCCTCTCACTCCATCCCTAACTCCTGGGAGCCACTAACCTATTCTCCATTTCTATAATTATGTTAATTCAAAATGTTATACAAATGTCCACATATTTTAAAAAACTGACAAAGAATTAAGAACTGTCTCTTAATCTTGACCTCTGTAGGCAGTTCTTGATTTATAAATATTTGATTTATATGACAGCATCCTTGTAGGAACAGTGGGGTCCCTGAACTGTAAACTCCTATTTTCTCAGGAGGCAATGTTGTTCTCAAGTTCAAAATTCTAAGAAATGACTTTTGAAGGCCCTTGCTAGAATCAGGGCTGACTCCTTTCTCCAGACTAAACTTTTGACTTTTCAATACTTAAACAAACAAGAAAACAATAAGACAGAGATTTTAGTATCCCAAAGATCAAGAGACTTATTAATCTTGTGAAATCTTTAAAAATCTTTTTCTTCTGAGCCATTCTGGACCTCCTAACTTTTTGGGAGGTTAATACAGCTCTATTTACCCACAGCTGAGTGATGTTGGCTCCAGCAATGCGTGTTTGATAACCTTTTCTGGAGCAGATAACTACTATGTGCTAACATCAAATTAGAACCGTATCACTTTGTTTAAGGAGGATTAATAGCAATGAATAGCCACCTGGAAAGGTTCTGGGCAAAGATTTATCACACAAACTTTGTAATTATTGATTATTGATGTTCTTTTTTCTAACCCAAACAGCCTTAACACTTGCCTCAGCTTCTCTAAACTTCAGTTTTCTTCCAGACTCTAACCCCCACAACCTCTCCCTTTCCCCCCCCCCCCCCCTTTTTTTTAAGAGAATTTACTTTAGAAAATTTGTAAATTCTTTTTCCCTCTGTCTTATTGAGATGTAAATCTTCTACAACCCAGGAATGTCTTTCTTAAGAATCTGGGAGCCTTTGAAATGTAATCATTAGGAAAGCTAGAACCCCTATCTCATAGTCTATAAGGGAAGGTAGAAACATAACTTCAATAAGTGCCCATTAGCAAATAGTTGGTTTAATCACATTGACCCACCTCCGTGTTAATGTTTTCTAGTACTTTTCCTCTAGCTCATCTCAGGACTTAAAAACTCTCCAGATTTGTTTCAGCAGAGCTGAGTTCAGTCTCCCCTCTATTGCAATAGTCTCGAATAAAGTCTTCCTTGCCTGTTTAATTCCATCTGGTACAATTTTTCTTTGAACTCTTAGTGAGACTTACTTGATTATAATAATGGCCATTGTCTAGTATTCTTATATATTTTTTTCTGGTAAAAAAGAAAATTATTAAATGTATGGTAATATCAGTGGGCTTTAGGCTCATAAAGGAGACTTTGACCGGTAATCTCCCAGGGCACAAATCTGGGGAGATGAGCTAGAGACCATTGCTTTAGTATATGCAGGTAAAGTTAGCACATTCCTTGGTAGCTGAATCTTTTGGTCATTTTCACCTCTGAGAGGCTGACATGTGCTCCTGGCATGCCCTTTTGGAACCAAGTTTTTTTTTTTCTGTAGAAATGTCTTATAATTTTGGCTGTTTTTTTCTCAGCTTAGATAAGAATGTCTAGCATACTTGGGGATCAGATCTGCTAGGGGTCTCTTCTTCTGAGGACTGAGGGGTGACTGAGAAATGTGTACCAAAGGAATAATTAGCCCAATTTGATGAATTTGCCTTATTGCCTTTGATACAACCTCCTTGATTTAACTGATCACTTCTCATGACATTCAACATTGCCACTCTTGTCCAAGCCTTCATCATCTCTATGTGTAATATAGAAATATTCTCCTATCTGGACTCTATGCTTTCTCTCTTGTGGCCTTGCATTTTATTTTTGTCTGGTATCTACATTAATTTTTTAGAAGTGTCTTTTAAAAATGTCCCTCTTTCACTCTCAACTCTCCAATGACTTCGCAATATGTTCAAAATAAAACCCAAAGTAATCTTCAGGGCTCGCAATGCCTTAGTGATCAGGCCCATCCCAGACCTCATTTCCTGCATTCAGCCTTTTCCTTGTGGCTCTCTAACTGCCAAGCCTTCTTGCATTTCCTAGAGACAACTAACCAGTCCACTTAAGGGCACTTGAATGGCTGTTGCTCTGACTGAAATGCTTCTCCACCAGGCATTCACTTTGCTAACACCCCACTTTATTTAAATCTCTGCTCAAATGTCACCTCCTCAGAAAGACATGTTCCAAAAGTATACCCCATTTTTCTCTTCCCATTTTCCTGCTTTTGATCTTTCATAGCAGTTGTCCATATCTGAGATTGTAAAATGCTTTTTGATTATAATCTTTTCCCCTCTAGTCCATAAACATAGGCCAAGAACTGTCTTATTATTGTATCTGAAGTTCCTGGAATAGTGCCTGGCATTTAGTAGTATGCAATACATTTGTATTGAACAATTGAATTAATTTAGACTTGCCAGCTGATGAGGTTTACATAATTTGAGTTACATAAATATTGGCTCATTGTATAAATCAGTGCATCTGGGACCATACCTCAGGTACAATATGGATTACAGAAGATTATGTGTGATAGATAGGAACACTAAATCTAGTGTAAAACATTTTATGAAAAAATACATTTTGTGTTTCAAATAACTGGTTTACATGTGGCTTTTGGAGCATAATAAATTGAAGTTGGGCATACATTGGCCTTCTGTAAATTTCAGTAATGTATTTTCATAAGAAAATTATTAAGATTTCAATATTATCTTTTCCTAGAGTTGTTTCTAAGATTATGCTATTTCTGGAGAAATATCATCTTCCCTGGTAACCATGGAACCAAAGTAGTAATCAAGGTAGACGGTGCTTGACAGCAACATTATTCAGAGTCAAAATTTGGGGAATTTGTTCATTTAGAGGATGGTGGCTATCATTTAAGAATGCAGAGAGGAGGGCAAAATTTTTCTGCCACCTGGGAGAAATAATTGACAAGTAGCATCAGTGTCAGTCCTAGGAAATAAACAACACTTCATTTTCATCTGAAAAAGCATGTTCAGTAAAATCAGAAGTAGAAAGTCCAAATGGAATTAGGTGGCAGCTACCACATGGTGGGCATGCAGGAGCCCAGAATTTACCTAGGTACATTTGATACTAAAATATGGCCATGTTTACACATCCCATCTACATGAGAGGTTATAGCTTCTAATATGTAGCTAACACTGGACAACAACAGTGTAGTCATTGCAGAAAGGGAATGGAGGACAGAAGTAACATCCACTCATACTCACTTCTGTAGACACTGCTGCTGTACATGCACTATTCCATGAAAGTTCCAGCCGTCCTATGGAGTGGGTAATTTTATTATCACCATTTTATAGATGAGGTGGCTGAGGCTTAGAGTGGATAGTAGCACAGTAAGACAAGTGTGCTGGAATACTAATTATGGGCTGTCTGACTTGGAAATCAGTCCTGTCTTCTGTGGCATTCTGTGATTATAGCTGCATAGGACTGGGGAATAAGCAATCAATATCACGGACTCTGAAGGCAGTATTTCAGAAAGCTGTCAATATTATTGTATTTTTCTCGAAAGCTTTTAAAGTCATTGCTAGGAATTTAAAGCCAGATTGGAAGGAATTGTAAGACAAGAATGAAGTACACTTTAACTCTTAGATCTTATTGTTTCTGTGTAACATCCCTTTTATCATCATGCATCCCTCCAAAAAATATATACAGTGAAGAGAATGATTGAAATAAATAGTTCTAATGAGTATCCATATACATTAATTTAAAGCCAGCCACTTAAGTGTAACCTCTGCTGCAGTTTTAAAGGTATCATCTATTTGAAATCTTACTTATTTTTATTGAATAATGGGTAGCTATTGCAATGAATTTACCACCAAAAATTATTTCATGACTGCTATATATAAATACTATAATAATTAAAAAGTTATCTGCAGTCTATAAACCACAAACTAATTCATACTAACTCCTTCTGAGGCCAGAGGTCTGTGGTCCTTCAGGAAATGAGAGTGATGTAATTCTGCTTGGGGCATAAGGGCATATGAGAAAGAGGTGCTCTTGCATTCTTGTTGTTTCCATAAAGGCACCTGCTTTGAGGCTTAGGGTCTAAGAAAGTCTATGACTCTGAACTTTGCCCTGCCTCTAAAGTCTTGCATTAGTTGCTTTGTTAAAGTCATTAAAGTCTAAAAAATAATCTGTTAAAGAGAGCTTTGCTTTTCTGCCTGCTCAGAAGACATTACATGGGTGTATATGTGATTTGCTCACACTCAGACTTCCATTCGCTTAGAACCTTGCAGCAACAGCCTTACTCACCAATACCTGTGTAAGGCTTCCCCACATACATGAAACCACCAAAGAGCATCCTGGTAATAGGAAGTGGGAGTGGAAAAAATAGGGCCAGAAGTGCCCAGAACTGCATAGGTGCTCAAATAAGTGTTTGATTGACTGATAAGTAGCAACAAATCTGAGTTTCCCTTGTAGTTCCACCCAATTTATGGGCCAGTTAATGTGCTGTCATGAAATATGCAAGTTATATGGCTGTCACTAAATGAAAATTACTTCTAGATGCATTTTGATGAGGGTTGCAGATTTTAATAGTGCTTGTATTTAATTTTGTATTTATAATTGTTATATTTTGAAAATGTTATGAAAGAAAATTTTCATGGATTCAGCTTTATCAATGATTTTATACAACATAACAATTATATCATTACAATGAGCCCTACAAATAGAGCAGTGACAGCAAGGTCAGTAAGGTGACCCAGAAACTCTGAGGTCTGTCTTGTTGTTAAGTCTTCAGCACATGTGGATGACTTAGGTAGATTGGCTGAATGTAGATTGACTGCACTGACTTGTGTGTGTACACTTCTCAGCTGGTCTGGGCTAAAGCAGGAAATAGGCAAAGCTTGCGATGTTTCCATTTTGCTGTCCAATTCCTCACTACTAGTTTCTTCCCATATCAAAACTTCCTTTCTTGATACAAGAGAACTGAAAATTTAAGTGATCATCCCACGAGTCTTCATGATAAAAGTAATATGCATTGAAGAAGGGAGCTCTGGTGGTAGAAGTTTGTGCACTCAGTGGGGCAGGGAGGGCTTTTTTCTTTCATTCTTCAACAAACTTTCCTGTCATTTTCTAAATCAACTCAATCATTCTGTGATTTGTAAGCCATTAATATGCCAAAGAAGCATCAAAAGATTTTTTCCACTTATTTTTAAAAAGAAATCATAATTACTAGCCCTTACTAACAAAGATTAGCAAGCATTTCCTGCCTGTCTGGTTGACAGTTTTTATGGTTTAGCTCCTGCAAAAATACAGTTTGGATTTACAGCATAAAGAAATAGAGGTAAAACCAAGCAGGGTTGATTCCTTTTCCATCAGGCTTACATTAAATGCATATACAACGTATAATATATATGTGTGTGTGTGTGTGTATATATATATATATATATATATATATATATAAAACTTTTTTTGGTAGTACTCTCATCGAATATTTGATAAGTGTTTTTAGGTATGAAATACAGTATGATCTCCATGCTATAGATATGTATGAAAAGAAATCAAATGTCTATCAAAATGGTGAAAATGTGTAATAGGCAATATGCATTCATTCCATAAACCCAATTCCAGAGAAAAATATCCTTTGGCAGGCAAACAATTTTAATGTAAAATTTAATGCAATAGGGGTGACATATTTTAGTACCAATTAATTAGATTAGTGAAGCGAAATGGCATGAGTCAGAAAAAATAAAATGAGCTGCATGACATGAAGCACTTTGTAATAATTTTTAGGCTATCAATTCTGTTATTTTGCAATTTGAATTCTATTTAGATCATTAAAAATCATATAAAAACAATTCTTGTTTCTTCTGGTTGATTATATAAAGATATAACAATGAGTTCCATTTATGTGGAAAATGAACAGAACACTTTCTGCAATAAAACTTTCTGGTTTGTAAAATATGTTTAATCATTTCTTCAATTTTTCTTGCTTGTGTTTGTACCATGGACCTTCTGAGAAAGTTCCACTTATTTTGTGTTTATTCATTTTTTTTCACTTTGTTAGTTTATGCCTCAACTTATTCTGTAAGTTTATAATAAATTGTTTTTTAAAGTAAATACATGTGAATATAATAATCATGACCAGAACCAAGAGAAACGTAGGTGACAAAACTGGACCTTGTTAAAATAAGACTAAAAATGCAGGCCACGGAGGGATATGTACTTTTTGTAGTTGAATTTAAAGTGTGACTCTAACTTCATAGCTTAAAAGCAAAAGGTAAAACATGATGTTATATAATTGTCTTAATTATGGAAGATAATTCTATTGTAGGTGTTAGAATATTTTAAGTAATATAAAACCCAACTCAACCAGGTCCACAAAAACCTCAAAATATTCATAAGTGTGGTGGTAGTAAGGCTTGGTTTAACTAGAACTTGGTCTGATTGGCTCAGCTATTCTTGGCAGTTTCATTCTTTTTGTATTGATTTCATCTCTGTCTCGTTGCAAGATAGTTACAGGAGTACTGGACCTCACATCGGTAAACAACTACATACAGAATCTGTCTCTTTAGACTTTCTCTTGACAGGAAAACTTCCCTTCTATGTTGTCCAATAAATTAACCTTCACATCTCACTGGCCTAATTATTTAATTAATAACCTGCAACCAAAGGAATGCTAAGGGCAGATTGGCTAAGGCCTGGTTTCCTGAACCAGTTATAGCAAGAAACTGGATTACCTTGGGCAAGTCACAGCCTTCTTTGAAACTATTAGTGTAATCAACTTACCCTGAAGTTCACCAGCTATATAGTTTAGGAGGAGATACCTGAATGGATATTAAATTAGGAAAGGGAAAATGGATGCAACCAACAACACCCTCAATACAACTTAACCAAGGGAAGTAACAACCCCATCAACAAGTGAGCAAAGGATATGAACAGACACTTCTCAAATGAAGACATTTATGCAGCCAACAAACATATGACAAAATGCTCATCATCATTGGTCATTAGAGAGATGCAAATCAAAACCACGAGATACCATCTCACTCTAGTTGGAATGGTGATCATTACAAAGTCAGGAAACAACAGATGCTGATGAGGATGTGGCGAAATAGGAACACTTTTACACTGCTGGTTGGAATGTAAATTAATTCAACCATTGTGGAAGACAGTGTGGCAATTCCTCAACGACCTAGAACAAGAAATACCATTTGACCCAACAATCCCATTACTGGGTATATACCCAAAGGATTATAAATCATTCTACTATAAAGACACATGCACACATATGATTACTTCAGCACTATTTACAATAGCAAAGACTTGGAAACAACCCAAATGCCCATCAATGATAGACTGGGTAAAGACAATGTGGCACATATACACCATGGAGTATTATGCAGCCATAATAAAGAATGAGTTTATGTTCTTTGCGAGAACGTGGATGAAGCTAGAAATCATCATTCTCAGCAAACTAACACAGGAGCAGACAACCAAACACCACATGTTCTCACTCACAAGCGGCAGTTGAACAATGAGAGCACATGGACACAGGGAGGGGATCATCACACACTGGGGCAAGGGGAAGGAGAGCATTAGGACAAATACCTAATGCATGCAGGGCTTAAAATCTAGATGAAAGGTTGATAGGTTGAGCAAACCACTAGGGCACATATATACCTATGTAACAAATCTGTACTTTCAGCACATGTATCCCAGAACTTAAAAAAAAAAAAAAGATTTTTAGATAATATGCCTGATCCTTGTACACACACACACACACACACACACACACACACACACACACACACACAGTTGCCAATAATATAAGCTGTGAACTTGAGGTGACTTATTTTAAAATGTTATTTTTCTCCCCAGAGAATCTATGGAATTTTGCATACTGTCGTTTAGTGCCTAGAAATGGAAGGCAAAATCAACAGTGAAAAAATGTTTCAAAGTAATAAAATTTAAGAATGCATTGATGATAATTTTAAATTTCTAGTTTTCTGAATTTGATCACACGCTCTTATTTTTCCACCTCCCAGTCTTTGAGGATGGTGTCTACATTTAGACAATTCCTAATTTACTGGCTCTGCTTTGCTTCCAGACAATTCTTTTCTTTATAGCGGTCTTGGCAGGTAAATCAATTCCCTTTAGTACAGTTTCCTGAAATAAAGGCAGGTTCAGGGTCCTCTCTGGGGGCAGAACCAGCCAGTATTTTATTATCTCTTCCAAATCATGACACTCAATGAACTGTGGAACTGATAAAAGATTAATTTACTTTAAGGTCCAAGAGTGAAAACATAACAGAAAATGAGAAGTTTCATCATAAATGCATCAATGAAGTTACCCAGGGACAGTTGGTGATGGTGAAACTATCTCATAGCCACAGAGATTGCATCTCACCTTATTCATGACTGACACTCTAATGGAATCTCAGACTGACTCAGCATACTGTCTGTACCAACTTCATTTTCTCTTTCAGGTACAAAGCAGTGTTTCTGGTTTGACCCATTGTCCCAAACCTGGCAGATAGCTTCTTTGGCATTGGCCCAAAGGACAATAGGGAAGCGATCTAGCTAAAATTACATATTGATCTCCCTTCAACTGTCCCCCTTTCCAGTTAAATTACCCTGCTTCTTCCTAAAGGCATGGCTATGAGTTTTCAAAACCTCCTCACCCTGCTTCTTAGTTGGTAATTTTTCCACTTACAGTCTTCTGATTTAGATTCTGAAATATTTAAATTACTGTTACTGTTACTAAAAGAACACTAATTTTAAAGCACCGTAAGTACAGACATTCAATAAAAAACCATTGCTGATATAGAACTTCGTGAAAAAATTTCACTACTGTGGAAAACTTGAATAGTCTCCTTATTATTCCTTTTGCCTAGTATGGTTTCCCTATGATAAATTTTTTGTACTACTCAAAAATTCTCCTTCTTTACTAATTTTTAATAATTGTTAAGGCTCTTGAGGTAGGAAGCAATGTTTATGCTCCCCCGCTCTGTGACTTTTTAAACCTCAGATGCCCAGACTTGAATTAATTATATTCCTTGGTTTATGGCACATTCTTATTAGTCCATGAGAGGTCCTCCCTGATAATGCAATAAGTCAAGAATTAGTGCTCATCAATTGATTAAAGTCTTATCACTTGAGAAACTTCTTCAAATGTATGTATAAAGGAAATTTCAAAGCAGGATTCTTATCCACATCCTGCTTTGAAATTTCCTTTATACATACATTAGAAGTTATTGACAGTTTCTTAGTGGGTTATAATTGGAGTCTAACAGGACAACTGTTGTATATTCTTTATATTTTATTGTATATCAATATGAATGTTAAAAGGATTAATCTCATTAACATTCATATTGATATACAATATGAATTATATTGTTATAATTATATACAATATAATTATACTGTTATATACAATATGAATATGAATAATATTCATATATACAATATGAATAATATTGTATATAATAACAGTATAATTATATTGTATATAATTATAACAATATAATTCATATTGTATATCAATATGAATGTTAATGAGATTCAACTTTTGTAGTTGTATAGGTAAGTTAACTAACTATGTTAAGAATTATTACAGGTAGGTGCATAATCTGGTGAACTCTACCTACCTGTTCTAGGCAAGATCAGAGGTTTGGAGTAAGTACAATCAGGAAAGTTGCACCCTTCATAGAATTCTGTGTTAACAAGGCTTTATTCTGTCTGAATTCTACAAGTTGCATAGATATTTACCAAATCTTAATTGTTATGCTTGATCATGATGAAGAAAATTTTTCTATGGCAAAAAGATTCAATCATACATTGGAGAGAAATATTCCCATGGGTGTAAATAACACTTTCACAGCCTATAAGTTCCTAGAATAGTGTTTCTTGTATATTTTTGACTAAGAGTAAGAAATGCATTTCCTCTGTTGACCCATTGTGTGTGTGTGTGTGTGTGTGTGTGTGTGTGTGTGTGTGTGTGCGTGTAGCTAAAATAAAATTTCAGAAACAGTACTTTCCATTACTATGTATAATGAACTGTTTTTTCTATTACGTTTTAAAAATTGACCCATTTAATTGATTTCATTAATAAGTCCAAGTATCATTGAAAAGATACTTTTCTAGGATATAAGCCTTACAGAACAATGAAGTTTACAAGAACATTCTGTGTTTTGAAAAACAAAGTGGGGAGGTTAAAAAAGAACAACAAGCAATGCAAAGCAGAGAGCAATTTCACCAATGTGGTCATTCTGAAAGTCACCTTTGTCTTTCCAGTTACAGTAGACATGTGGCTGAAAAATTTTGGAAGGAGCAACTAAAACCTTATGCATGGGGTTATATAAATTCTTATAGTTTGCTTATACAATTATTCTGGCAGAGAAAGGATTTATTATTTTAGCAATCCATAAAATTGGAAAAATTAACTTAAAATTGTATTTTTAATGTATTATATATAGGAATATAAAAGTTATATTACATGCATATAAAATTATAAGTACATGCACACACATGTATATATAAAATATGTTTTAATTGCATACACATGCACTTATATTTCTTCTATAAGGCATCAAACAATTTGCATTTTCCCTTGTGCTCTGGGTTCCAGTCACCTGATTTTCTCCCTGTTTGCCTAGTGGACAATCCAAAGTGTTTAGGTATGTTGTTTACTCTGCCCAGGATGCCACCTTCCATGCCATTCTGCCTGTCTCTCTACATAGTTTAGTTTTCATTCCCTTTAAATCTTACCACAATTTGCTTACTCTCAAGTCTGTATTAATTCTCTCCAGACTAAATCATGTCCACTTCTATTATGTTCTTATATTTTTCCTCATAGCTTGAGAGCACCATGTTCATTTTGGCTCACCAGTTTTTCTCCAACGTCCTATGTAGTGCCTGGTACATAACAGGTGCTTAAATGTTTGCTGCATGATTAAATGCATCCTAATAATTAATTTTTTAATAGGTGTGTGAGTCAACATTTACAACTTACTGATTATTTTCCAGATTTCCTCATAACTTCCTGCCTGCATCATAGTTGTCTTTATACGAGAACACATTTATTCCTCTTTCACATTTTTATCCATCATATTTGGTCTAACTGGTGTGTGGTAGGTACAAAGTAAATGTTTATTGAATTGATTATTTTAGGCAAAATGCATATGTTATTCGGAGTCAGGTAATGGGATCTGTGGAGAGTCTATGCTATTTCTAGCATAACATTAGAGCAAATTTACATAGTCATTATGGTTGAGTTTATTGATTTTCATCTTTTAGAATCAATTTTATGAGCATCAGAGAAAATATGTTTGGGTGTTAATGTGCTTATGTCACAATGTGTGTTCAAGAGCTCTTGTGGAAAGTCAGTGTAATGAAAATATGTGTTTAGTATGTTATTTATAGTTAATAGCCAACCAATACAAATCTAAAAATAAAATAAATACCCAACACTGAGAAGAGGAGGAGAGGGAGAAAGGTAAATGAACTTCTCACATTTCGTATTGATGACAGTCAGTAGATACTAAAAGTTAATAAGTCAGGAAAACAAAATAAGACAAACTTATTATTTATACTTATGGAGATAGCCACAAAAGCCCATAGAAACTGAAACTGTTAAGAGATATTATCCTTCGAGAGTGTATCTGTGGGAGCGGAGGAATTGGATGAGAGACTGATTCTTTTCATCATAGATCTTTGGTATTAACAAGGAAAAAATCAAGGGGAAAATGTTATGCAGAATTCTGCTTTATGATTCAGCTTCCTTAAACCTATTTTTGAGGTCCATACATTTTTCTTCCCTCTAGCTGTTCTTCAGTGTCTTACTGTGAACTGATTATAGTGATTTTTTTCCTATAGCACGTGTTGAATTGCTGTTATAGAAAATAGTCAGGCCTTTATACAATAACACTTTTATGGGTAGAAATATGGATTCCTAGAACATTGGCTTCTACATACTATGCTAGAGTTTAGAGTTTCTAAACAAACAGGAAAGACTTAACACATCCCAAACTTCCTTACAAGCAGCAATACTAGAAAACCTATTTAGTTGTTCCTCACAGTTCCTTCTAAGGAAATAGGATGTATTCTTTGTTGTTGCTGCTCTGTTTAAGCACAGAAACATATACACTTAAAAATGGTTACATTTGTGAGTAGATATTTATGAGAATGTTGATTATTTATTGAAAGTAAGAGTTCTGGAGACTCAAAAGTCTGGGTTAAGAGGAAGACAGTTTATATTTTTAGTTCCCAGAGTTTCAGAGGAAGGAGCTAGTTGTCTTTTTTCTTTTAAATTAATAAGCTTTCTTTTTTTTGAGTAGTATTAGGTTCATAGCAAACTCTAGCAAAAGGTACAGAGATTTTCTATGTTATACCCCCCACCATGCATGCATAGATGCCTCCATCATTTTCGGCGTCTCTCACCAGAGGATGTTACGATTGTTACGATTGATGAATCTACACTGGCATACAATAATCACTCAAAGCCTATCCTTTAAATTAGAATTCTTTCTTGCTGTTATACATTTTATGAGTTTGGACAAATTTATAATGACATGTAGTATGAATTCTTACAATTTTTGTGCTGCATCAGCATCCAGTTTGAATACAGGTTTAACTTTCTTATATAGAAGCAAGGCTCAGCCACCCTCAACAGAGTTTCTAGTGCTAAACCACATCCATATGACTCAAGTCCTGCCAAGGATAGAACTTCGAGGCATCTTCCCCACCTAGAAGACTGGGCTCCCGCTTGTCGTCTGCTACCTTTCAAGGAACCATCCAGGGCACTTGTCCGCAAACTTGAAGTGCCCCACACCCTGTTCCTTCATATATGCTGCTAATTGCCATGTGTCTCTGTGCTCTCTTTCTAACGGTTCATCTTGCCTCACATGACTCAGGGATGGAAGATTGCCCTCCCAACTCATTATAGCTTCTTTGACCAGGATCTGTAAATAAAAATCTTTCAACTGATTTCTTACTGTGATGGTGTACTGCATTTGCATCTTCTATCTGAGGAACCAGGGCTACCCAAGGACAGATTTTCCCTGGGACTCTGCGGAGAACGCAAGGTTGGGCTGTTAGGGCCAGAGTGATGGCCAGGCAGATGCAAACTGGACGTGGGTCAGACAAAAGTCACAAGGGCATCTGTCAGTATAAACAAGTTTCCCGTATGAAGGATCCTCTGGCTGCAGATTGAACAATTAGGGATTAGGCCTTTCTCCAGGTAAAAGAAGCATCCTGAGAAAGGCACACAGGATACTTTCCATATCCAGCTCCCACTCATTTCCTGTTAGGGCAGTAATGCTTCCTGGTCTGCTACTACAATCTCAGTTTAGCAAGGGGCTCTCAAAACACATGTGTTTATTTATCATTATAGCATCAAACAGAGTACCTTCACTGCCCTAAAAATCCTCTATGTTCTGCCTGTTTATCCCTCTCCACCCCTACCCCACTCCCTGGCAACCACTGATCTTTTCACTGCCTTCATCGTTTTGCCTTTTCCAGGATGTCATATCTTTGGAATCATAGAGTATACAGGCTTTTCAGACTGGCTTCTTTCACTTAGTAGTATGCATTTAAGTTTCCTTCATGTCTTTCATAGCTTGGTAGCTCATTTCTTTTTATCACTAAATAATATTCCATTGTATTGATATATCACAGTTTATCAATTTGTCTACTTAAGGGCACCTTGGGTGCTTCTCAGTTTTGGCAATTATGAATGAAGCTACTATAAACATCTGTGTGTAGGTTTTTTTGTATAGACATAAGTTTTCAACTCTTTAGGGTAAATACCAAGGAACTTGATTGCCGGATCATATGGTAAGAATATGTTAGTTTTGAAATAACTTGCTAAACGATTTTCCAAAGTGGCTGTCCTATTTTGCATTCCCACCAGCAGTGAGTAGGAGTTCTTGTTGCTCCACATTCTTGTCAGCATTTGGTGGTGTTAGTGTTCTGGATGTTAGCGATTCTAATAGATGTATAGTGGTTTCTTGTTGTTGTTATAATTTGTATTTGCCTGATGGCATGATGTGAAGCATCTTTTCTTATGCTAGCCTGCCTAACCCTCCTTGGTGAGGTGTCTGTTAAGATCTTTGGTCTATTTTTTAATCAGATTGTTTCTTTCCTTATTGTAGAGTTTTAGCAGTTCTTTGCTTTGTATAAAAATATTTTATTAGGCATCTCTTTTGCAAATATTTGCTCCCAGTCTGTGGCTTCTCTTTCTATTCTCCTGACAGCGTCTTTTACAGAGTAAAATTTGTTAATTTTAATCATATTCAGTTTATCAATTCACCTTTCATAGATCATGCCTTTGGTGTTGTATCTAAAAAGTCATCATCAAACCCTAGGTCAGACAGATCTTCTCTTATGGTACCTTCTAGGAGTTTTACCACTTTTATGTTTTACATTTGGGTCCGTGATTCACTTTGGGTTAATTTTTGTGAAGGATGTAAGGTTTATATTTAGATGTATTTTTTTTTTGTATGTAGATGTCCAGTTATTCCAGCACCACTTAGTGACTTCTTTTTAGTGTTAAATTCCAATTGATTTTAAAGAAACTTCACTCAAAAATTAGGGAAAGGAGCATTAGGTCAGGTATTAGGAATTGCTTTTGGTTGGCCTAACAAATTTAGAATTTGTCTTTTCCTCATGTAAAAGGATTCCAGAAATAGGCAGTTCAGTGTTCATACAATATTACATCATCTCCGGCTCCTTCAATCAGTCTTCTTCTACTTCCTTAGTGCACGGTTTCTATCCTTGGGTTCTCTCTTGATTTCTAGAATTGTTTTCTATCTTAATTGGTTTCTCTTCTCATGGTCACAAAATTTCCATTTTGTTCCAGGCAGAAAGAAGGAGAAAGGGAGTAAGGGTGTTTGCCACATAAGTAATCTGCTTAAGAGAACTTTCCTAGGAGCTTAACCTTGAGACTTTAGCTTACATCTCATTGTAAGGGAAGCCTAGAAATTTAGATTTTTAGCTATAAACATTTCTACCCCAATAGTATAGGAGTAAGATAAAAAAAAGAGACAGAATTGTGGCAGGCAACTTGCCATCTCTGTGAAAGCCTTTATATGAGCCAAAGTTTCTACTTACAGCTGCTTATCCTGTAGAAGAAGGTGAACAAGATATGGGTCTGTAAAATGTCATATATACATATATATATATACAATTAATAATTATATATTATTATAATTTTTAAAAATAAATTATCTCAGTTTAGACTATAGGAATAGAACTTTTAAAGGCAATACTCATAATATTATATAGTATAATAAGTTATTCCAGGGTCATAAAATGGGATTTCTGGAGAGGGAAATGTATTCTTAGAGTTCCTTACTCATATTATTGTCTCTAGCACCCAGCACAGCTCTTGATGTACAGGTAATAGTATGCCTTCTAATACCACAGATACAGTGGCTTACAACGACCCAAATTTATATCTTACAGTTCTGTGGGTTAGAAGGTGACTCTGGTCTCACTAGGCTAAAGTCAAGATGTGGTAGGGCTGCATTCCTTTCTGGGGCCTCTAAGGGATAACTTGCTTCCTTGCTTTTTCTTGCTTCTAGCTGCTGCCTGCATGCCTTGGCTCATGGCTCGTTCCTTCATTTTCAAAGCCTGCAACATTAAATTTCTATGACTGTTCTGTAGTCACGACTTCTGACTCTGACTACTGACTGACCTCCCTCTTCTACTGGAAGAACCCTTGTTATTACATAGAGTCCAACCAGATAATCCAGGATAATCTCATTTTAAGGTCAGTTGATTAGCAACCATAATTCCATTTGCAAAAATAATTTCCATTTGCCATGAACGGTAACACATTTATGGGTTCTGGGGATTAAGAAGTGGATATTTTGGGAGGTAATTATTCTGCTACCACAGAGATGGTGGATAAAAGTTCTGTTAATAAGTAATAATTATAAACAGCTAACCAATCCACAACTCTATGAAGTAAGGAAACTGGGGTTTAGAAACTTGGACTGACTTGGACAAAATCACAAAGTCAGGAGGATCTTGACTATGTCTGATTGACATAAAAGTCCACGTTTGTAAACATAGGTTGTACCACCTACTGATACCTGAATGAACAAAATATGTAGCAAACCTGATTCTGTGGCAGAGTTGTATGGTTTTGGATGAAGGCTAGTGCAAAATCTGGCTAAACAAATTTTAGAGTCTCAATCCAACCCAGTCACTTAAAAAATATATAATTATAAAGTGGAATAAAAAATTACATGCACACGTATGTTTATTGCAGCACTATTCACAGTAGCAAAGACTTGCAACCAACCCAAATGCCCATCAATGATAGGCTGGATAAAGAAAATGTGGTCACCATGGAATACTACGCAGTCATAAAAAAGGATGAGTTCATGTCCTTTATAGGAACACGGATGAAGCTGGAAACCATAATTCTTAGCAAACTAACAAAGGGACAAAAAAAACAAACACTGCATGTTCTCACTCATAAGTGGAAATTGAACAACGAGAACATATGGACACAGGGAGGTGAACAGCACACACTGGGGCCTGTCAGGAGGTTGAGGGGCTAGGGAAGAGATAGCATTAGGAGAAATACCTAATGTAGATGATGGGTTGATGGGCGCAGCAAACCACAATGGCACATGTATGCCTATGTAACAAACCTGCACATTCTGCATATGTATCCCCAAACTTAAAATATAATAAAATATAAAACAAATAAAAATAAAAAAACTTTATAATTTAGATTTTTTTCTTGTAATTTGCAATCCATGAAGCCCCAGATTTACATGGAAGCTGCTAACAAGAATTATTAGTATTTCCATCTGTGCTTATCATACTATACAGACTTAGCAGTTATATATATTTTTTAATGATTTTTTTCCCTTGAATTTTTCTATTTTAAGCATTGTTATTCCTATGTATTGGAGAAAATCCAGATATTTTCATCATTGGTCTATATTTAAATGCCTTTTTTACTATAAAGAAACCATACTAACTAGGAATGGTGTGAAGGTTTCTCAATATATATTCATACTCCTCATCACTCTTATTTAATTCAGCATTAACACAATTCAAATCATGAAGATCAATGTAGGTTGGAAATATTTAAGGCTGTAAAATTTTGTACCAGTTTACTATTGTAATTGAATTCTAAAGTATAATACTGAGGAAGTTTATGTTTTTTTCAATGACTTTCATGACACTTATATTTTGAGCTACTATCATATACATAAAAAACTATTTCTTTGACTACTCAAGGAGAAACCATATTTTATGTGAATATGAAAACCTAATGAAACTGTTGTTTAAAATTTGAATTTGGCAATATTGATAAGTAAACTTAGGAAAAAATTTAGGAAATTGTCACAGTGCAGTCTTTAGCAAGGAAACTTTTCATGATGTTCTGATGCTTTATTGATATGGTAAATCATTTTATTCAATAGTTGTAATGATCTTCTATGAAAGACTGTCACGCATATTTGTGGGCTTCAGCAGTGTTTTGTTTGGGTTATATGTAAATCATCTTTCTGGATACTGGTTTCACTCAGTCCTCAAATCCTCTTTTCTTACCATTGATATAGTAAATTCTTTTTTTAAAAAATTCTCTAACTTATTTTATTGGTGTTTTATAATTTTCAGTATATAGATCCTATACATATTTTACTAGACATATACTTAAATAATTCATAGTTTTTTGTATTATTGTAATAGCACTCTTATGTTTCCATTTCAATTTGTTCATTGATACTGTACAGAAATACAGTTGATTTTTTGATATATTGACATTTTATGCTATGACCCTTGATAAATCACTAATTACTTTTACTGTTTTTTTTTCCCAAAATATATTTGATTTTCTTTTTTTTTTTTTAAGTGGCTTATTATAATTTATTTATTATACTTTAAGTTCTGGGATACATGTCCGGAATGTGCAGGTTTGTTACATAAGTATACACGTGCCATGGTGGTCTGCTGCACCCAGCAACCTGTCATCTATATTAGGTATTTCTCCTAATGCTATCCCTCTCCTAGCCCCCAACCCTCTAACAGGCCCTGGTATGTGATGTTTCCTTCCTTGTGTCGATGTGTTCTTGTTGTTCAACTCCCACTTATGAGTGAGAACAGGTGGTGTTTGGTTTTCTGTTCCTGTGTTTGCTGAGAATGATGGTTTTCAGCTTCATCCACATCCCTGCAGAGGACATGAACTCATCCTTTTTTATGGTTGCATAGTATTCTGTGGTGTAAATGTGCCACATTTTCTTTATCCAGTCTATCATTCATAGGCATTTGGGTTGGTTCCAAGTCTTTGCTATTGTAAATAGTGCTGAAACAAATATATGTGTGCATGGATCTTTATAACAGAATGATTTATAATCTTTTGGGTATATATCCAGTAATGGGATTGCTAGGTCAAACGGTATTTCTGGTTCTAAATCATTGAGGAATTGCCATACTGTCTTCCACAATTGTTGAACTAATTTATACTCCCATCAACAGTGTAAAAGCATTCCTATTTCTCTACAACCTCTCCAGCACCTGTTGTTTCCTGACTTTTTAATGATCACCATTCTAACTGGCCTGAGATGATATCTCATTGTGGTTTTGATTTGCATTTCTCCAATTACCAGTGATGATGAGCTTTTTTTTCATATGTTTTTTTTTTGCTACATAAATGTCTACTTTTGAGAAGTGTCTGTTCATATCCTTCACCCACTTTTTCATGGGATTGTTAGTTTTCTTCTTGTCAATTTGTTTAAGTTCCTTGTAGATTCTGGATATTAGCCCTTTGTCAGATATATTGCAAAAATTTTCTCACATTCTGTGGGTTGCCTGTTCACTCTGATGGTAGTTTCTTTTGCTATGCAGAAGCTCTTTAGTTTAATTAGATCCCATTTGTCAATTTTAGCTTTTGTTGCCATTGCTTTTGGTGTTTTAGTCATGAAGACTTTGCCCAAGCTTATGTCCTGAATGGTATTTTCTATGTTTTCCTCTAGGGTTTTTATGATTTTAGGTCTTACATCTAAGTCTTTAATATTTCTTGAGTTAATTTTTGTATGATATGTAAGGAAGGGGTCCAGTTTCACTTTTCTGCATATGGCTAGCCAGTTTTCCCAACATCATTTATTAAATAGGGAATCCTTTCCCTACTGCTTGTCTTTGTCAGTTTTTGTCAAAGATCAGATGGTGTAGCTGTATGGTGTTATTTCTGAGGCCTCTATTCTCATCCACTGGTACATATATCTCTGTTTCGGTACCAATACCATGCTGTTTTGGTTACTATAGTCTTTTAGTGTAGTTTGAAGTCAGGTAGTGCAATGCCTTCAGCTTTTTTCTTTTGGCTTAGGATGTTTTTTGGCTACATGGGGTCTTATTTGGTTTCACATGAAATTTAAAGTAGATTTTCCTAATTCTGTGAAGAAAGTCAGTGGTAGCTTGATGGGGATAGCATTGAATATATAAATTACTTTGGGCAGTATGGACATTTACATGATATTGAGTCTTCCTATCCATGAGCTTGGAATGTTTTTCCATTTGTTTATGTCCTCTCTTATTTCCTTGAGCAGGGATTTGTAGTTCTCCATGAAGACGTTGTTCACATCCTTTGGAACTTGTATTCCTAGGTGTTTTATTTTCTTTGTAGCAATTGTGAATGGCAGTTCACTCATAATTTGGCTCTCTGCTTGCCTATTATTGGTGTATAGGAACGCTTGTGATTTTTGCACACTGATTTTGTATCCTGAGACTTTGCTGAAGTTGCTTATTATCTTAAGGAGATTTTGGGCTGAGATGTTGTGGTTTTCTAAATATATAATCATGCCATCTGCAAACAGAGACAACTTGACTTTTTCTCTTCCTATTCGAATATCCTTTATTTCTTTTTCTTGCCTGATTCCCCTGGCCAGAACTTCCAATACTATGTTGAATAGGAGTGGTGAGAGAGGGCATCCTTGTCTTGTGCTGGTTTTCAAAGGGAATGCTTCCAGCTTTTGCCCATTCATTATGATATTGGCTGTGGGTTTATCATACATAGCTCTTATTATTTTGAGATATGTTCCATCAATAGCTATTTTATAGAGAGTTTTTAGCATGAAGTTGTGTTGAATTTTATTGAAGGCCTATTTTTAAATCTATTGAGATAATCATGTGGTTTTTGTCATCAGTTCTGTTTATGTGATGGATTACATTAATTGATTTGCATATGCTGAACCAGCCTTGCATCCCAGGGATGAAGCCAACTTGGTTGTGGTGGATAAGCTTTTTGATATGCTGCTGGATTTGGTTTACTAGTATTTTATTGAGGATTTTTGCATCAATATTTATTAGGGATATTGGCCTGAAATTTTCTTTTCTTGTATGTCTCTGCCTTGTTTTGGTGTCAGGATGATGCCGGCCCTATAAAATGAATTAGGAAGGAGTCCCTGTTTTTCTATTGTTTGGAATAGTTTCAGGAGGAATGGTACCAGCTCCTCTTTGTACCTCTGGTAGAATTCGACTGTGAATACTTCTGGTCATGGGCTTTTTTTTGTTTGGTAGGCTATTAATTACAGCCTAAATTTCAGAACTTGTTGTTGATCTATCAGGGATTCAAATTCATCCTGGTTAAGTCTTGGGAGGGTGAATGTCTCCAGAAATTTATCAATTTCTTCGAGATTTTCTAGTTTATTTGCATAGAGATGTTTACAGTATTCTGTCATGGTAGTTTGTATTTCTGTGGGATCAGTGGTGATATCCCTATATCATTTGTTATTGTATCTATTTGATTCTTCCCTCCTTTCTTGTTTACTAGTCTGGCTTGCAGTCTATTTTGTTAGTCTTTTCAAAAAACCGTCTCCTGGATTCATTGATTTTTGAAAGGTTTTTAGTGTCTCTATCTCCTTCATTTCAACTCTCATCTTAATTATTTCTTGTCTTCTGCTAGCTTTTGAATTTGTTTGCTCTTGCTTCTCTAGTTTTTTTTAATTGTGACATTAGGGTGTCAATTTTAGATCTTTCCTGCTTTCTTCTATGGGCACTTATTGATATAAATTTCCCTCTAAATACTGCTTTAGCTGTGTCCCAGAGATTCTGGTACATTGTGTCTTTGTTCTCATTTGTTTATAAGAACTCATTTATTTCTGCCTTAATTTTGTTATTTATCTGGTAGTTATTCAGGAGCAGGTTGTTCAATTTCCATGTAGTTGTGTGGTTTCAAGTGAGTTTCTTAATCCTGAGTTCTAATTTGATTGCACTGTGCTCTGAGAGACTGTTAATTATAATTTGCATTTTTTGCATTTGCTGAGGAGTGTTTTACTTCCAATTACTTGTTCAATTTTTGAATATGTACAATGTGGTTTTGAGAAGAATGTATATTCTGTTGATTTGGGGTGGAGAGTTCTGTAGATGTCTATTAGGTCTGCTTGGTCCAGAGCTGAGTTCAAGTCCTAAATCTCCTTGTTAATTTTCTGTCTCATTGATCCATCTAATATCGACAGTGGGCTGTTAAGTCTCCCACTATTATTGTGTTTGAGTCTAAGTCTCTTGGAAGGTCTCTAAGAACTTGCTTTATGAATCTGGGTGGTCCTGTATTGTGTGCATGTATATTTAGGATAGTTAGCTCGTCTTGTTGCATTGATACTTTTACCATTATGTAATGCCCTATTTTTTCTTTTGTGATCTTTATTGGTTTAAAGTCTGTTTTATCAGAGACTAGG
Organism: Sapajus apella; assembly: GCF_009761245.1. Taxonomy (NCBI): domain Eukaryota; kingdom Metazoa; phylum Chordata; class Mammalia; order Primates; family Cebidae; genus Sapajus; species Sapajus apella. The sequence continues at coordinate 11,651,208 of NW_022436968.1, read as the reverse complement.
GTTGCAACCCATGCTCTTTTGCTTTCCATTTGCTTGTTATATATTCCTTCAATCCTTTATTTTGAGCTTATGTGTGTATTTGCATGTGAGATTAGTCTCCTGAATACAGCACACTGATGGGTCTTAATTCTTTATCTAATTTGCCAGTCTGTATCTTTTAATTGAGGCATTTAGCCCATTTACATTTAAGGTTAATATTTTTATGTGTGAATTTGATACTGCAATTATGATGCTAGCTGGTCATTTTGCCCATTACTACATGCAGTTTCTTCATAGTGTCAATGGTCTTTCCCATTTGGTATGTTTTTGCAGTGGCTGGTCCTGGATTTTTCTTTCCATATTTAGTGCTTCCTTCAGGAGTTCTTGTAAGACAGGCCTACTGGTGACAAAATCTCTCAGCATTTGCTTGTGTGTAAAGTATTTTATTTCTCCTTTGCTTATGAAGCTTAGTTTGGCTGGATTTGAAATTCTGGGTTGAAAATTATTTTTTAAAAAGAATTTTGAATATTGTCTCCCACTCTCTTCTGGCTGGTAGGATTTCTGCAGAGAGATCTGCTGTTATTCTGATGAACTTCCCTTTGTGGATAATCTGCCCTTTTTCTCTGGCTGCCCTTTTCCTTTTTTCCTTCATTTCAACCTTGGTGAATCTGATGACCATGTGTTTTGGGGTTGGTCTTCTCAAGGAGTATTTTTGTGGTGTTCTCTGTATTTCCTGAATTTGAATGTTGGCCTGTCTTGCTAGGTGGGAAAGTTCTCTTGGATAATGTCCTGAGGAGTGTTTTCTAACTTGGTTCCATTCTCCCCATCACTTTCAGGTACACCAATCAAACATAGTTTTGGTCTTTTCACATAGTTCCATATTTCTTGGAGGCTTTGCTTATTTCTTTTCATTCTTATTTATCTAATCTTGTCTTCTTGATATATTTCATTAAGTTGATCTTCAATCTCTGATAGTCTTTCTTCCATTTGATCAATTGTGCTATAGAGACTTGTATATGTTTCATGAAGTTCTTGTGCTGTGTTTTTCAGCTTCATCAGTTCATTTATGTTCTTCTCTAAACTGGTTATTCTAGTTAGCAATTCCTCTAACCCTTTTTTCAAGGTTAGCTCCTTGCATTGGGTTTTCAAGGTTGGCTTTCTTCCACTGGGTTAGAATATGCTCCTTTAGTTCAGAGGAGTTTGTTATTATCTACCTTCTGAAGCCTAGTTCAGTAAATTCATCAAACTCATTCTCTGTTTAGTTCTTTTTTCCTTGCTGGCAAGTCTGTTTTTTGGAATTTTTGGCCTTTTTGCTCTGTTTCCCCCCCTCCCCCCATCTTTATGGCTTTATCTACCTTTGGTCTTTGATGTTGGTGACCCTTGGATGGGATTTTTGTGTGGATGTCCTTTTGTTGATGTTGATGCTATTCCTTTCTGTTTGTTAGTTTTCCTTCTAACTGTCAGGGCCCTCTGCTGCAGGTCTGCTGGAGTTTGCTGGAGGTCTGCTCCAGACCCTGTTTCCCTGGGTATCACCAGTGGAGGTTGCAGAATGGCAATAATTGCTGCTTATTCCTTTGTCTGGAAGCTTCATCCCAGAGGGACACCCGCCAGATGCCAGCCAGAGCTCTCCTGTATGAGTAGTCTGTTGACCCCTACTGGGAGGTGTCTTCCAGTCAGGAGGCACGGGGGTCAGGGACCCACTTGAGGAGGCATTCTGTCCCTTAGCAGAGCTGGAGTGCTGTGCTGGGAGATCCAGTGCTCCTCTTCAGAGCTGGCAGGCAGAAACGTTTAAGTCTGCTGAAGTTGTGCCCACTGGCTCCTCTTCCCCAAGGTGCTCTGTCCCAGGGAGATGGGAGTTTTATCTATAAGTCCTTGACTGGGGCTGCTGCCTTTCTTTCAGAGATGTCCTGCCCAGAGAGGAGAAATCTAGAGAGGCAGTCTGGGTACAGTGGCATTGTCAAGCTGTGGTGGGCTCTGCCCAGTTCAATATTCCCAGTGGCTTTGTTTACACTGTGAGAGGAAAATCTCCTACTCAAGCCTCAGTAATGGTGGACACCCTCCCCTTCCCCACTAAGCTCAAGTGTCCCAGGTTGACTTCAGACGGCTGTGCTGGCAGCAAGAGTTTCAAGTCAGTGGATTTTAGCTTGCTGGACTCTATGAGGGTGGGATCTGCTGAGCTAGACCACTTGGCTCCCTGCCTTCAGCCCCCTTTCCAGGGGAGTGAATAGTTCTGTCTCACTGGCATTTCACGTGACACTGGGGTATGAACAAAAACTCCTGCAGCTAGCTCGATGTCTGCCCAAATGGCTGCTCAGTTTTGTGCTTGAAACCCAGGGCCCTGTGGTGTAGGCACCCAAGGGAATCTTCTGGTTTGTGGTTTGTAAAGACCATGGGACAAGTGTAGTATCTGTGCAGAATAGCACAGTTCTTCACGGTGTAGTCCCTCACAGCTTCTCTTGGCTAGTGGAGGGAGTTCTCCAACCCCTTGCGCTTCCCGGGTGAGGTGATGCGCTACCCTGCTTCAGCTCATTCTCCATGGGCTGTACCCACTGTCTAACCAGTCCCAAGGGGATGATCCGGGTACTTCAGTTGGAAATGCAGAAATCACTGCCTTCTGTGTTGATTTCTGGAGCGGCAGACTGGAGCTGTTTTGAATATGCTGATGCCTAATAAATGTGAGGGGATAAGGAATAGAAAAAGAAGACAAAGAGAAAGGGCTTGATTAATGAACATTTTTTCAACTGCAAGAATTCTCAGCACAGTTATCATATGTGGCAGTGTTTACCAACATTCTCTCTATTAAGAATCCATTCATTTTGCCATTTGGCTAGAATTCTCAAGTGTTACCAACACAGTAGTCCCATGGTACACTCAACAATCAGTTTTTGAAATATATTATTAGTACGCTGAAACTATAAATATACAGCTCCTCAAAGGCAGAATTGTGTCCTTTATCTTTTTACTCCCCGGTGCTTATCCTAGTGTCTGACATATTGGGAGTACTCAATAAATTTTTATCGAAGGGAGGAGTGAATGAAGTAAACCATAAATTTCCCTCTTCTAAGAACATAAATGTTTGATATAATTTTACCGAGCTGTGTTACCTCATATATATGTTTAGAAGCTGAATTGGATTGTCTCTAAGGCCCTTCCCAGCATCAACATTTTGTATCTCTATAATTCTTTCCTTTATTTGGTTGTGATAGATAATGGGGCCATACTCATTCCTTCCTCAGTTGTTACCTCTCCGAAGATAGTAGAGAAGAACATTTTCAAGATTTTCTTTCTTCTTTTCCTGCTTAGCCTCTAGAGATTGTAGAATGCTACAGGGCTCTTTCAATAAGCAGTTGTAGTATGAAATTTATTCTAAGCTACCTAGACCTGCTTTAGAACTATAATGGTCTTTCTCCTGCTCTACCCAAGGCCTCAGGTTCATTTTTGTCAGATTGCCATAGGTACCAGTTTGCCTGTGACAGTTACAGTTAATAACTATTACTCTTCCTTGGTAACTGTTGCTTGATATAATTGTTAATAGTGTCTCTTTTATTATCAAAAGTGACCTGGTTTGGACAATAAGTTATAGGGTTACCTAATAACTTAGCTCTTTGACTCCTGAAGTGCCTCCTTCCCCTTGTATTGAGATGTGTTCATTCCTGGTAATGCTGGGTCTTAGGTGTTGGCAACTGTTCTCCTACATTCTTCCTCCTATGCCTTTTCTAAGGCAACTGCCACAGGGGCAAAGTGAGTCTACTCACATTTCCATTTCTGGAAAAAAGAAAGAATACATTGAATACTTCTGGGTTAAAAAATGTGACCTTTGCCTCTAAGAGCTAATTTAATAGAGCAAAATAATAATAATGCAAATTCTTTTTTTAATTAAAAAAATCTATTCAGTTCTAAATATGAAAGAATATCAGCGCAATATAAATGAAGGCATTATAAGATCTTCCGATCCTTTTAGTCTCCTTGGAACTGTTTTTTCATGCATTTCCAACTGCACTTTCTTTATGGCTGTGGCCTCTACAGCACTCTAGTTGGGCTATGATGCACAGCATACTTAAGGGATGTAGGGATAAGGAAGGGACTCAAGTCTGTTACGGAAATTCTGTCAAGTGCGCACAATACACTTGAAAAGGAAAAAATAAAGTGAACAAGCCAGGTTCTGCAGTCTTCCCAAGGGATTTAGAATTGGAGCCAGGAATTGAAGGATGGGTGAAATTTCCTCAGGTAGATGAATGGGGTAAGATTTTAAGTGGGGGCTTGTCATGTGCTGTCTTGTAGTGGGCCTGCCCAATTTAAGCAAGAAGAAAGAAAACTGGAGGATTAAGTGACTGGGTCAGAAAGACAATTTGAGATTCTGGAGGAGAAACAGTTTGAATGTTCATGTGTTCAGCTTCCCATGACATGTGCTTTTATTGGATTTTGAATATTGTTTTAAAACCTTTATTTCTGTAGAGGAGTTTTACTTTTCAGACAAGTAAGGATAGAATTGAAAGTAAAAATAAGTTTAATGAGTCCCTGAGTAGCTTTATTACTGTTTCTTCTCTTTTTGACCCTTTGGTGGCAGACAGAACATAAGGGAGTCAGGATGGGAGAAAGGAGAGCATATGATTTGGTTGCTGCTGGCTTGCTTGTGTTGGCTGTGTGTCCGCAAGAAAAGTACAGGCTTTATTTTGACAAGTGTGAGAGGTGTCCACATTGGGTACACTCTGAGTTCAATATTAGAAGATGAGTGTTCTGCAGGGACATTCTTAATAGTCTACAGAGAAGGTGAGTGGGGGCGGGGGAATAGAAGATGTCCCTGGGGAATGTCCATTTTCAGAGGGGTTTATTTGAAGTTTTCATGCATTCAATTCAGTGTGGCATGGAGGCATTAATGTGAGAAGCCTGAACCATCTCTCTGAGCAGACCTGCTCTTCACCCGAGGCAGAGATCCTGTTTTTCCTGTCTTCCCCTCTCACATGCCTTTTCTGGACTTTTAGTACTACATGCTCTATAGATAATTTTCCTCTGGGTACTTTCTCAGAACATAATTTACTCTTCAACTTTCAGAGTGTTTTTAGCTTTTGTCCTCTCTGCCCGTTCTAAGTGGTTTTACAGACATAAATCTATATTCATATGGAGATTTGATTAGTAAAAATAATCCATTTATTCACTCAGTAAATGTTTATGGAGCAGGGTGGGATCCAAGATGGCCATTTAGGAACAGCTCAGGATTGCAGCTCCCAGTGAAAGCACAGAGGGTGAGTGGACGCCGCATTTTTATTGCCCACAGACTAGGAAATTCCCAGGTGGAGGAGCTCCATGGGTCGCCAGCATGGCTGTTTCAGCCAGCGCGGCTCTGCCGGCTGGCACCGCTGCTTTGTCTGCTCAGCTGCTTTGTCAGTGCCCTGGCGCAGCGGTTCTCCGTACAAAATATACTGGTCCAGGTGCCCTTTTAGCTGGTGATTGGAGCCACGGGAAGTCACCCATTCATCTGTTTAAAAAGGGGACTGAACAGGGAACCAGGACAGTAGATTCCAGGGCAAAAAAAGTTCCATGAATCTCAGTGCCACTGTTTAAGCCAGTGCAGTGAGTCACAACATGGGAAAACACAGAGATCTCAGCGCCTCTTCAACAGGCGGCTGAAACACCAACTTAAAAAAAAAAAAAAAGGCTCTGAGTCAGGCAGCCAGGCGATCAGGCTCGGCAGGTCCCACCCCCACAAAACAACAGCAATCAGAAACTCTCTGGATTGAGAGTTTCACAGCAAGCGCAGCTGAACCCTGGACAGTCCAGCTCCGTGGGGGAGGGGTGTCTGCCATTACCGAGGCAGCCCACCACTATGGAGGTAGTCGGCCAATGCTGAGGCAGCCCGCCGTGGCGGAGGCAACCCGCCATTGCTGAGGCAGCCCCCCATTGCCAAGGCAACCCGCCACTACAGAGAGACTCCGCCTTAACAGAGGTGCGCCACCATTGATGAGGCAGTTCTAACTACACCCATATAAACAGGACTGCAGGGAAGTTCACTCGGCAGCTGGGCGGACCCCACAGCAGCTCAGCAAAGCCTCTACAGGCAGACAGGGACTAGGCTGCCTCCTTGCTGGGCAGTGCACCTCTGAAGGAAAAAATAGAAGGCAGCAGCATAACAGAACTTCTAAATAAAGCCTTAAATCCCTGGGACAGAGCACCTGGGGACAAAAAGTGGTTTATGAGTTCTGCTGCAGCAGACCTAAACGTACCTGCCCAGCAGCTCTGAATGAACAATGGAGTTCACAGCTCAGCATTTGAGCTCCTATAAAGAACAGACTGTCTCCTCAAGTAGCTCCCTGACCCCTGTATATCTAAAGAGCCACCTCATAAAGGAGAGATCAGACTGACACTTGGCTGGTATCCTTCTGGGACAAAGATAGCAGAAGAAAAAAACTGGTAACAACCCTTACTGTTCTGCAGCTGCTGCAGGTGATCCCCAGGCAAGCAGCACCTGTAGTGGACCTCAGCACACCTACATCAGAGGGGCCAGACTGTCAGAAGGAAAACCAAGAAACAGAAATAACCTCATCATCAACAAACAGAACGTCCACTCAGAGACCCAATCTGAAAGTCTGCAACTACAAAGACGACAGGTGGATAAATCCATAAAGATGGGAAGAAACCAGTGCAAAAGGGATGAAAACAACTGAAACCAGAACACTTCTCCTCCTACAAGGGATGAAAACTTCTCAACAGCAAGGGAACAAGGTTGGATGGAGAACGAGTGTGATGAAATGACAGAATCAGACTTCAGAAGGTGGATAGTAAGAAACTTGTGTGAACTAAAAGAACATGTTCTAACCCAATGCAAAGAAACTAAGAACCTTAAAAAAGATTTGACGAAATGCTAACGGGAATGGACAAAATAGAAAGGAATACAAGTGAATTGACAGAGCTGAAAAACACAACACGAGAACTTTGCGAAGCATGCACAAGTTTCAAAAGCTGAATTGACCAAGCAGAAGAAAGGATATCAGAGGTCGAAGATCAACTCAATGAAATAAAATGGGAAGGCAAGACTGGAGAAAAAAGGGTAAAAAGGAATGAACAAAATCTCCAAGAAATGTGGGACTATGTGAAGAGACCTAATCTACGTTTGATAGGTGTACCTGAATACGACAAAGAGAATGAATCCAAGCTGGAAAATACTCTTCAGGATATTATCCAGGAAAACTTCCCCAACCTAGCAAGGCAGGCAAACATTCAAGTCCAGGAAATACAGAGAACACCACAAAGATATTCGTCAAGAAGAGCAACCCCAAGGCACATAATCGTCAGGTTCACCAGGGTCGAAATGAAGGAGAAAATACTAAGGGCAGCCAGAGAGAAAGGTCGGGTTACCCACAAAGGGAAGCCCATCAGACTCACAGCAGATCTCTCAGCAGAAACCTTGCAAGCCAGAAGAGAGTGGGGGCCAATATTCAACATCCTTAAAGAAAAGAACTTTCAACCCAGAAACTCCTATTCAGCCAAACTAAGCTTCATAAGTGAAGGAAAAATAAAATCCTTTGTGAACATGCAAGTACTCAGAGATTTCGTCACCACCATGCTAGCATTACAAGAGCTCCTGAAAGAGGCTCCACACATATAAAGGAACAACCAGTACCAGCCACTCCAAAAACATGCCAAATGGTAAAGAGCATCAACGCAATGAAGAATCTGCATCAACTAATGGGCAAAAAAGCCAGCTAGCACCAAAATGGCAGTATCAAATTCACACATAACAATATTAACCCTAAATGTAAATGGACTAAATGCCCCAATCAAAAGACACAGACTGGCAAATTGGATAAAAAGCCAAAACCCATCCGTTTGCTGTATCCAGGAAACCCATCTCACATGCAAGGATACACAAAGGCTCAAAATAAAGGGATGGAGGAAGATCTAAAAAGCAAATGGAGAGCAAAAAAAAGCAGGAGTTGCAATTCTCATCTCTGATAAATTAGACTTGAAAGCAACAAAGATCAAAAGAGACAAAGAAGGACATTACATAATGGTAAAAGGATCAATGCAACAAGAAGAGCTAACGATCCTAAATATATACGCACCCAATACAGGAGCACCCAGATACATAAGGGAAGTTCTTAATGACTCACAAAGAGACTTAGACTCTCATGCAATTATAGTGGGAGACTTTAACACCTGATTGTCAATATTAGACAGATCAACCAGGCAGAAAATTAACAAGGATATCCAGGACTTGAACTCAGACCTGGACCAAGCAAACCTAATAGACATTTATAGAACTCTCCACCCCAAATGCACAGAATATACATTCTTCTCAGCACCACATCACACCTACTCTAAAATTGACCACATACCTGGGAGTAAATCACTCCTCCGCAAATGCAAAAGAACGGAAATCATAACAAACAGTCTCTCAGACCACAGAGCAATCAAGTTAGAACTCAGAATTCAAAAGCTAACCCAGAACCGCACAGCTTCATGGAAACTGAAGAACTTGCTCTTGAATGTTGCCTGGATAAACAATGAAATGAAGACAGAAATAAAGATGTTCTTTGAAACCAATGAGAATGAAGACAGAACATACCAGTATCTCTGGGACACATTTAAAGCAGTCTCTAGAGGAAAAGATATAGCAATAAGTGCCCACATGAGAAGCAAGAAGAGATCAAAAATTGATACCCTATCATCAAAATTGAAAGAGCTAGAGGAGCAAGATCAAGAAAGCTCAAAGTCTAGCAGAAGACAAGAAATAGCTAAGATCAGAGCAGAACTGAAGGAGATAGAGACACAAAAAACCCTTCAAAAAATCAGTAAATCCAGGAGCTGGTTTTTTCAAAAGATCCACAAAATAGACAGACCACTAGCCAGATTAATAAAAAAGAAAAGAGAGAATAACCAAATTGTTGCAATAAAAAACGATAAAGGGGATATCATCACGGATTCCACAGAAATTCAAACCATCATCAGAGATTATTACAAACAACTCTATGCACATAAAGTAGTAAACCTGGAAGAAATGGATAAATTCCTGGACACTTGCCTCCTCCCAAGCCTAAACCAGGAAGAAGCTGAAACCCTGAATAGACCCATAACAAGGTCTGAAGTTGAGGCAGCAATTAAGAGCTTACCACCCAACAAAAGCCCAGGTCCAGACGGGTTCACAGCTGAATTCTACCAGACATACAAAGAGGAGCTGGTACCATTCCTTCTGAAACTATTCCAAACAATACAAAAAGAGGGAATTCTTCCCAAATCATTTTATGAGACCAACATCATCCTGATTCCAAAACCCGGCAGAGACTCAACAAGAAAAGAAAACTTCAGGCCAATATCCATGATTAACATAGATGCAAAAATCTTCAATAAAATACTGACAAGCTGATTGCAACAGCACATCAAAAAGCTTATCCACTATGATCAAGTAGGCTTCATCCCGGGGATGCAAGGCTGGTTCAACATACGCAAGTCTATAAACGTAAATCACCACATAAACAGAACCAAAGACAAAAACCACATGATTATCTCAATTGATGCAGAGAAGGCCTTTGACAAAATTCAACAGCTCTTTATGCTAAAAACCCTCAATAAGCTAGGTATTGACGGAACATATCTCAAAATAATAAAAGCTAATAATGGCAAACCAACAGCCAATATCATACTGAATGGGCAAAAACTGGAAGCATTCTCCTTGAAATCTGGCACTAGACAAGGATGTCCTCTCTCACCATGCCTATTAAATATAATACTAGAGGTTCTAGCCAGAGCAATCCGGCAAGAAAAAGGAATAAAGGGCATTCAAATAGGAAAGGAGGAAGTCAAATTGTCTCTATTTGCAGACGACATGATTGTATATCTAGAAGACCCCATCGTCTCAGCCCAAAATGTCCTGAAACTGATATGCTACTTCTGCAAAGTCTCAGGATACAAAATCAACGTGTAAAAATCACATGCATTCCTATACACCAATAACAGACTTAAAGAGAGCCAAATAAAGAACAAACTTCCATTCACAATTGCCACAAAGAGAATAAAATACCTAGGAATACAACTAACAAGGAACATAAAGGAGCTCTTCAAGGGGAACTACAGCCGCTGCTCAATGAAATAAGAGAGGACATACACAGATGGAGAAACATTCCATGTTCATGGTTAGGAAGAATCAATATCGTGAAAATGGCCATACTGGCCAAAGTAATTTACAGATTCAATGCTATCCCCATCAAGCTACCAATGACCTTCTTCACAGAACTGGAAAAAACCACCTTAACTTCATATGGAACCAAAAGAGAGCCCGCATAGCCAAGTCAATTCTAAGCAAAAAGAACAAAGTGGGAGGCATCACACTACTGGACTTCAAACTATACTACAAGGCTACCTTGATCAAAACAGCATGGTACTGGTACCAAAACAGAGATATAGACCAATGGAACAGATCAAAGGTCTCGGAGGCAACACAACATATCTACAACCATCTGATCTTTGACAAAAACAAGCAATGGGGAAATGATTCCCTGTTTAATAAATGGTGTTGGGAAAACTGGCTAGCCATGTGTGGAAAGCAGAAACTGGACCCCTTCCTGACACCTTACACTAAAATTAACTCCAGATGGATTAAAGACTTAAACGTAAGACCTAACACCATAAAAACCCTAGAAGAAAATCTAGGCAAAACCATTCAGGACATAGGTTTAGGCAAAGACTTCATGACCCAAACACCAAAAGCATTGACAACAAAAGCCAAAATAGACAAATGGGACCTAATCAAACTCCACAGCTTCTGTACAGCAAAAGAAACAGTCATTAGAGTGAATCGGCAACCAATAGAATGGGAAAAAATTTTTGCAGTTTACCCATCTGACAAAGGGCTGATATCCAGAATTTACAAACAACTAAAACAGGTTTACAAGAAAAAAACTAACAAGCCCATTCAAAAGTGGGCAAAGGATATGAACAGATACTTTACAAAAGAAGACATACATGAGGCCAACAAACATATGAAAAAATGTTCATCATCACTGGTCATCAGAGAAATGCAAATCAAAACAACATTGAGATACCATCTCACGCCAGTTAGAGTGGCAGTCATTAAAAAATCTGGAGACAAAAGATGCTGGAGAGCATGTGGAGAAATAGGAACACTTTTACACTGTTGGTGGGAGTGTAAATTAGTTCAACCATTGTGGAAGACAGTGTGGCGATTCCTCAAGGACATAGAAATAGAAATTTCATTTGACCAAGCAATCCCATTACTGCTTATATATCCATAGGATTATAAATCGTTCTACTATAAGGACACGTGCACACGAATGTTCATTGCAGCACAGTTTACAATAGCAAAGACCTGGAACCAACCCAAATGCCCATTGATGATAGACTGGACAGGGAATATGTGGCACATATACACCATGGAATATTATGCAGCCATCAAAAACAATGAGTTTGGGTCCTTTGTAGGGACATGGATGAACCTGGAAACCATCATTCTCAGCAAACTGACAGAATAGCAGAAGATCAAACACCGCATGTTCTCACTCATAGGTGGGTGTTGAACAGTGAGAACACATGGACACAGGGAGGGGAGCACTGCACACTGGGGTCAGTTGGGGGGAAATAGTGGAGGGATGGTGGGGGGTGGCGAGTTGGGGAGAGATGGCAAGGGGAGATATGCCAGATGTAGGTGATGGGGAGGAAGGCAGCAAATCACACTGCCATGTGTGTACCTATGCAACAATCTTGCATGTTCTTCACATGTACCCCAAAAGCTAAAATGCAATAAAATAAATAAATGGTAAAAAAAAAATGTTTATGGAGCTTTCACTTATATGCCCATCACTGTTATAGGTGCTGGAATGTAGCAGTGAACAAAAAAGATAACCCTGATAGAGCTTAAAAGAAAAATTAGATCGGGGCAAGGAGGGCTTGGAGTGGCGAGGAAAGGGGACAGTTGCAGTAGTGAGTGGAGTGAGTAGGAGAGGCCTCAGTGACAAGGTGAGATGAGCACTGACTCAAAGAAGGCGAGAAGAGTGGTCAGCATTTATCTCGGAAGGACAGGAGGAGCAAGAAGGAAAAGCAAGAGCAAAGGCTTGAAGCAAGAGCATGCCTGGTGTACAGTACAGAACAGTACAGAGGCCAGGAGATTGGAGTGAAGTCACTGAAAGGAACAGCAGTCATATTGGAGATCAGAGTCTTGGAGGCCTTTGAAGGGTCTTTGTCTGTTATTCTCTGTAAAATGGAAGGCCATTTCAGGACTTGTGGCACAAGAGTGTCAAGATCTATGTTATGGTTGAAACAAGCTTGTCCAACCTGCAACAGCTTTGAATGCATCTCAACACAAATTTATAAGCTTTCTTAAAACATGATGAGACTTTTTTTGCGATTATTTTTTTTCTAGCTTATCAGCTATCATTAGTTTGTGTTACATGTGGCCCAAGACAATTCTTTTTCTTCCAGTGTGACTCAGGGATGCCAAAATATTGGGCACCCCTGGCTTAAGAGGATCATTTTGGCTTTCTGCTGAGGATTTCATGGGTGGGACATGTGTGAGTAAGAACAGAACAGGAAGACCTGCCAGGAGTCTCCTCACCAGGCAAGAGATGGTGGGGCTTGGATGAAGTGGTAGTAAGCACTCAGATTCTGTGGATGTGTTTTGAAGCTAAAGATCAACAAGATTTTCTGCTGGATTGGATGTGAAATGACACCCATCTCTGCTCTAAAAGATACAGTGGAGTTAAGGACAATTCTAGGGGTTTTGGCTTAAGCATCTGGAGAATTGGAATTTTCAAGGCAGCCAAATATCTTATGATTAGTAAACCTATTAATTTATAACCTGCAGATGTTCTCATAAATGTTTTTCCTACAATACTTTTGAAATGAAGATCAGGCCAGAATACAGAGGCATGTGCAATACGCAAGGTAAAGTCTCTGGCTGGGCAAAGGTTGTCCTTATAACCTTCTTCTCTTACACCCCATTAGGCAAGTGAGTACCTCAAATACAGGAACTATGACTGATTTCTCTTTGCACTTTTGCTATATACCACAATGGGTGCCATATATTTTCTTTCATCAAATCTTGTTATTGACTTTAAGATAAAACATTATTTTATGTACTACTAACAAATTTACCACTTATATAAATGATTTATTATTACTTTAAAATGTAATAAACATAAAAATATTTTAATAAATATATGACTACTTTAATACATATATTGGCATTTGATATTTATTGAAGAGTTATTTTGGACTATTTAGACAGAAATATTTATCATTTAATTACTTCAGGGGCATTTTTTTGGCTTGTGAAATGCAATACTTTTTACATAGATCAGTAAAAAAATGTAATATGGCTTCATTTACTTGTGGGCAACATTCTTTCTAAGGTGTCAGAAAGCACTTTGTGTGACTTTGCAAGAAAATGTAAAACAGCCATCATTCTCCAAACCATGCATATGTACTTCATTAATATTAAATGTATGCCCCATCATACAAATTCCTTTTCTGTGTATATAACATTTTGTTTCAATGATGCATCATAGTTTAATATTTTGGAAGATATTTTTAAAAACAAACCTTACAAATATTAATGCACATAATTCAAAGGAATAAACATGAAGAACTATGACCAAGTTCTTGGCAGATTTTAGAAACTGTATCACAGTTGCCCCCTGGCTGACAGCAATTGTAGAATGTCATTCATTGTAAGAAACATTCTGATATCTCAGTTGTTAAAATGTGAAAAATGTACATCTTAGAGCCAATGAAATACGGTAGTAGATATTCAACAATGCTTAAATGCTTGAAGTGTGACTTTCTGCCCCCTGCCACCCAGGGTATACCTCTAGCTCTAGGCTGCAGTGAGTTTTAATCTATGCTTGCAAAGTAAGTCCTGTTGCAGTCTTTGATGTAATATTTCTATTTTTATTTTTTTTCTGTCTAGTATCCCTTCTTTAGGAGATTACCCTTCCCACCTGTGCTCTGTTCCTGTGCTTGGGTGGGCTTCATTTTGACCCCCATTTTTCCTGAAGCACAGCCAGGGGAGGACATGTGACAGACACAGGGGCAGCCTACTCCATCAGGTGATGGTGATTGGTCCAGGGATCATCACATGATCCAAACCAGGTCAGATGCTGACTGTTTTCAGAGCAATAAGAAAAATAAGCTTTCTTTTTCTTTAAGATTATAATTTTTTAGGACCTTGAAAGACTGCAGTTTCTGGTGGCCACCTTGCCGTTACAGAGACAGTCTAGAAAAGTAGAATTGAGATGGGGAGAAATGTCTCTGGGCATCTCTGATCTCTTGATTTAGCTGTAATTGAAGCTAGATTTATTCCTGAAGTTTTCAGTTATATGACTAGTATTTTTTGCTCTCAAATAGGCTGAGGTCTGTGGTTTAAAGCTGAAAATGTCCTTACTAATATATATATACAGAAGCATCTTCCTATCTGCTGCTCCTCCACTTCTTCACAGGAAGCACCCCCCTGTGGAGTATGGGCTGACACTCAGTTACTGTCTTCACTCTGTGTGTTTCTAAGTCTCAGAAGTCTTAACCTCATCCTTCACCCTTATCTTTCTGAATTATTCTCTTCAGCTAGATTGATTTTATAGTGAATTGTCAAAACCAGGTGTAAGTTAGGATCTCTACTTCTTCTAGGCCTGATTCTCAGCTCAGTCTTCTTAGTTGTTGAGTGGTAGATGACTTCTTGCTCTGAGGCTTCTAACAGACTCACACTCATACTTTTGACAGAAGCTAACTCCTAACTCCTGTCTTTCAAAGCCTAAATATTTCTTTATGCCTCTCACAAAGCTCTGGCCTCTTTTGGTGATAAACACCTCAAATCCTCAGCTCATTGGCAAAGCACAGAGGCCTGTGAGGCTCTAAACTTCCCTGAAGGTTAAAACTTTTTCAGATCAGGTTATTGACTCTAGCTATTTTCCTAAATTTTCTTTGGTAACTCATATATTACAAGTGCAGAGATTCAAATCTCCCCAACTTTTCCTAATTGGACTCATATCATATACAGTGGTATTATATTGTGGGAATAAGAATAAGTTTTGAAGCCAGAGAGACCTGGGTTCCTAGCTCAGATAATATCATGAGTTTTAAATTTACCTATATATTGATCTATATCCTATTCTATTTCTCTGAATCTATTATACTTGGCATGTAGTAAGTTCTTATAAATGATACCATTAAAAATTACATATCATGTTATTTCTCAGTATGTTTATGTGATTTACATTTTACATTGAATTTATGTTACACCGTTTCAGTTCTTACTTTGTTCATTCTTTTCTATATACACAATGCCAGAATGCAAGGACAGTCATAATTAACCTAAGGCAGCAAACTTTGGATCCTTGCAAAACAAAACTCTAATATTGCAAACAAATCCACATATCTTGCCCTAAAATAAAACTAGAGAAAACTCTGAAAGCAGAGTTAGAATGGTAGTAGAATTTATTACCTAAAAGGCAGAAATTGGCCAGGTTCTGCCATCTCTTATAGGGTCAATATGTCTCTGTAGAATTCTTAGCCACAGATAAAGTAATCCTGTTTGATTTATATGGTCCCATTTTAAGAAATCTACAGAAGGGAAGGTCTATATTAATTCTTTATCTTAGGCACCTTGTTGGCAGTGGCTTTGTGTCCAAAATGATTTGGGATAAGAGGATATAAAAGACTGTTCTTTCCATGCAATTTTCATTTGCTCAGTTCCCTCCTCAGTATATAGTGATATTTGCTGAGGTATATTAATCAGGAATTAAAAAAAATAGTTTTCTTAGTACTTGAGAAAAGTGCCAGATTGATTTCCAGGAAGTTCATGTCCTCCTAATGTAGCATAATTAACTAAATTCAGTTTCTTTGCCGATCTTTTGCACCTATCAGAATTACACAGGCTTAGGAAGAGGGCTATCAAATCTGAAAAGTCAATCCTCGCATTCCTTATTACTATGGAAGAGAAAAAAAAGGTGACTAAAGATTTAGACCTAAGGTAAAATTATTAAGAATTATTTATTACAGAGTTTGGTTCTTAACCTTTATGGGTTACAGACCCCTAAGAGAAATTTATGAATGCTCTGGACACTTTTTCCACAAAAATGCAAAAATAGACACAGGCAAAAAATTCTGCACCTAATTTCCAACATATTATCTATCTCTTGGAGCTCATTTGGGTCAAGAACCTGAGTGTGATTTCATAAAAAATCGTGGACTCTTAGGGTAGCTACAGGACTTTAGAGGCCATTTGGATGAATCTCCAGCCTAACTCAAGGGTTTTCCAAACTCAGCGTTAACAAAAGACATTGGACTGGATAATTCTTTGTTATATGGGACTGTTCCATGTATTGTGGGATGTGTAGCAGCATCCTTTTCCTCTACTCGCTGGATGCCAGGTAGAGGTAGGGGCAGTTGTGACAATAAAAACATTTTCAGACCAAATGCCGCATAGGGGCTGAATCAATCAAGAACCACTGGTCTAACTTGAAAAGTCCTTTCATGATTTTGTTAGCAAGTGATCATTTTGTTCCTAAAGGGATGTTTATTACCACAAACTGACACCTCTGTTTAAATTTGAGTTTGCAGAAAGCAGAATCTGAGATAAGGCCTGAAGGAATAGTGTTCCTTAGAAGTCCAAGTGAGAGAGTGAAGAAAGTGAGGCATAAAAGGGGGGAAAGCCATTATAGTTTTCATTAAAGAATGTTTTCACTGTAGGCAACTGGGACTTAGTTATAATAGGGATTCCCTGATAAACAGTGTGGAATCCACCTTAGAATTTTTCCACCAGGGTGGCAAAGCTAAGGTATTTATTCTTCTTCTCTTCACCTTCATTGACTGATACTGATCAGGTGGAATTTGATTCTCAGCATTCTCAGGCTGCCCTGCAGATGGGGCTTTGCTAACTCCTGTGATTCTGGAGAAAGTTCTCAGACAGAGTAGCCCAGTAGAGGGTATTTAATATGGACAATTATCAGTTTGCAGAGGATCTGTCCATTGAACTCAATGGCAAACCAAAAAGATGTGGGGACAGGGAATCAATAGCACCTGCCTAGCAACTCATTTTATGTTTTAATTTCTATGCTCTTTTTTTTTTTTTGAGCAAGTACTTGCTTTCTTGTAACTGGGACCCAATGTCTCATGCTGTCATCTATAGCAGAAATTCGCATACTTGATATGTGGGCTAAAGTTGGCCTTTTTGTGTAGTCTGTGAACTAAAAATGTTTTTAAAATTTTTAAACTGTTGAAAAGAATGGAAAAATTATAGTTGTAACATTAAATTTCAGTGTCTATAAATGCGGTTTTATTGAATACACTTATGTACATTATGTTTGTCTGAGACTGCTTTCCTGTTGCAATGATAAAGTGCATGATTGCACAGAGACTATACAGCCTGCAAGGCCTAAATATTTACTTTCTCACTGGTCTATTACAGAAAAAGTTGGCCAACTCTTGATCTATAGTAACAATGAATAAGCCTATTTCCACTTCCAAATGACAGCATGGAAACATTTTAAGATATTTTTCCTTTTTCTTTTCTAAATGAACTTTCCAAATTTCTTTAAATTTTATTATATGGCATTATTCCAAGACCCTTCATTTTCTTGGGCACTTTCCTATAGATGGATTTCATTTCGTCAGTGTTTCTCTTAAAATGTGGCTCTCAGAATAGAACATATTTTATAAAATGCATTTGAACAGCCGAAAGAACAATGATGGTATCCCCTGAGTTGGGTATTCTACTTTTAAAACGTGGCCTAAATCCATTAGGTTTTTAGAAGGCTCATTACAATGTCAGCTCATAATGAGCATTGAATCAACTAAAATATATTTTCACATAAATTTATTTCCATATAGACATATTATTTATTGACATTGTGTTCCTTTTTAACTACAAGACATTCTTTCTGAATAAAATTTATTAGCAGTTATTTGAAAAATATTTATTGACTTCAAATATTTGTTAAAGTTTAATATTCATTGTTATAAATGAAAATATTTATGTTTTTATTCAGGTGACCCTGTTTTGGGATCTAATTTATTCCTGAATGACAGCCTCAATGTGGAATAATGAAAGATCAAATTTTTATACCATTATATTGTAAAACAGGGTCCTTTTAGAAGATTAAGTTATCAACCCTAAGGCTTCAGTCTTTTGTTATTGTATTATGGAGCCACATCTTATATCCTTCAACTTTGCTAGACTAATTTGTTTATTCTAGTAGCTTTATTGTAGATGATGCTCCATTTCCTCAAGTCAGGGAGTCAAATGGGTCCTTGCCTGGGTTCTCCCTTCTTATGCTGCAGCAGCTAAATGAGGCAATTGTAGAGCTCAGCTTGTTTGTGTTCTAGGGATCACTATCCTTCATTTCCTGATGTCCAGTATTCTTGAAAACCATTGTTTCCTATACTGTGTCCATTTTTGGGGTTATTTCAGGCAGAGGGGTAAATATAACACTTGTTGCTCTATTTTATCTCAAAGAGAAAATTCTAGAAGTTTTTTTAGTTGTTGTTTTGTTTTATCTCTGCCGTGAGGTTTTCTAGATAACCACTTTACCAGCCTGGGCTCCAAGAGGAGACACACGGATGAGGACCACTAAAACCAATCTGCTGACCTGCCGCCTGAAGTGGAGTCACCCCTGCTGATGTGCAGGCTTCTGAGCATGGGAAATAAAATAGTTTAACAAACATTGTTTTCCAAGATCCATTCTCAGAGATTCTAATCCAGTTGAGATGAGGCTTGCACATTGGTACTGAAAGCAAACAAATATGGAAACAAACAAATGAAGATACAAAATTTCCCAGGAGATTCTAATGTGTATTTAGGCTGCGAACAGCCTAAACAGTATTTTTCTATGGTAAAATACTACTTAAAGAAGCAAAGCAGAGTGGTTCTTGTCCTTACGGTGTTACAGATAGGATATAGACAATCAGCAGATATTCTAGCATTTCTTGAGAAAAGTATTCTGAGGAGGGACCTGGAATGCTTTGGGAACACCTGGGAGGGGATGCTTATCCAGACCTGGAAGTCTGGTATGATGAGGCACTTTAGACAAGACTGCTCTCGAGACTGTTATTTGTGTTAAAAGTACACTGTCATGATTATTATGGTTTTTGATTGTTTAAAAGTGGGGAAAAACTTCTATTTTTAAAGCTGTCAGCAGCTTATTTTTCCTGTTGTTGTAAGAAGTGAAGCTAGAATTCCACACTTGGAAACAGATTCTGTTCTGGAATGAAAAGGTTTAAGACAACAAATAGGCAAACTGCTTTTTATGATAAGTAAATGTTTTTCTTTTTTAAAAAAGTGAGTGTATTCTCAGAAGATTATTATAAGCACTAGGTGTAGGAAGAAAATAAGGGTAAGTAGAAAATTTGGTTTTTATTGCTCTCTCCTGGCCCCAGTTTGGCTAAAGCAAAAATGCTGGAATCTGGATGGGAGAGATGCTCTAAAGCCCTTCCTGGTGGACGAGTAGTTTGGCCTCACTGAAAGGTGGTCTTTTGTGGAAGGCCATGGTCTTTGAATTCTATGGGTATTGATGATCAAATTCAGCTTTAAGTTTTCTAAGTTGCCATTACTTTGACTAGACTCAATACTTTGTAATGTTTTATTTTAAATACCACAGCTAGGTCATATCTTTATTTTGTAGAACTGAAGGAATTTTTTTTCCAGGTGTGTTTGAAAGAATTCTAAGATGTCTCTCAAGATTCCTGATTCTTGGTGTTTATTATGTCTTATATAATCCCCTTCCTTGAATGTGGGTGAACTTCGTGAATATGATGGGATATCACTCATGTGATTATGCTATTTCATAAGGCAAAAAAAGATTTCATAAGGTACTTTATATAATAAAGTACCTTAATTCACTGAGTTGAAGTTAACCAAAAGGGAGGTTTTATGGGCCATCCTGACCTATCTTGGGTGAGCCTTTAAGAGATGAAGACAAGAAGCAGCAGCAGGCACTCTCATCCTGGCCATAAAGGAGTAAGCTGCCATGCTGTGAGGGGAGGAGGCTAACTAGCAAGGGCCTGAAAACAACTCCCAGCAGCTGAGAGAAGTCTCTGGCCAGCAGCAAGCAAGAAAACATAGCTCTCAGTCATAAAGCTAAGAACCAGGGAGCTTGCAGGTAGATGCTAAGACTCAACTGAGAGTTTTAACTCCCTGCTGACACTGTGATAGTGGTCTGGAGTGACTCAGCAAAGCACCCAACTAATCTGTATCTGGAATCCTGACCCACAGAAACTTATATAATCAATGGGTATTGTTTTAAGCCCTCAAACTTATGGTAATTTGCTATGCAGCAATTGAAAATATACCAGGAGAGCGCCAAGTGGTGCAGGAGAACAGCAGGTTCCAGAGCAGATATAAAGCAACCAAGGATGAAGGATGAGTAATGGTGATTGGGGAAAAAGACAGCCTGAGGGGAGTAGAAGCAACTGGAGCAGGTTTATGGGCTGTTTCTTCAGAGACTCAAAAATACTTAGGGAGAAAACCCAAATAGATACTGTATTTCCTAAAGTTATGTGAGCTAGAGAATTAGACTCATTCGTTCACTGAAATATGGTTGGTGTCTGAATTTTGGAGAAGGTGGTGATTTTCACGTCATATTTTATGGGCATGGCCTTGTGCTAGGAGCTGGGTATGCTTTGATGGACAAGACAGACAATGTCCCTACCCTCATGGATTTCTAACATAGTAAAGAACACAGTCTAAAAAAGACCGCAAATAGAATACAGTGTAAGTGTTATGATGAAGAAAGCGCAGGATGTGATGGGAGCACGTAGCAGTGACACAGAATCTGAATTTAGGGTGGTCCAGGAAGCCTTTCTAGGAGAGGTGATATATCACCTGATCTTATTAGAGGAGCTGGAGAGATGGCCAGGTGAATTAGGGGTGGTGGCACCATCTCCCTGACAGAGTGAATGGCATGGACAACACCCAGAAGTAGGAGAAGTACTCAACGTGGTCCATTATGGTGAGAGCAGAGAGCAGGGAGAGATGTAGGGGCAAGAGGTGAAGAGACGAGCAGGGCTCAGATCATGAGTAGTGTGATGAGCCTTAGCAAAGGGTTTAACAGCAAAGGGAGCAAGTAAAGAGTTGTAAATGGAGATGAGCATGAAACGTTTCATGATCTTAAAAAAGTCATTTTGATTGTGATATAAAGATTTGGAAGAAGACATAGCTAGGGAGAGGAGGATAAAAAATGATGCATTTCTAAAGTCCTTTCAAGGAAAAGCTAAGATAAAACAAAATACTATTACCATCATGCTGGCAATTCAGTACTGATTTTGTCTTTAGGGTTATTTTGGAGTGGACAACGCTGTCCTGCTGGTTCAAGCATTTTGGTACTGCCTTCCTGATCAAGTTTTGGCTAAAGACCTCCACCATAACTTTTGAGCTCATCTTCTCTTTTTAGTATAGTTAGGTAGGCCATTCTCTGGTATACTAACAGGTTGCGTATGACTTCTTCAGGAGTCTGGTCCTATCTTGACTTGTTCTGACAGGGAGCCAGAAATCCCTTTGCAGTGTACTGTGAAATTTACTATATATAGGGCTAGCTCATTAAAAGAAGAGATAAGAGAGTAAAAGGCCTTCTTGCTGTTACTTTGTGAGCGAAGAGCTGCATCTACACTCTTTCTCATCAACAGAAATTGGTGTAGTTTAATGCTTACTTTCAAGCTTCTGGAAATCTTAATCATGTTTATTCTTCAGAGTGGTCCAAATAAAAAATAGATACTGTCTACTTCTAATCAATTATACTGTGGTTGAGGAATCAGGGTTTTAGAGAAAATACAAATATACCATTATTTAGAAAGTCACCATAATAAAAATTCCATTAATAACTGCATAGTTCAAGATAGAAGAAGTAGATCGGGAAGGCCAAAACAGATTTCAACTAAAACAAGTTTTGGTTGATTAAGAGTACTTGATTTCAGTGCTCCATGAGAGAGATTGTAAAACTGAGTTTATGCTCTTTGGGAAAGAAGGTTGTTATCAATTAGTAATGTCTGTCTGGGCCACATCCATTCTTAAACAGCCTCCTAGATCTGGATTCAATGCTGTATATCTGAGTAAGAACAGATCCATGCAACAAAGTTGAAGGTTGTATGATTTGTGTTATCTGTATTATTCAAGAAAAAATATTTGAACATTCAGAAGTTTTAGTTAAGGGTAATTGGAAAATAATTTCTTGCTGGAGCAGGAAGGTCCCGGTCAAGAGAAAGTTGCTGATTTCACTTACATCAAGGTGTTGATGAATCATGAGTTGTCTGTTACACAGGGCTTGCCTCTAAATATATTGGTTATGTCATAATGAGCCCCTAATTCTTATTATATGACTTAGTTAAGATTACTCTAGGAACCCCATATTAAACCAGAATGTATACATTTTCACCTCACCAGAGTTTACTTGTGGAAAACGTCAAAGAAACATTTTTAGCAAAGAAACATTCTAAACGCCAGTATGTTGGTTAGGACTGATATGTTTAACCCAAACTTGCTTCTGATTCAGAGTCTTTAGCCAGGTTCTTTTCTCTGTTTGGGATGCCCTTGAATTTAATTGGATTTTTCTCTTTTTCCTTCATTTCTTTTCTCTTATCTCCCTCCCTCCTTCCTTTTTACAGTTGTTCGAATGTTTCCTCAGAGAGGACATCCCTCACCTTAAAGACTAGATCAGGCCCTGCTGCCCAGGTTTCTGTAGTTCTAGTTACTGTTCTTTCATAAAACTACAGTTTTTAATTATAAGCTTTTGTGATTCTTTGATTAAGGTCTGTCTGCCCCACTAAACTGGAAACCACATGGGATCAGAATCTATGTTTGTTTAGCTCATATTCTATTGCTCAGAGCTCAGGTACATCTGCGTGTCTGGAACAGAAAAGAAACTCAACAAATATTTGTTGTATGAATGGAACTTATAATTTTAAAATAATGGGAAAGTGCAAATAGAGATTGTACCTATGATAGAGAAGTCTTCACCAGGGCTTTAAAAGTGAACTGCCTTTGAGGATAATAGGTGGGAGGAAGTATTGACAGAGACATGCATGAGTGACAGAAAAGAGGGGAGGTAACTGAACGACTTAGGCACTGAAGGTATGAAGAGACAAGGCTTAGGGGGCCCACAGTCTAGTTAGTGAAAGCATTATGATTCCATTGTAAGAAGTTTCAGCATTATTTTCTAGAAGGTTTTGGGAAATACTGAAGGATTTTAAGCAACATCAACACGATAACATTTTTTTTTCTAAGACAGGGTCTCTTCCCAGGCTATAGTACAGTGATGTGATCACGGCTGACTGCAACCTCAAACTCTTAGGCTCAAGGGATCCTTCTGCCTCAAGTAGGTGGGACTAGTGCTGCATGCCACCATGCCTAGCTATTTTTAAAATTTTTACACGAGGGTTTTGCTATGTTGTAAGACCAGACTAACTCAAATTCTTAGTCTCAAGTGATCCTCCCATCCTGGCCTCCAAAGTGCTGGGAATACAGATGTGAGCCACCATGACTGACCAACAAATTTATTTTAGAAAATTCATAGATTTGAAAGATGAGACTGGAGTCAGGGGACTTCTGTTAGAAAAATCTTGCAGTTTTTCAGGCCAGAAATGAAAATAGCATTAGCTAAAGACATGAAATGAAACTAGCAAAAAAGAGATAAAATTGAGAAATATTTAATAGACATGTACTATAGGATGTGGTGGCTGATGGGATGGAAATGGAGAGATGTGTGTTGGTAGATGTGGCATGGACTCTGCTGGGGCAGCCTAGTCTTGGCTCAGTCCTGTGCATGATGCTGGGTAGGTGTCACGAAAAGCTAGGTGAGGAGGAATAAGGCCCTGAATTGGGATCCTTTTTTATTGTATAAATGCTCATCACTTCTTTTTCCTGATTTACATATGGCTTTGAAGCATTTAGAAAAAGTCATAAAATTTAGGTAAGGAAGATTGTTAATTGGGAAGAGAAAGTAAAAAATAAATTCTACTTAAGCCTTTTAATTTTGACTAGGGCTTGTCCTTTGTCAGGAAAGAATTTCTAATTAGAGCCAGTGTCTCTACCTATGGTTTCCTCTGATTGTTCTCTGAGGAGCATGAATAAATTATGGGAAATAATTTTGATACGAGGTTATATGCTAAGTTGCACAAAAAGCTGAGAAGCCACAATAGGATGGGTGGGAATAATGTGTTTTTGTTTTAGCTTTGGCACGTGTTTATATTAGAACAGCATGTTGTTCTAAGTATCAAAAACTTGGTGGATGACTTATTGTATTTTGAATATCATATAAGGCTTAAAATAGTGCTAAGGAACTGTGAATGATTGGGTATTGTTGTATCCCTGTCCATGGAAGACTTAAATATCATAACTCCAATTTGAAATCAGAGGTACAACAAATTGACTCAATTTGTTGATTCCAAAGTGTGCAGAGAGCTCTAGTACTTGAGAATTTAAAAGTCAAGCAAATTTTAGATCTGACAGGGTAACCACAATCTCTTTCCTCATACTATAGACACAGCATGTACTTTCTAATAGCCTGCCTTCATTTCTGATTCAAATCCTTCAAATTGATATAAAAGCATTTAATGGGCTTTTAAAAGTGTATTCCCTTAAAACAAGCTCTTTAATGAGTAGTGAAGCCAGCTCACTATCTACGAGAAAGCAGATTTTCCTAAGAATCGAAAGACCTGAGTTATTTCCCCAGCTCTCCAAGGACTAGAAATATAAACTTCCTTTCTCTCTGGTGGCTTTGTTTGCCATTACCAATGTGTAATCTGTATAATCGTCCTCCCACTGGCATCCCTTGTGGGAAGGTTATGCAGACAGATGTTATCATATCTGCAAAATGCTGTAAAACAAAATCTCTTCATGAATATAAAGGAGAATTGCTGCTGCCTTGGCCCTAAATACTCTAATTCATACTGTTTGATGAAATATAATTTCAGCACATTCTTTCTCCAGTGCTTAAAAACATGTAGCTGAAGATCTTAACCAAGGGAGACTTATTCCTAGGATGGC
Organism: Sapajus apella; assembly: GCF_009761245.1. Classification (NCBI taxonomy): domain Eukaryota; kingdom Metazoa; phylum Chordata; class Mammalia; order Primates; family Cebidae; genus Sapajus; species Sapajus apella. Next base: position 11,626,256 of record NW_022436968.1, on the reverse strand, counting down.
TTTCTGAGTGTAGGTGTCATGGCAGCCTCTGAGAAGAGAGGAAGGCTCACTGATGTTAAAACAAGCCATGGAGCTTTAGAGTGAGAAGGCTGTTCTGGTGCCTGTCCAAGTATCTGACACAGAGAAGCAAGAGCTTACCTGTCTACTAACAGAGCAGATTTGAAGTGATTTTGCATATTGATACATCCATATACCAGCTGCATTCAGCTTTAAGCTGCAATCAGCTTTAAGCTAAGCCATCTGACTGTTTTAAGCATTCCTGCCTTGAATTTATATCCAAGGAATATCAAACTTTTAGGACAATGACAAATTAAAGTGGACCTTCTTAGGATTAACTGATACTGGCCTGTCAGATGGCTATAAGCACTGTTGCAAAAGCTGGCAATAATCAGTCCTTCTAATGGTAAGTGAAAGCATTTAATTGGATAGTGAGATGTGATTGGGATGAAATGTCAAGGGGAGAGTGAGAAATTTAAGGTTGTTGATCTGCCCAGTCTTATTTTAAAAGAGACATATGCTGGCAAGATCTGTGGTTTAGGATTCTGGATTTGGCATTGAAATGGAGTTTCAGTGCTTAATAGTTTGAGCCACTGACACAAAACTATATCACATGTAATTATTTCCCTTTCTTGGCTGGGTTAAGGGAAAAACTTTAGCAAATATAAACTTATTTGGAGGACCATTAAAGTTATAGCTATCTGTACATCTATCTATTGCAATATGACTCAATCAATAAAATTGAGAAATTTTAGTATGATATACATTACATTAAAAAGCAAGTACAAATAATAATTATTTACATATCTAATTAAGTGTATAAGAAATTTAAGATGATACTCTCAGCTCTTTAACATAACTGGATATAGTGTTCTAGTATGTTTGGATGGGCTGCTTTTGAATTGATGTTGATAGTTAGTCTCATAACATTTTAAATAAGTTCATCCAAATAAGATTAACATTAACTTAGTCTTCAAACTACTGTGATTATTTCTTTTTTTTTTTTCGGTAACAGCTACCAGATGCTTTTTTAAAAACCATTTTATTGAGGTATGATTGACTTACACGAAGCCAGGCATATTTAATGTATACAACTCAGTGAGTTTAGAGATAAGCATACACCTGTGAAACCACCAGAATCAATGCTGTAAACCTTTTCATCACCTCCAAAAGTTTCCTCCTGCTCTATTTATCTGTCCATTTATTCATTCATTCATTTTTTGTAATAAGAAAACTCAATATAAGTTCTATCTTCTTAACAAATGTTTAAGTCTACAATACAGTATTGTTAACTAGAAGTACTAATGCTGTACAAATCTCTGGGACTTCCTCATCTTGCATAACTGAAACTTTGTACAGTAAATCACTTTTTATGCCCAAAAGTTTTTCCTGAAAAGAAAACTTTTGTTTTGGCTGCATTGTAAAATTATAGGATACAGTATGTAGTTTTCTTTTTGTCACCTCAGGATTGTAATTTTCTTTTTTAATTATACTTTATGTTCTGGGATACATGTGCAGAACGTGCAGGTGTGTATACGTGCCATGGTGGTTTGCTGCACCCATAAACCTATCATTTCTATTAGGCATTTCTCTTAATGCTATCCCTTCCCTAATCCCGACCCCTTGCTATCCCTCTCCTAACCCCCCAACCCCTGACAGGCCCCAGTGTGTGAAGTTCACCTCTCTGTGTCTGTGTGGTCTCATTGTTCAACTCCTACTCATGAGTGAGAACATGGAGTGTTTAGTTTCCAGTTCCTGTGTTAGTTTGCTGAGAACGATTTCCAGCTTCATCCATATCCCTACAAAAAACATGATCTCATCATTTTTTATGGCTGCATAGTATTCCATGGTGTATATGTGCCACATTTTTTTATCCAGCCTCTCACTGATGGGCATTTGGGTTGGTTCCAAGTCTTTGCTGTTGTGAACAGTGCTGCAGTAAACATATGTGTGCACGTGTCTCCATAGTAGAATGATTTATAATCCTTTGAGTATATACCCAGTAATGGGATTGCTGGGTCAAATGGTGTTTCTGGTTCTAGGTCCTTGAGGAATTGCCACACTGTTTCCCACAATGGTTGAACTAATTTACACTCCCACCAACAGTGTAAAAGTGTTCTTATTTCTCCACATCCTCTCCAGCATCTGCTGTTTCCTGACTTTTTAATGATCTCATTCTAACTGGCCTGAGATGGTATCTCATTGTGGTTTGACTTGCATTTCTCTAACTACCAGTGATGATGAGCTTTTTTTCGTATGTTCGTTGGCCACATGTATGTTTATACTGTGGTTATTTCTAAGTAGTGGCACATTCACAGGTTTTCTATTACAGAGAAGCTGTTGCAAAATAGAGCTTTTTTACTTCTGTTTTACTTGAAGAGCAAGAATTCTTACATGTACAGTACTGTTTAAGTTAGTTGTGATAAGAGGGAAAGCCTTGATTTTAAAGCACCGTCACTTCGAAGTGACAATTAGGTGTAAAGTGGTGATTCTTGGGGCCTATGGGAAAAAATGGTTTATATTTAGGTGTTTAAAAATGATATTATTAAGTAACCCAAAGACAAATTAATTTTTTTTTCTAGAAATTCAGAGCTCGGGGGACCACCAAATTGATAGATTACTCATGGCAACCTTTGAGTGGGTGTTAGAGTACGCTTATGACATTAAATCACACTCTCTCTGTACAAGGAAAATTCTCCCAGCATAGACTGGTGAAAAGACAGAGGGCTCTGGAATTAATCAAGCTGGGTTTCTGCTTCAGTGTTGTCCCTCATAGCAACTCCTCTGGGTAAGTGATTTTTTTTTTTCATCTTATCTCATCAACACTAAAGCTAGTCCTACTTTTCTTACAAGGTTATTGTCAACGTTGATTAAGATAGCTATTTACAGATTAAGACAGTCTAAGTATAGACCTGACATATAGTATTTGCTAAATAAATGAGCCTTTTTTTCCTCTTCATTCCCCTCATTTCCCCTTCCGGCTCTATGTGTATGTGGAAAAGTATGTGAGGGCCTTCCTTAACCCAACTGCCTCCTCCCAACCCCAAACGTGGCTGTAGGTTGCTTGGTCATGAGCTCTCTCCTGCAGTTATTTTTGAGTCCAGGCAGAGTGACATTGAGTAGAACTCTGAGGTTTTTTTTTTTTTTTTCTTTTGTTTTCAGTTTTTCTGTAACTTATTCTGTTTGTAGATTCCAGGGTACTATTTGTGTGATTAATTATTATAGTGATTATAGTAGTTAGATATTTTTTTCCAGTCCTAGACTCAAAGTTCTAGAAGGATCTGGCTTTAGGTTTGACCTCCTGTAACTAATAGCCCACTGAAAGACAGTGTGGAACATGATGCTGGTCTTTCTCTAAATTAGCTGATTCTTAGGAGGACACTCAGAAAAGTTCATTTACATTAATAGATTGTGTTTGTTGGTTTAGAATAGTTTCAACCAAGACATTAATCAACAGTTTGGTTAGGGTCCATTTCTACAAAGGGCAAGATTAGAATGACTTCACTCTGTTAATTGCTGATTGGTTGCATTATAGCAAAAGCTGGTCTCAGTTGTTTGTTTGGATTAAAATTTATAGCAAAATAGTTTCTGTATACTTTTTTAATTGCTGAGAATAAATCTAAATGTGGGGTGGCTTATATTATTATTTCAGTGTAGCAGATAAGTGGTTGAAGATCAAATCTAGTCTAGGAGTATTAGAAGGAATATTTTTATAAAGAAACCTGAATGCTGAATTCTGATATCATTTCTCATTGAATATTTTGGCTGTATATGACTTTGGGAAAGGTTCTGGAGTGTTGAAGTTACTTTCTAAGTTAACTTTCAGATGTTCAATGTAATGTTTCAGTCTTGTGCACATTGAGAGCACTTCTAAAATAGCACATTTTTAGCATATACTAGCAATTGTTATCTTTACTTTGGCAACAAATACTTTTGTAAATGTCTTAATCTTGTTTCTTGAAAGCTCAACAAATGGTATTTTAGAAGGGAGACTTTTCGGGGTGCTATCCTGGGTCATAGAGTGAAATTTTGTATTATCATACAGTACCACATAAAGACTTCCTCCTGCAAAGGAAGGAGCAATAATTACTTCATTAGTTACATAAGAGAGTCATAGGTCTTAAGCATAAATTGATTCTGATTCATCAAGAATATTATTAAGTTGTCAAAACCTTTCAATATAGTGTGTGACAACAACATGTAAAATTCCATTAGAAGGTCATTAACAAGGTCTTTGAGCTCATGCTTAGCATTTTCTCTGAGTTCCTAATGGAATTTTTCTCAAAACAGGATTTAAGTCAGATACCTCATATACTTTAATGCTGTTAGAAGTTTGTTATTGGAAAAAAAATTAGTCTTTTCTGAAGTTTTTACTTTCTATGCCAGCCAGAATAAAATAGCAGTGCAGTACAACTACAGTAATTTTCAAATCTTGACATTTACACGTTATTTTTAAAATCTGGTAAGGGCTGAAGATGGGCTGAAGTTGATGGCATATTAGTTTGTATGTAGGTACTTAAAACACTTTTCTGATAACAACACAGTAGTTATTAAATGTTGCTGTTACTTTGATATAGTTTTTTTCTGTAGGAGAAAAGGAAGTATAATTTGTGATGAAAACTTTTTTCTTTTATTTCACTGTCAGTTACCAATGTTGGTGGTATTTGCAAATGACAGTGTCCAACAAGAAAGTTAGTACAATATATATATATATTTGCAGAAATATCTGACAACCACAGAAAAAAGAAGTGAGTCATTACCATTTTTCTGACTGCCATAAATATAACTCAAAATGCCAAATTGATAGAGCCTCAGCATTGTAGGTTATGGCAGTTATGATCCGCATAACTTAGTTCTTCATTTAAAAGGCAGACAGGCAGAGATTAGAGCTATTCTATCATTTTCATGAACACTAAGAAAAAGTTTTCTATGATGCATAGAATAACAAGTTGTATTTATTGAAAACAGTAATAACAGTGTCAAAAACTTTGTGAAACTTGGAGTCACTAAACAAAATTTCTTATATCTGTTCTTAGTATTTTTAAAAAAATAACTAAGGTATAGAGTGGAAAAAGATAAACAACCTGACGAGGATACATTGTGGCAATTTGAAATGGGATGATCCAGATGGAATAGACACAGCTATAATTTACTTGACAGAATCCTGAGAGTTGAGGCTATATTTACCTGATAGAAGGAGAAATTGGGAAGATATGTACAGTTGCCAAGTAAGGATTAATTAATTATAAGTGTGAGTGCTGAGCCAAATAAAAGAGTGGAAGTTGCATGAACCTTGAAAATCAGCGTGAGCTGAGCTAGGAAGGTGACAGTGTTATATAAAAGTACGTAGGAGGAGATTTTAAGCAACTAATGAGATATTATATTGTGGTACAAAAAATAAATTTAAATTATTTAAAATTTTAATTTCACTTTCTTTTGGACATAAAAACAGCATGATTCCTATCCTGAATGATATCTAATAAGAAATTAGTTTATTTATTTAACAACACTGTACTGGCGCCCTGGCCACTGATGTTTAATTAGAAGCTGATTGCTTAGTATGTCAATTTCATACCTTGGATGTTTCCAAGGGGGTGCTCACACCTTTTGAAATGTATTTTCACTTTGAGAGCAATAATAATTATTCACTGACAGACTGACAAGGAACTAGGGTGATAAAACAAAAATATTTCTCTGCTTTCAGAAGAAATGAGAGATCTTTAGCACTGAATGTTTATTATTAGGGAATAAGGCACCCCATATAAAATTTGATAGGAAGAATTACCAGACTTTTTAAATATGAATTGATTGTTAAGAGAAGGATATGCCTTGGCTGGCCACATGGCTAAAAGCATGATAGTAAAAATATTGGATAACTGGTACAATATGCTTACTGACCAACCAGGCTGAAAATCAGCTCCTCAGGATTGGCCGGTCTGGACTAAATATAGGCTCCATCCTAGGTGAGTCGGCATAAATTAATGTTGTTTTTCCATCAGCTTACAGGGTGAACATCACTGAGCATTATACCTAGACTGAGGAGACAGTTTGCTGACTTGCATTCTAGTGAATAAAACCTATCTTTAATATTGAATGATTTTTCTGGGATAATTCTTCTGCAATAACAATACATACTAGCACAGACCCTGTTTATTATAATTACTGATCCTTATGCAATAAACAAGCGTGTAGGCAAAATAACTGCTGTTTTTTGTCAATTAAATAAAAATGTTGAATTATTTTGCAAAAATTTTAAATGTGTAGCAAGTCAAGTAAATATGAAAATCTACTGTTTACTGCTCATTGGGCAGGCATAGTTGAGCTTTGCTGCCTCAGATCTTGTTTACTTTGGGGTCTCTACAAAGGCAGCTTCCAGTAGTGGCAGACCGAAGAAGGGACAATTCAGGGAGCATATGCTGCTTACCTCACCAGCCTAAGAATGTATGTTTTTCATTATAAATGTAGGAATGACAAATTTTATTTGTGTAGTAAACCATAGTTTGTAAAACTCTTTCATGTGAGCTAGTTCAAACGTCACCTTTGTGTAGGCTTTATTTTTTGAAGGCTTTATTTTTTCTTTCTTTCTTTTAGGTTACTCCAATAATTTATCTGTACCATTATTCTGTATTATCATTTTACTATATTCTTAAGAATCTTCTTTTTTCACTGGGCTGTGATAAAAAAGCACAGGTCACTCATTCATTATTTTCTCTATATGTGTAGTTTTGTGCTTGGTACAGTAGGCACCTTATCAATTTGTTTATTTATTTTTTTTTAACAAAGAACATAAGCTTTGGAATATAGAGCTTATGAAATATCACGTTAAATTAATGAAACATCACATTTCTTAAACGTTAATGAAACATCACATTTCTGAGTTTTATTGTATGTGATAATTGCTGGTTAGGTATCAAAATATAACTCTGTCAGTGTCTAAGGACAGTTTCTTCATATTTTTAGTTATTGGTTTCCTTAATTTGTGCTCATTGCTAAGTTTTTGAACTGTGTTCTTTCTGTTTATTCTTTTTTATTTTTCACTAAGTTTTTGTTGTTGTTGTTAAGAGTATAACCCAATGAACTCTTAGTTATTCCTGGAGATAGAGAAATATGTGATGGTTATATTCTAGGTTTGTTTCCAATTTTAATTAAACTTAGATTTATATGTAAAAATACATAAACATGCAAACAAATTCTGCAAAGGGTAGGGAAACAGCATCACTTTGATTTATTAAGAGAGATGAGATATTTTTGTATTTTAAGATCCCAATTGTGGTTTTTCAGCTGTATTTAGTAAGGTGAGTAAAGGAAATAGGAATGGTAGAAGATCAGATACAAGATTTTGACATTGTTTTTAAATTTCAAGTGTCAAAATGTTGAATAAATTTATGATAACACCAAAAACTGTCATTGGGTATCCAGTTACATGCACACGGAAAGATGAGTTCAGGAAAAATCAGACCTATGCCTTGTGCTGAACAGGGAAATGGACTGGTGGAACTAATTGACACTTTAGGTAGAAATAGCGTATTGGAGACTAGAGTTTCTGGTGCCTGAATTGAGTATGTTGACTTTGATTTTTAGACAGAGGGTCAGCAACAGGATGTGTCTCAGATACAGGAAGACTTTGGCTTTATCACTTGGCTGGATTCTTGATAGGGAAGGTCTTGGTACCACAGCGTTAAGTGCTGAGTCAATCTAATGGCAACATCTCTGGCTGTTGATATACGATAACATAAGACAAAAACTGAGTTACAAGTGCTGTTAAACAAAGTTTATGGGAGTCCATTATTTTGGACTAGACTCCTGCCCTATGCCTCAGCAGACCAGACAAAGCAAAAATGTAGTCACTTATGCTAAATGACTCAGGTAAATCCTTAAACAGATCAGTTTTTCCTGAAAACAGAAGATTCCCAGCAACCAGTCAGAAGGAATCTAGTCTACCTGAGGTCCTTCTGCTTTAACCCTTAGAAGAAAATCCACCTTTAGTAACCTGATGTTATCCAATGTGCTTTTAAAAATTGTTGTTTCCTTGTTCCCATCTTACAAAACCAACCATTTTGTCATGTCCAGTGAAACACTTGTAATGTTGGTGGGTTTTGGGGTGCAGGGGAGCACTCAGCTTGCTCCCTTGTGGGCTCCAGGCTCTTGGCCTCTGCTCTCCCAAGAATGGGAGAGGGTACCATGGCTGGTGCACTCATAAATACCAGACCCAAAAAGATTTTGAAGAAAAGTTATTTATTTAGGTAGAGAAAGAGAAAAGGGAGAAGAAGAGAGAAAGCCTCCATAAAGAGTGTGTGGAAAGGGTCCCAAGTATGGAATCCAGGAGAGGAAAAGCAGCTTCCATGACAGTGGAAGGGGATCTCAGAGGGGAAATCTGCCTGGATGAGGGAGGCAGGGACTTTTAACCTGGGAGGAATTCCCACCTTCTCCAAGCCCCGCTGGCCAATGAAAGGAGTTCCTTTAAATCTCGGCTGGAGTGATTGACTTGTGATCTTTTCCTGTGCCTGTAAAAATTAAACAGAAATTGTTAAATCTCCCGAATGGAGAGAGATGGGAGGGGGCAGGGCATTGGGAAGTTTTTGCCCTTAAAACTACACCCGCTTGTGGACTCAGAAAGAGAACACATTCCCTCAATTCTATCTTATAGAATGAGGTGTTGCCAGCTTCTAGAATTGCTAAATAAAGCCAATTAGATGTTTAAACTAAATTTCTTGTAGTTTTGTCTTTTAACAATGTGGAAAGTCCTATTTTTCCTCATCTTCTATGAAGAATCTTCCAGACAGGTATGGTGCCTGCTCTTTACAGGGACATGTAACCCCATTGGCTGCTGGCATTTGTTATGAGCTAATTTAGGTTAGCTGAACATACTTGAAAAACCACAATAGTTAATGTCCTCATTACTGTGTCAGACTTTTCATTTTATAAGATGGATATAGTAAGCAGGAGGAATAAAACATTGCTCAGGTAAGATTTTTACTCAGAAGCTTTTTCAAAGGAGGCCATAAATTATAATGTACAAGAACATTGTACATTGTACTCACTGCATCGTCACCTGGTTCTGAAAGCAAAGCATTTCTTTGATAGCTAGAAAACAACTAATTCAAAAGATAAAAATACTTGTTGTCATAATAAGAAACCCATACCTATGCCTGTGTATGTATTATTTTCCCAAATTTTCCTTTATATTTTATTCTCTGTCACTTCAGTGTCCAAAAACTAAAATGAGCCATGTGGATAGGGATATCCTTATGTTCTATTCCAGGCAACCAGATGGTTTGTCTTCAAGACCCTCGAACATTTTCTTCACTGTCCTTCTATCTCCTTTGAGGTGGTTCTTCTGTTTTCTCTTTCTCAGTAGTTCCTTGAGCTTGTGGCAATATGACAAGGTAAACAGTTGACTACAGTTGGGGTTGGCAGACTAAGACCTGCAGGCCAAATCTAGCTCCTGGTCTAACTTTGTACTGCCTGCAAAATAAGAAAAGTTTTCACACTTTGAAAGGACTGCACAAAACAAAGGAAGATATGCAGCAGAGACCATAGCTGGCCAGAAATTCCTAAAATACATACTATCCAGTTTTTACAGAAAGTTTGCCAACCCTTCCACTACAGAGCAAAATGCAAATACCTTAGCTTGCCATAATCCTTCCACAGCCTCCTCTTCCAACCTCCCATACAATCTTGATTCCTATGGCTATATCAAACATCCTTCAGTTCCTGCAAGGCTACGTGCCACTCCTACCACACCACACCTCTGTGTAAATCTCGCTTCTTATAATATCCTCTACTTTATCCTGTATCTTTGCTTTTTTTAAAATTTGTGCTTAAATTTTTGTAGTTATGTATATTTATGGGATACATGAGATATTTTGATACAGGCATTCAATGTGTAATAATCACATCAGGGTAATGGGGGTATCCATCACCTCCAGCATTTATCTTTTCTTTGTGTTAATAACATTCCATTGTACTCTTTTTATTATTTTAAAATGTATAATAAATTATTATTGACTATGGTCACTTTGTTTGCTATCAAATATTAGATCTTATGCATTCTACCTAATTATATTTTGTACTCACTAACTATCCCCATATCCCTACTACCTTTCTCAGCCTCTGGTAACCGTCCTTCTACTCTTTACCTTCATGAGTTCAATTGTTTTAATTTTCAGCTTCCACAGATCAGTGAGAACATGCAATATTTGTCTTTCTGTGCCTGGCTTATTTCATTGAGCATAATGATCTCCAGTCCTATACATGTTGTTGCAAATAATGACAAGATTTCATTTTTCTTTATGGCTGAATACAACTCCATTTTGTATTTGTACCACATTTTGTTTATTAATTTATGTGCTGTTGGATACTTAGCTTGCTTCCAAATCTTGGCTACTGTGAATAATACTGCAACGAACACGAGAGTGCAGATATGTCTTTGATATCTTTTTGGGTATATATCTAGCAGCGGAAAGGCTGTACTGTATGGCAGATTCATTTGTAGTTTTTTGAGGAACCTCCAAACTGTTCTAAGTGGTTGTACTAATTTTGATTCCCACCAGCAGTGAGGATTTTCTCTAAATCCTCACCAGCATTTGTTATTGCCTGTCTCTTGGATATAAGCCATTTTAAATGAAGTAGGATGATATATCATTGTAGTTTTATTTGCATTTCTCTGATGATCAACAATATTGAACACCTTTTCATATGCCTGTTTGCCATTCATCATGACCAAGTGGGATTTATCCCAGGGATGCAAAAGATGGTTCATCATATGCAAATCAATCAATATGATACATCATATCAACAAAATGAAGTACAAACCATATGATCATTTCAGTTGATGCTGAAAAGGCATTTGATAAAATTAAACACCCTTTAATGATAAAAACCCTCAAAAAACAAAAAACAAACAAACAAAAAAACACTGGCCTTAGCAGCTACTCCTGTTCTTTTTTGGTTTCCATTGCTACGGAGCATCTTTTTCCAGTCTTTTATTTTCAGTCCATTTGTGTCTTTGTAGGCTAAGTGTGTTTCTTGTAGGCAACAGATCACTGGGTCTTGTTTTTAATCCATTTCTTGTTTTTAATCCATTCGGCCACTCTTTGTCTTTTGATTGGAGACTAATCCATTTACAATCAATGTTATTATTGATAAGTAAGAATTTATGCTTGCTATTTTGTAATTTGCTTTCTAGTTGCTTTGTGGTCTTCTCTTCCTTCCTGCTTTCCTTTCTGTCTTCCTTTTAGTGAAGATGATGTTCTCTTGTGGTATGTTTTGCTTTCTTTTGTTTTATTTTTTTGTGTTTCTTTTGTATGTTTTTTTGTTTTGAGGTTATCACAAGACTTGCAACTTAATAACATATCCCATTATTTTAAACTGATGACAACTTAACACTAATTGCATAAACAAACAAACAAGCAAACAAGAGCAGTCTTCACAGTCTGGGCTTGTTGGTACCTATACTTCTTGGGAAGGCTTTCTAGGTACTTGAAGGGACTTGGTTGTAATTTAAGTTTTTGGTCACTATAGCCATGTCTGCTTTAGAGGACATGGTAATGCTGTGGTTCATTACTGAGCCCAGTAATGCTGTGGCCCTTTCAGACTCATAGAGGTGTCACCTTGGGTTATCTTGGTTAAAATATGGAAGAATTTTCTGAATTACCAGGCAGAGACCCAATTGTTTCCTTCCTTTCTTCCAAACAAATGGAATCAAGGGGTGCCATTGGGACTGGTCTGGGTCAGACCTGAAGTCAGCACAGCACTGGGTCTCATCCAAGGTCTGCAGTAAACACTGCCTGGCTACTGCCTCTGCTTGCTCAAGGCTCTTGGGCTCTACAATCAGCAGGTAGTGAAGACAGCCAAGCTTGTGGGCTTCCCTTCAGGGCAGAGAGATCCCCCTGATCCTGGAGTGGGTCTAGAAATGCTATCTGGGAGTCAGGGCCTGGAGCTGGAGACCTTAGGGATCTACCTTGTATTCTATTCTACTGCAGCTGAGCTAGCAACCCCAGCCACAAGACAAAGTCCTTTCCACTCTTCCCTCCTCTTCTCATAAGCAGAGGGGTCTCTTCCCATGGCTACCACTGCCCAGGCCTGCCGTGAGTTCTGCATGACTACCACTGGTGTCCACTCAAGACCCGAGAGCTCTTCAGTCAGCTGTGGTGAATGATGCCAGGCTGGGACTTTCCTTTTAAGGCAGTGTGTACTTCCCTGTGACTCAGGGCAGGTCCAGAAATTTAATCCAGGAGCCAAGGCCTGGAATCAAGAACCCTGGAAGCCTGCTTTGTTTTCTACCCCACTGCAGCTGAGCTGATACCTAAGCTGCAAGACAAAGACCTATTTAGCCTTCCCTCTCCTTTTCTCAAGCACTCAGAGTCTCTCTTCATAGCCACCACAACTGCGAACATGCTGGGCCACCCCTGAGGCCAGCACATCTCGGAGTCTCACTGAAGGCCCACAGCGTGTACTACCTGGCTACTGTTGCTGCTTATTCAGGGCCTAAGAGCTCTTTAGTCAGCAAATAATGAATTCTCCCAATTCTGGGTTCTTCTCTGGGTTCCTTCTGGCCCAAGGTATATCTAGAAATGTCATCTAGGAGGTAGGGCCTGGGATGGGGGCCTCAAAACTCTACCCAGTGCCCTATCCTTCTGTGACTAAGCTGGTGTCCAAGTTGCAAGACAAAAACCTCTTTATTCTCATGCCTGAAATCCTAGCACTTTTGGAGGCTGAGGTGGGTGGATCATGAGGTCAGGAAATTGAGACCATCCTGGCCAACATGGTGAAACCCCATCTCTACTAAAACAAAAAAAAAAATTAGCTGGCCATTGTGGCACGTGTCTGTAGTCCCAGCTACTTGGGAGGCTGAGGCGGGGTGGCAGAGGCTGCAGTGAGCTGAGATCACACCACTGCACTCCAGCTTCGTGACAGAGCAAGACTCCATGTCAGGAACAAACAAACAAAACAAACAAACAAAAAACCTCTTTATTATTTCTTACAGCAGTAGAAAAGACTTTCTCCTAGAGCATGAGCTGGACTGCCTGGGGTTTAGGAGGAATGATGCAAGCACTCCCTTGGCTTCCCCACCTGTTATCTTCCTGGGTCATGTGCACCCCAACATCACTTATTCCAGGTCCAGCAAAGCACCAGGACTTGTCTAGGAACTCTCGATCTTGTGACCTAGACTGCCTTTCAAGTTTATTTAGGTCCTCGGGGCACTTTTAGCCTGTGGCACTTGGTGGCAAGGCTTGCCAGAACCCAGGTTCTAACCACTGGATTGGACAATTCCCCTTTGGCTGGTGCTGACCTAAATGCTCCTTTTGTGGGTTCCTGCTGAATTCTGCCCTGTGCTGCTTTCCACTGTGACAGGGCAGTGCTGGGTTCCAATGCAAAGACCCATAGTCACTGCACTGTTCCTCCCCCAAGCACAAAGATTCTCTATCTGTGCCATGCCACCACTGCTGGGGGATGTGGGAGGGGTGCCATTGACTATTCAAGGCTGTTTTTCCTACCCTTGTCAGTGCCTCTTTCAGTGATATAAGTTTAAAATCAGGTACTGTGATTGCTCAGATGATTTTTGGTTCTTATGAAGGTGTTTGGTGTTTTTTTTTCTTTTTACTGTTGTGGATAGTTTTAAAATTTGGTTTTCCTGCAGGGAGGATGATGGGTAGAGGCTTCTAACTGGCCATCTTGCTCCACCCTTTCTCTCTACCCTGCATCTTTTGTGATCTGTAGTTGTGTAATTTGCCTACTTTATCCTCACTTCTTTTGGTGCTTGCTGCATCCTGCGCTGCACAAGGGTTCAAAGGTCTAAGAGAGAATGATAGGGGATAAAGAAAGACACAAAGACAAGCTTAACATAGAGAAAGCTGGGCCAGGTGGCCTGGGAAAATGAGGATTTCAGTTTCTCCGGCCCTGACCTGTCTCAGAGTACTTTATTTTATGTGTTCACAAAGTACATAGCAGAGGGAGGGAGCAGTTATTTAGAACAGCCTGTGGTTATAATTCTCATACTTCAGTTAACATATTTCAGCTAACAACTATCTTGCAGCAAGGTCAGTGAAAGCTGGTTATCTTTTCTAGGCCCTTCCGCTCTTCTCCGAGACATACACCTTCTCCTGTTATGGTTTCACTTCTCTGGAGTTCACCCAAAGTTCACAGCAGCCTTCCTGCTAATTCCCCCAGAGCAGGTGGGCTACTCTGGCTCTCTACACCTTCTCTGAAAATGGCAATGTCTACAATACTGGTTTGTAATGGATATTATCTGATAAACAAATAAATCTTATCAAATAAATAATATCTAGCCAGAGAGAGAATTGTAGATACTAAAAGGAAAGTCAGTGGAAATCTGTGGTTTCTGTTGTATGGTCATGCAGCTGTTGTTGACAGCTCTCTTCTCATCCTGCCTTGGTTATTTACTACTAGCATAAATAATGCAGTGTTCATTTTTTGGTCTTTCTTTTCTCATTTGTGTTTTATTGATATATATTTTTTCCAAGGCAGAGGAAAAAAAAATAAAACCTAGCATCTTGAAGATTAGTGGCTTAGTCTTCTAAGCAATGGTGGAAAAGAAAGATAACATTTCCAGAAGAAAAAGCTACTTGTAACAGCAAGGAAGATATATGTATTAGATAATATATTCACTATGAGAAAGCATTAAGATTGCTAGACACAATTGGCCGGTTTAAAGCCCTGCCTATCACTAGGGCTGCATTGAGAAACCTATTGTGGTTACTCTTAGAGTACACACAAAGATAAAGGGAATTTAATGCATTTACATACAAATAAGAACAATAAAAAGTTTTTCTCAAATCAAAAGGAAAAGAATGAAAATGAATTTGTTTGGCAGCCTAGCAGCTATGAGAATTAGAGTTTGTAATGAAACTAAGATAATTAGTGTATGTGTTTGGTTACAATAAAGATGCAGTAATTTAGCACTAATCCTGAAAAAATGATATAATGTTCTATTGTGAAATCAGGAGAGAGATGCTAAATATTGACAGAAGGGGCAAAAGGGAGTGTGAAAAGAAGTAAACCTAGTATTGTAAGGTAAAAAACAAAAAATTTCAAATATGGTTTAGAAATCATAAAATTGAAAGTAGGTAAGTCATTCTTCCCATCCGTAAATCTTATGCTTGGAACATTCTCGTAACTTTCAGCTATTCAAACACAGTTCTTGTTCATTGCCTGCTTTCCACTACCTTTAAGGAATCTGTGATTACCACCCTTCCTCTATATTTTCCCATATTAGAGCTACCCAGCAGAACTGTTCTTTAGTCAACATAATGCCTCCATTTGTTATTCTGACTTGCCAGAATTTCATCTGTGACCCCCCCTTTTCCCCCCAGAAAAACCTGTTTCAACCTTTGGCATAAAAATTAATCCTTCTGTGGTTAGTAAAAGTAGGAAACTGTCAGATTCCGTTCACTTTGATCTCCTTGAAAATCCAGACATCTCATTTACCTGCTTATCATCCTTAAGGTAGAAAGTAATTGGTGCTTTTATTTTTGTTAAGATTCACCTTTCATGATCATTTTAAGAGCATCAAAATAGTATCACTGTCTTTATGGGATGTGAGGTCAACAAGCTGTTACATGGCTGGCACTATGGTAACATTGTATATTTTATTTACTTGCTTGGAAAATTTCTGGTCTTATTTGAATAATGAAAAAGAAGCCTTAATAAGAGCTTTTGAAATGCATTTTACTTAATATTTTGGTTCATACGTTCACCAAGTGAATATTACCCAATTCAAAAGGAAAATATGCTCAGTTTTTCAGTTTAAGTCCTATGGACTTTTACTGGGTATTAATCTTATTTATTTTTGCTCTAAGTAATTTGATGTGTTTTCTTCTGAAACTTTGGATATTGCATTTAAATGATATTGTAAAGTTCTTTGTGGAACTTAGGGAAGAAGGTTCTAAATGTTACCAATCAAATCTCTCTATGAATCTTTTTTACAACTGTTCACACTATCAATTATACTTGGTGTGCCAGGAGATGCTGCTCTTTCCTTTACACTTAACCATTCAGGGGTGTATAGATATAGTAGTCAGCAAGCTTGCCAGCACAGCCATTAGCCATGGTCTGGTGTATATCACTGCTCCTACCCCCACTAGCCACTCTCAGCCAACTGGCCAAAAGTGATCACTGTGACACAGATCAATCATTCAGACTCATAATCACATAAGTTTTAATTGTCAGATTCTCTCCCAGTACTTTGTGTTAGGAAATATGAGTAATTCTAACAACTCAAAACAGAAAACAAAAAGGATGCAAACAAGGGAACGGCATACCTGGGTTGGGGTCATGAGGATTTACGGAAAACAAATTATAATCTATCACATTTTCCCAAAGTTAGAATGAGAAACCATGTGACCTCTGGGTATGGCTGAGAGAGCAGTTTCCTGAGTTTCCATGTTTGACAAAGGTCCAATTCTAATTTAAGGTTATTTAGCTTTGCAATTCCTGCCCCCCATCTCCAATTTTTTTGCTACCTGAGGTAATGTGACTTCTTTGTAGTCAAAAAAATTGAACAGAAACAAATGAAATCCTTGTCATTCAGACCTTCCTCCCTGAGCAGGATATCAATGTACTTCATCTTGTGCTGCTGTGCTGGGCTTGTGAACTGTGCATGCCGTCAGTGTGTGCTGTGAACAAGGATCTGACAGGCGGCCATTATCCATTCAGGGGATGTCATGCTCTTTCTGCTTTCCCTTGGACAGCTGGTCCCCAAAGAATTGTAGCACTGTCAAAATTTAAACATTGCCCAGCTCTTTTAAAATGTGCTTATGTGAGAAACATGTGGTCTCTTTGCACTTAATAGGCACTCTAGCTATTTTGGAATTGAAATGAATTGCATGTGTATTGAATGGTTAGTTTCTCCTGTGTGAGGAAAATAACTCCAGTTGAACTGGCTTTTGGTTAGTGTAGGGGAAAAGGCCCTACTCTTTCCCCATCCTGCTTCTAGGCTCCAGGCTTGCATCTTGCTTGCTAGAAAGGTAAAAGCCCATATAGCTCAAGATAGTTGGAATTATTTGGGGGAAGGCGTTGTCCTCTCTAAAGTCTCTAAGATGTGGACTTGTTGGCTCTTTCCTGTCTCCTGAAAGTCCGTAGCCTTTTATCGGGGTTGGTACGCCTTAAGCCTTGGCCAGTGAATATTTGTAATATACCAATGCTTCTGGGCACAGAGAAGATAGTACTAAACATGAAGAATAAATCAGGTAGCAATTATATATAGTCAGCCCTCAATGATTCTGCATCCACAGATTTAACCAAATGCAGATTAAAAATATTTTTAAATAAACAATAAAAGTAATAAAATATTAAAAATACAAATAAAATATTTTTACATAGCATTCACATTATATTAGGTATCATGAATAGTCTAGAGATGATTTAAAGTGTATGGGAGAATGTGCTTTAGGTTATATGCAAATATTCGTGGATTTTGGTATCTGAGGGTGGGTCCTAGAACCACTACTCTGGGAATAGTGAGGGACAACTATATGAACATTTTTATTAAATGTATAAACTCAATCTTGTGAGTTTCTTTCTTTCTTTCTTTCACTTAGGAGGATCCCATTTTCTAGGTACATTTATTTCATGAAGAGAAGCATCTGGTAAATATGTAAACAGTGTATAAATAATGCCCTTAAGTAGGCATTGTGCTTTATCTTATTTAATCCTTGTAAGAAAACTACCAAGTAGATATTCTTACTTGTATTTAGTGATGAAGAAGTTGAGACCTAAAGTTGTTGATGAACCTTGCTCAAGGTCTGCTAAGAGACAGATTTGAAACTATACCTGACTTACTTCAAAGCCTGTGATAATTTCACCCTGTTATAAATATATTGGAATACAAATAAATAATCCCACAATTAGTTTAAAATGCCTTTAGAACTTCCATTCAATTTTTAAAAAAAAATGATAAAAAACATAAAAACTCATCTTCACCAATATTTCATTTCTTAAAAACAAAATTTCTAAACTTGGAGACATTGGTCATGAGTAACAGCAGGCTTCCAAGGGCATAACTCATTGTTCCTGGACAGGTGGTAGTAGAAATGATTTTTCTGCTGCCTTGGCTTGAAGTAATTGCATATCTATCTATTTATCAGAGCAATTAATCAGAGACTCAAGTAATCAAAGCAGCAGCCAGAATTCCCATGTTGGACTTCTATGTTATATTCACCAATTCTCAGCACTTAAAATGATTTCTTACCCAAGAAGTCTAAAACCGCATGAATCACATGATCAAGTGTCAGCCATGCTAAGGATGATTTACCCATCCCAGAGAATGCATTTCAGATGAATTTGCAGAACACATTGCTATTCATGACTTCTGTTTTTTGAGGTATCTTCTCAATCTTCAGGAAATTATTATTAATAATATTATAATTTGGCTCTATTAATATCTGAGACACTTTTTGAAATCATACTGAGCCACTGACATGAAGAATATATAAAATAGAAAATGGTGACATAATTATGAAATTTGGTAGCAATTTCTTTTGTGAGAGATTTATATGTTGAGATATGTTTGTATGTATATGTTGAGACATGTTTGTAACATAGGAGGAGAATGCAACAAAAAACTCAGGTCTACAAAGCAATTAATTACTAAAAGGTTGGGAATGCAACAGGTAATTCTATGCTATAGAATTGCTCATCCTCCACTGCCCACCTTCTCCTCCCTGCAAAATTAAATAAGGCTAAAGCAATGCATAATAACGACATGCTGAAGTAAAAAGTGCATCCCACTATATATATGGCACATTAGAACTAGACATAGGCTAGGATAGAGTTTTCAGGAATAGCAGATAGAAATACAGGACACATAGTTAAATTTGAATTTCAGATAAAAAACAAATACAAGTTGAGCATCTCTAATCTAAAACTTCCAAATTCATAATGCTCCAAAATCTGAAACATTTTGAACACCAATATCATGCACAAGTGGAATATTTCACACCTGACCTCATTTGACAGGTTGCAGTCAATATGCAGTCAAAACTTTGTTACATGCAAAAAAATTATGTAAAATATTGTATAAAATTACTTTCAGACTGTGTATATAAGAAATATAAGTACTTGTAGGTAGGAAGAATCAATATCTTGAAAATGGCCATGTCATCCAGAGTAATTTATAGATTCAATGCTATTCTTATTAAAGTACCATTGACATTCTTCATGAATTAGAAAAAACGACTTTAAAATCCATATGGAACCAAAAGAGACTGTATAACCAAGACAATCCTAAGCAAAAAGAACAACACTGTAGGCATCACATTACCTGACTTCAAACTGTACTACAAGGCTATAGTAACCAAAACAGCTTAGTACTGGTACAAGAAAAGACACATAGACCAATGGAATAGAACAGAGATCTTGGGAATAAGATCAAATATCTACAACTACCTGATTTTTGACAAACCTGACAAAAACAAGCAATGGGGAAAGGATTCTCTATTTAATAAATGGTACTGGGAAAACTGACTAGCCGTATGTGGAAATTGAAACTGGACCTCTTCCTTACACCTTACAGAAATTAACTCAAGATGTATAAAAAACATAAATGTAAAACCCAAAACCATAGAAGCACCCTAGAAGAAAATCTAGACAATACCATTCAAGACATAGGCATGGGCAAAGATTTTATGACAAAAACATCAAAAGCAATTGCAACAAAAGCAAAAATTGACAAATAGAATCTAATTAAACTAAAGATCTTCTGCATAGCAAAAGAAACTATCATCAGACTAAACAGAAAACCAACAGAATGGGAGAAAAATTTTGCAATCAATCCATCTGACAATGGTCTAATATTGAAAGTCTACAAGAAACTTAAACAAATTTACAAGAATAAAACAACCCCATTAAAAAGTGGGCAAAGGACATGAATGGATTCTTCTCAAAAGAAGACATTTTTGCAGCTAGCAAACATGAAAAAAAGCTCATCGTCACTGATCACTAGAGAAATGCAAATCAAAACCACAATGAGATGGTAATCTTCTGCCAATCAGAATGGTGATTATTAAAAGTCAAGAAACAACAGATGCTGGTGAGTCTGTGGAGAAGTAGGAATGCTTTTATGCGGTTGGTGGGAATCTAAATTAGTTCAACCATTGTGGAAGACAGAGTGGTGATTCCTCAAAGACCTAGAAACAGAAATAGCATTTGACCCAGCAATCCCATTACTGGGTATATAACCAAAGGAATATGCATTATTTTATCTTAAAGATACATGCATCAGTATGTTCAGCAGCAATATTCACAATAGCAACAAAATTAAAACCCAAATGCCCATCAGTGATAGACCAGATAAATAAAATGTGGTACATATACCCTATGGAATACTTTGCAGCCATTAAAACAATTGGGATCATGTCCTTTGCAAGGACATAGATGGAGCTGGAAGCCATTTTCCTCAGCAAACTTACACAGGAAGAGAATACAAATACTGCATGTTCTCACTTATAAGTGGGAGCTGAACAATAAGAACACAGAATGCAGGGAAAGGAAAAACATATAATAGGTCCTGGTGGTGGCAGGAGTTGGGGGCAGGAGGAGTGAGAGCATCAGGATAAATAGCTAATGCATGTGGGGCTTCATACCTAGGTGATGAGTTGATAGGTACAGCAAACCACTATGGCACACTTTTACCTATGTAACAAACCTGCACATCCTGCACGTCTATCCAGGAATTTAAAATAAAATAAAATAATAATAAAAAAAATAAAAACAATAACAAAGAAATCTCCCCCCCCAAAAAAGAAACATAAGTGAATTTTGTGTTTAGACTTATTTCTCTAAATATCTAAAAATGTATATGCAAGTATGTATATGCAAATATACATAGAGAATATGTAGTCTGCAGCCATTGGATGAAATGTTCTGTTAATATCTATTAGGCCCATTTGATGTATAGGGTGCATAAAGTTTGATGTTTGTATATTTTCTATCTGGAAAACCTGTTCAATGCTGAAAGTGGCATTTTGAAGCCTCCAGCTATTGTATTGGGGTCTATTTCTCTCTTCAGCTCTGGTAATATTTGCTTTGTATATCTAGTTGCCCCAGTGTTGGGTGCATATATTTACAATTGTTATATCTTCTTGAATTTACCCCTTTATCACTATATAAGGCCCCCTTTGTCTCTTGTTGTAGTTTTTGTCTTGAAATCTATTTTGTCTGATACAAATCTAGCTACCTGTGGCCTTTTTTTGGCTTCCATTGGCATAGAGTATCTTTTTCCATTGCTTTGTTTTCAGTCTGTCTGTGTCTTTCTAGGTAAAGTGTGTCTCTTGTAGGAAACAGATGACTGGTTCTTGTTTTTTCATTTTTCTTTTTTTCAACAGCTACTGTATGTCTTTTTAGTAGAGAGTTTTGTCCTTTTGCACTGAATGGTTTTATTGGTAAGTAAGGACTTACTCCTGGCATTTTGTTATTTGTTTTCTGGTTTTTTTTTTTTTTTTTTTTTTTTTCTCTTTTTTCTTTCCTTCCTTCCTGTCTTATTTTTAGTGAAGGTGATTTCCTCTCATAGTGTGTCTTAATGTTTTGCTTTTTTTTTTTTTGTCAATCTGTTGGATGTTTTTAGATATGAGGTTACTATGAGGCTTGCAAATAATATATTATAACCGTTATTTAAACTTTAAGATATTCTGTGTTTTTTTGTATATTTACTATTACCAGTGAATTTTGTATATTTAGATGATTTATTATTGCTCATTAATGTCTTTTTGTTTCATATTGAAGAAATACTTTTAATAGTTCTTATAAGACAGGTCTGGTATTGATGAAATCCTTCAGATTTTGTTTGTCTGGGAAAGTCTTTATTTTTCCTTCATGTTTCAAGGATATTTTTGCTGGATATACAATTCTAGGGTATGCTTTTTCTGTTTTCAGCACTTTAAATGTGTCATGCCACTCTCTTTTGGTCTGTAAAGTTTCCATGGAGAGATCTGCTGCCAGATTTATTGGAGTCCCATTGTATGATATTTGTTTCTTTTCTCTTGCTGGCTTTTAGGATCCTTTCTTTATCCTTGAGCTTTGTGAGTTTGATTATTAAATGCATTGAGGTAGTCTTTTTTGGGTTAAATCTGCTTGGTATTCTAAAATTAGAAGGTACTTTTTGTTTTACTTATTTATTTGTTATCTCAATAACTTTTGGAGTACAGGTTGTTTGTGCTTACATAGATGAATTCTATAGTGATGAATTCTGAGGTTTTATAGAATCCATCACCCAAACAGTGTACACTGTACTCAATATGTAGTCTTTTATCTCTCACCCCCTGTTTACCTTCCCTCCAAGTCCCTGAAGTGCATTATATCACTCTGTAGGTCTTTCCGTCTTCATAGCTTAGCTCCCATTTATAAGTGAGAAGACATGGTATTTGTTTTCCCATTCCTGAATTACTTCACTTAGAATAATGGCTTCCAGCTCCATCCAAGTTGCTGCAAAAGACATTTTGTTCCTTTTTATGCCTCAGTAATACTCCATGATGTGTGTGTGTGTACATATATATATATCTCACATTTTCTTTGTCCGTTCATTAATCAATGGGCACTTAGGTTGGTTCCATATCTTTGCCATTGCAAATTGTGCTGTTATAAAAATGTGTGTCCATGTGTCTTTTTCATAGAATGACTTCTTTTTCTCTGGGTAGATACCCAGTAGTGGGATTGCTGGATTGAATGGTAGATCTACTTTTAGTTTTTAAACAATCTCCATACTGTTTTGCATAGAGATTGTACTAATTAATGTTCCCACCAGCAGTGTAAAGTGTTCCCTTTTAACCACATCTACACCAACATCTATTTCTTTTTTGACTTTTAAATTATGCTATTCTTGCAGGAGTAAGGTGATGTCTTATTGTGGTTTAAATTTGTATTTCCCTGATGATTACTGATGTTGAACATTTTTTTATGTTTGTTGATTATTTGTATACCTTCTTTTAAGAAATGTCTATTCATGCCCTTTGCCCATTTTTGATGGGATTATTTCTTTGTTTGTTTTTCTTGCTGATTTGAGTTTCTTATAGATTCTGGATACTAGTCCTTGGTTAGATGCATAGTTTGCAAACATTGAGAAGACACTTTTTGATGTTCTAAATATCAGGCAATTAGGCAAGATTCTCGCTGGTAGACATTAAATTGGAAAGTTTTCAGATTTTATGGGTGTGATGGTTAATATTGAGTGTCAACTTGATTGGATTGAAGGATGCAAAGTTTTGTTCCTGGGTGTGTCTGTGAGGTTGTTGCCAAAGGAGATTAACATTTGGGTCAATGAATTGGGAGAGACAGATCCATCCTCAGTCTGAGTGGACACCATCTAATCAGCTGCCAGCATAACTAGAATAAAGAAGCAGAAGAATGTGGAAGGACTTGACTTTCTGAGTCTTCTGGCCTTCATCTTTCTTATATGCTGGTTGTTTCCTGCTCTTGAACATCAGACTCCAACTTCTTCAGATTTTGGGCTCTTGGAATTACACCAGTGGTTTGCTAGGGGCCCTTGGACCTTTGGCTACAGACCAAAAGCTGCACTGTTGGCTTCCCTACTTTTGAGATTTTGGGAGATTTTGGACTGGCTTACCTGTTCCTCAGCTTGTAGACAGCCTATTATGGGACTTCACCTTGTGATTGTGTAAGCCAATGCTCCTTAATAAACTTCTCTTCATATATACATCTATCCTATTAATTCTGTCCGTTTAAAGACCCCTGACTAATACAATGGGCATATGTTTTAAAGTCCTGCCTGGAAAGATAATAATGACAATGGTATGACATGTGAGCTTTAGTACATACCAGACATTGTTCTGTATGCCACAGGTACCTTAACGTGTTTAATTTAGCAACTCTGTGTGGCAGATACTATTTTTATCTCCTTTTATAGGCAAGGAAACTTGAGCAACCAAAAGTAAATTGATTTTCCCAAGTGACAGTTGATACAACAGAGCCTGGGTATATTTCATTACTTATTTACTGGGGAGGTGATGGAGTATTAGGCAAATCATGGTAATTATTTATTGAATGCTAAGTATTTTACACACATGTCATATAAGTTTTACAACTCAATGAGTTAAGCATTATTGCCAAAGATAAAAACATGTGTTTCTTTAGGGGCAGAAATAGGAGCACTTTTAAAAATACAAATTTCTTACAAGTTATTGCAATGGAGAGAATCTCAAAGTGTTTTACTTTTTAAACAGCAGAAATGATACCAATTTTTATGCTTTTAGAGAAAATAAGATATAGATATGTGGGAAAAGTAGAAAGAAAAACACACAAAATGGCACATTCATATATATATATATATTTATATATTATACTTCAAGTTCTGGGGTACATATGTGGAACATGCAGGTTTATTATGTAATTATACATGTGACATGGTGGTTTGCTTCACCCATCACCGTGTCATCCACATTAGCTATTTCTCCTAATGCTATCCCTCCCCTAGACCCCCACCCCATGACAGTGTATGAACATTCATATATATTTTAAATTATTTGCAGCAGGTACAATTTAAATCTATCAATATTTTTGACACCAGTCATGTCTTATGACTTCATATTTTACAAAGGTCAAAATTCCCCACAACACAGTTGTATGTATATATAACTGTACATACACACACAAACACAACAAACACACAAACCCCATCACATATGTATGTGTATATAGATATACACACTTTAATATATTTTAGTATGTATTTTTAACATATATAGAGTAATATAAAGAAAGCTCTATAGAAATCTGAGAGTGCTTTTATCTTCTTGGGCCTTGAATACTAAGAAACTTCAATGCCGATGAGGAAGAAAAGAGGGGAGAGTATTAAAACTAGTTGAATGATCATAATTCAGTTTAACAATGAACTTGGTAATCCAAAATGGTATTGTGAATTTCTGGGCTAGAGACAGTATACTCCAGGGCCTCTGGCTAAATAAAAAGTTCATGTGGCTTTCTCAGAATTTACTTTTATTAAAGCTGACTTATTTCCAAAAAGTAGAATCATATTTCTGATTTGATATTTTCCATCTCAAAGAGCAGGCTTTTATTATTTTGGTTTGCCATTCTGCTTTAGGATCTCCTAAAGTTTTCAGGTGACTCTCCTCTCTGGGCTAGACTGTAATCCTTTTAATTGCAAAGAGAAGTAAATATCAGGATGCCAACAGATAAAAACTGGTCAAAAAGTTTCATGTGACCTTTTGTTTCCTATTTTAAATGCAATGCTCAAAGCTTGCTTTCAGCTCTCTGCCAGAAAGTGAAAGATTTCAAGATTTCAAGAGTCTGAAGATCCTGTGTGGAGCTTGCGTTAAATGCTAATGTTTACAATGGAAAATTAGAGGGCAATATAAAAATTTATTGCTGGACTATTGTGGAGAATATCTGGGGCATCCTTTTCCAGCAACTTTTTACAGCCCTTGTGGTTGTAAAACCACAGAGGCAGAGGGTGTGATTGTTGAAGAAATCTTCTGAAGACCCTCTAGGTCTTAATCATATTTGCCCTTTTTTTCAAATAAGGGCAAATTGGAATGCCTTAAAAAAGAGCAAGGTTTAGCTTAGATAGATTGAGGCAATTGGTAGGCTTAGTCTATTTTCCATGGCTTGTAACAGAATACCTGAAACTGGGTCATTTATGAGGAGACATTTTTTATTCATTTTTTTTATTTTTACCATTCTGGAGGCTGGGAAGGCTAAAGTTGAGGGTATAAATCTGGTGAGGGCCTTCTTGCTGGTGGTCTTAAAGCTGTGCAGAGCATCTCATGCTGAGGGGGCTGATAGTGCTTGCTGAGGTCTCTCTTCCTCTTATAAAGTCATCAGTCTACTCCTGTGATAACCTATTAATCTAATAATTCATGAATGGATTCACCCATTCATGGAGGCAAAGCCCTCATGACCCAATCGCTTCTTAAAGTCCCTACCTCTCAATACAGCTACTTTGTGGGTTAAATTTCAACATAGGTTCTGCAGGGGACAAACATTTAAAACATTGCATATGTCATAGGACAAAGTATGCCTAAAATAGAGTGTCGGATTTAAAGGATGTTATTCATTCTCTCTGAGAGAAGCAGAGGAATGTTACACAAAAGAATACAGTGGTTGTTATCAATGCATTTTGAAAATAGCAATCATAAGTTTACTAGGATTTTCTTTTCCCTTAAGCAGTAAAGAAAAATTATACGGCCTGACAACAGCAGGTTCAGCTCCACACGGGTGCATGTTCCCCCCAAACTCCCTGTTATACACTATTTAATTGTTCTTGTTTTACTTATGAGAAAATTGAGGCTTAGAAAGGCTGAATTAATGTGCTCAAGATCATATACCTAGTTAACAGTAGGACCCCTTTGATTTGTTCATTTTCAAGGCCATGTGCTTTTACTGTACATCATCTTCCAGGATAAATTGCTCAGCTCTTTCAAACTCAGAGTCTTTACTGGTAAAATGGTGATGCCTACCTTGTTGAATGGTGGTGAGAATTAGAAATAATATATGTAGTTTCCAGTGCAGTGATTGCCAATGGTTACGTTCAAGGAGAGCTTTTTCTGTTGTTAAACAGGTAATAGGTTGTGTCCCAACAAGTAGGCAGGCAGACATAGTGTTAAAAAGGTCTAGTAGAAGGCACTGAATGGAGGTTCAGAGAGGTACTCAGCAGATTTCAGGAAAGTGTGATGATAATATTAAGAGCATTTGACTCATTTTAGTCTGAGAATCAACAAGGGAATAGCCTAGTTTTATAGAAAATGAAGGTAAGAACCTAGAAAGGCAATGAATAAACGCACTCAATCCAGAATGAATTTGACCACTAGCCCCTTTTGAGAACCATGGAACACACCCCTAAAGTATGTAATTGCTAAATAATTGAAACGTTTAAATTCAATATAATACATTTGCTAAAAAAAAAAAAAAAAAAAGAGTTTGGTCATTTTTTAAAGCCCAAGCATGAGAACAATAGAGGTCACTATTTATTTAAATCATGGTCTGGATTTGAAATTTAGATCATTTTTAATTTGTTATTTAATATTTCACCACAAGTAAAATTTTCTTTAGTGCTTTTTATGTAGTGTAAAATGGGTTTGACATTTTTAAAAAGTGATGATGTGTGACAGCAGCAAGAATACTTTTAAATGTGACTATATGACCTGTCAAAGAATTTGCATCAGGTCTTTCTAAAATGCTGTCATTCTCATTCACAATACAGGCCCTCAGGTCCCTCACTGTCCCACAATAAAGGCTGTCAACCCAGTCAGCACCAATTTCATTCTCGTGTGATACTGCTGATGTGTGTCATGCTCTTGTTAAATTCGCTGTAGGTCAACTAACTAAATATTTCTTCTCAGTGACTCAATCATAAAACATAAGGCCCACAAATACCTAGAGATGTATAGTAACTAGTATGTTTATGATAGTTGCATTAGGAGCCTGAGGAATTGGGGTCGAATCTGAATTTAACTTGAATATTAGTAAGAATGAAATTGTAAAAATTCCAATGAATTGATTTTGTATATTTGTATATTTTTTCAAAGAAATTTGGCTAATTAGTTTTAATTACCAGCCGTCTTTTGATTAAATGGGTTGATTGTAGGGTCTTACTGAAAGTATTCAAATTGTTATTCATTCATTCACTCATCAAACTTTCCTTGAGCCAAATGCTGTGCGAAACACTGAAAATACAATAACAAGCTGTGGCCTCTGTCCCCGTTGGCATTACATACAGTTAGGAGAACAAATATCACTGGATTAACAAAAATTAGCATAATTTTGTTCTTGATCTTATAAAACAACTTTCCTCGCCTTGCTTGAAAGATGTCATGTATTAGATGTGGAGTGCTTTTGGAAGAGGCATGGAAGAGCAGGAAAGTATTATTCTCTTTTTTGATTCCTGGTCTATATTACGCTGGTATCCTTCAGTTGTATCTAAGTTTCTCTATATTTCTTAGTGAGTGACAGACGTAGAGGCTTTATTTGTATTAAACTGAGGGTTGTTGGCTTTGGATTTCTTTTCTTTCAGGAGAGGTTGTCGGTGTTCAGTCTCTGCATTCTTCACTTCAGTTAGTAGTCTCCCTTTATGGGTTCCTAACTGTAGGATCTGAAGCAATCTTTCTAAAATTAGCTCTTGCCTCCGTGGAACGATAGAATAACCTAGAAAAAACATAAAGCTGTCATCAAGTTTTCCTGACACTTCTGTGTGCCTCTACTCTATTTCCCTTTTGTTATTTAAGTATATTTTGCTTTATGTATTATAGAATTGGTATCTGCTTTTCATGGAAGATTCCAAAGAAAACAGAGAAGAGAAGAAACAGAGGATAAACATTTGCAATGCTATCTTAATACCTAGAGAGAACCACTTGATATTTTGTAGTCAGTTCCTCCGGTCATCCTTAAGGCACCCATACATACTTTTTCTTTAAACAAATTGGGATTTGGGTAGAAAAAAATTTTAGAAGTAGAAATGTATGGGCAAAGAATGTGAACATTTAAAAAGATTTAAAACATATTACCAAATTCTTCTCCTAAATCAGTGTAGCAATATGCAGTCCCACAAACACTGTGTAAAAATGGCTGTACTTTTGAATTTGTCAAGATGGGATATGATATTTTATTTTTTTAAATGTCAGTTTGATAGGTGGGCTCTTGCAGTTTTTATAGATTTTTGGTACAATCCTTGGGCCCTGATTTCCCATTGATTTTTTTTTTTTTTTTTTTTTAAGCTATGGATCTTGGGACCCATCAACTGTCTTGGTTGGTTCAAAATATTTTTCTATCTATGGTGCTTATCCGCCTGCTTTCCACTCCATCCTTTATGCAAAATTGCTCTGGCTCCTTGAAATCTGTTTGTTTTTGCTGTTCCTGGTAGTTATTTGTCTGTCTTATGGTTCTGTCTTATGCATGCATTAGCTTTTTCTGTCACTTTCTCCTTTTTCTATTCAGAAAGTTGCCTGCTTATAGGAAGGCCACCAGAGAACATGGATAGGCTTCTACTCGATTCTTTCATGACTCTATTAACAAGCCGGTATTTAATGCTCACTAACTTGTATACAACATTCTAGGAAAGTACAGTGTCTGTCCCCACACTCATTTACTTGATTATTCAAGGCCCTCTGAATAGGAAAAATACAATATGATTATTTTGGTCAGGAAAACAGAAACCATTCTAAGTATTTCAGCCAGATTGGACCTTAATTTAGAAACTTACAAGCTTGCACAACTGTTTGAAAGAATAGAGGAGCAAAGTTCAACAGCCATATAAAATATACTGGAACGATGTTTTCTCCATAAAGTATTTGTGTTTGATGATGCCCTTGGTAAGACTTAGGTCATTTCCATAGTGAGTCTTCATCTGTTTCTCTGTTTGCATCTTTTTATGAATCACTGCTTTCTGTTAGAGACCGTGTTTCCATAAAGAATAATAGCCACTTCACCTTTGAATGGCACACTAAGATTGGCCTAGCTGCTGCTATTGCCATTTTTCTGACAGGAAGCAGTAATATTATGTTTCTTGAAGTTGTCTATCTGTGCCTTTACACTGTTCCTTCAGTCTTCCTTGTGTGCTGTTACCTGACTCAAGCTGCTGAGCCACAGCTTCTTTACATCTGGCTGGGGTCCATCATTCTCTAATATACCCCCTCTGATGGTGAGTTGCAGTGAGCGGAGCCTCAGTGCTGTGAACTGGCTGTGCTCCAGGCTTCAGCTGCTGAAAAATCTGCCTTGGCATTTGATGTTAAGTATAGCTCGCATATGATGACTACTTTTTTTGAAGCTGCATGCAACATTTTGATAGGCTGTTATTATAAACCAGAATCTAAGACTAGAAACAGGGATGGGAAGGAATTTTCCATGCACAGAAGAAGCCCGTTAGCAGTGGTTGTTCTTTTCTGCACTCATTAATGTAGAGTCTAAAGATTTTTAACAGAATGTGATCTAAAAATCAAAAAAGTCAGGCTAGGGCACAGTCACCCTCAGGGTGGCTTAAATTTATGGTCTTGGCAAGCAACATTACCAGAAACCTCAGACAGCCTTTCACCTAGGTTGTCTTTGAAAATATGGATAGTTATCTATCTTACATACCTTCAAGAGAAAGTAGTCCCTGATACAGACATATAGGAAACAAAAATGCCAATTGACTCCAGCAGTGATCAATATCCCTCACTTTTATTAACTTCATGCCAGTGTTTCCCAAAGTGCTCTTCAAACTTTGAACCTTTAGATGTACTCCAAAAAAGCCTTTCATGGTCAAAATTGTTTGGGAAATGCTGTAATTTTTACCTACATCTAGGGATTCAGTTAGCATTATAAGGCGACAAGTCTTACAGTAACAAAACCTTTTTAATTTTGTTTAACCTAGCGCTCTCTTCATTTTTCTTTTTTTGATCACAGACTTTTTTTTGGTAAATACTTTGCATTCTGGGATACATGTGCAGAATGTGCAGGTTTGTTATATAGGTATATACATGCCATGGTGGTTTTCTGCACCCATCAACCTGTCATCTACAGTAGGTATTTCTCTTAATTCTATCCCTCCCCTTGCCCCTCACTCACTGACAGGCCCTTCTGTGTGATGTTTTTCTCCCTGTGCCCATATGGTTTCATTCTTCAACTTCCACTTATGAGTGAGAACATCTGGTGTTTGGTTTTCTGTTCCTGTGTTAATTTGCTGAGAATGATGGTTTCCAGCTTCATCTATGTGCCTGCAAAGGACATGAATTCATTCTTTGTTGTAGCTGCATAGTATTTCATGATGTATATGTGCCATATTTTCTTTATCCAGTCTAACATTGTTGGGCATTTGGGTTGATTCCATTTTACTTCTGCATCATTTTGATGAACTCTTGTTGAGAACTGAGATTACCACCTGTTCCCCCAATTATCTTCTGTGGCCAACTAATTTATTCTAGATGACTATATGTGAGGTTCCTGAACTCATTCTGAGCATTGGCTCCCATGGAAGTCAGGAACATTAACACCTTCCCAAAATACTTTTTTCTCTTGCTTATTTCAAGATTTTCTCCTTGACATTCAGCATCTTTACTATGATATATTTGTGAATGTCTTCATATTTCACTTGCTTAGAGTTTGCTGAGCTTCCTGGATATGTACTTTGTTATTTTCCAATAATTTTTGGGAAATATTCAGCCATTATTTCTTTAAATATTTTTTCTTATCCTCTCTATCTCTTCTCTCTTTCTGGTACTCCCCAAAGTGCCAGATTCATTTATGTGGGTGTTGGTGCGCTATTGGTGCCCACATTCCTCTGAGGCTCTGTTCATTTTTCTTCCTTCTTTTTACTGTCTGTTCTTTGTTTTGCATAATCTCATCACAACCTTTACTGTTCCTGAGAGTCCTCTTAGGTTATAATGTTTCCAGATTCTGTCTCAAATGCAGTTGATTTCTTTGGGAAGAAATTAGGAGCTGTTTTTTTAAATGACCTGTTTCTCCCCACAGGTGAAATGCCTAAACAGGACCTCTGGAGCTCAAGGTTGGGCAATGTAAGCTTTTTTCTGAGTGGCATCTCCTCTCTAGGATCTGAGTGCTCAGTGGAGGGGAGTCAGCAGGCTAAGGTCTTCTGAGCTTACTTCTCCTGGCACAGAACTACCATCAGAAGAGTTGGAGAAAAGACTACTGGGGTCTCAATATTTCCAGTGCACCATGTCAGAAGTAGAGCATTTATTCCACCATTGAGGGAAAAAGGGAGCCCTCATCTCCCATCAACCCTCAAATGGAATTTAGCCTCAGCAATAAACCACCGGAAGTAAGGTGAGAAATGCTGAAGTCCTGGTCTTTCTGGGAAGAAAGCTTTTGCACAGGGCAGAAAGGTGTCCCTGTGTCTTTGGTGCAGCAATCTGGAGTTGCTGATCTGGGAGGAGAAAGGAAGGCAGAAGTCTCGGTTCAAATACCACAGACTCTTGCCTTTCTTACAGAATTTTGGCAGATTTTCTTGATGTTTCTTCATTTTCTGTTTGCCCATTAGACCGTTTCCAGTCTCTGAATGATTTTTTATAATTTTACCAATTTTATGAGTGAAATGAAGGTCCTCATACTGTAATGCCAGAAGTCAGTTTTTTTCAGATTAGATTTTAAATACATAAAACCCATACAATTATAAAATAAGTCAACTATATTGAAATATAGCCATTACAAGATTTAAAAGTTGTGACATAGTACTTATTTATTAATATGATAAATACTACTATCTAGCTCTGTTCTAATAACTACCATACTTTAAAACAGAGATGCACATAAATGAACATATGTTTTGGGATATCTACAACACCTATAATGTAATATAGAAATAGCTATGATTGCTAATGATGAAAAAGTCACAGAGGTTTTAATTTCATTATGGTTTGTTGTCAATACTCAATTTTTCAGGAAGTGCTGTTTCAGTCAGAGGTCAGTAAAAATATAAATGTAAATTTTTGCAATCTGCATTTACTGATCCCTTGAATTTTATCCACTCCTTTTGGGGGTCCATTCATCCAGGCAAAGATTTCACATGAGATTTTCGACTATCACAGAATCGAGAGAAGGCCTTTGAACAACCAATGTGTGCCGTGACCCTAGGAATTGCTCTGATTCTTTTTTTTAATGGTAAATGAAAACAACCTGTAGGAATTTTTAGGTCCTCTGAAGCCTTGCATAAATTTTTCTTGGAAAGCCATGATATCTACTTATCACCAGCTTTGTCACTTTTCTGCATCTCTGATGGGAGTAACTTTGGAAATGATGGCAGAAGCATAGACAAGGAATTTTGAAAAAAGTACATTTTCATTATTGTAGCAAAAGACCTATCAGTGGTTTTAGAAAAACAGTACTGAACAATGCCACAATAAACATACATGGGCATGTGTCTTTATAATAGAATGATTTATAATCCTTTGGGTATATACCCAGTAATGGGATTGTTGGTCAAATGGCATTTCTATTTTTAGATCCTTGAGGAATTGCCACACTGTCTTCCACAATGATTGAACTAATTTACACTCCCACCAACAGTGTAAAATACTTAATATAGATGACGGGGTGATGGATGCAGCAAACCACCATGACATGTGTATAACTATGTAGCAAACTTGCACGTTCTGTACTTGTACCCCAGAACTTAAAATAATAAAAAAAAGGAACAGCTATAAGCCTTAAAAGAGTTAAAAAAAATTAGTACTGACTCTGGAATGTGCAAATCTGGGGGATTTAAGCTGTAAATATCAAGCAATACAGACTCAAAGAGATTTAAGCTTAAGAAAAAGTGTTTAATTGCCTACTAAAATTTTAGTCTCTGTAGAACACATCTTCATGAAAACACAGTACTTTTAGAAATTGACTATAATTCAGTTATATAATCTCTTTAAAAGAGAAATTTATCCACATCTTATATGATGGAGAAAAAAATTATTCTTTAGTCATTACTCAGTTCTATCTTTTACTTAAATAATTCAGATTTCACTTCTACCACTAAATGTAAATATTTATATGATACAAAGTTTCTTTTAGAATTACTTCCTCCAGGTTTTATGTAACAGCAGGTTGTGCGGGAAGCTTAGTTCATGCTGTTTGTCTATATCACCTTATCCAATGATCTGCTATTTTTTTTTTTTTTTTGGGACGGAGTTTCGGTCTTGTTACCCAGGCTGGAGTGCAATGGCGCGATCTTGGCGCACTGCAACCTCCGCCTCCTGGGTTCAGGCAATTCTCCTGCCTCAGCCTCCTGAGTAGCTGGGATTACAGGCACACGCCACCATGCCCAGCTGAATTTTTGTATTTTTAGTAGAGACGGGGCTTCACCATGTTGACCAGGATGGTCTTGATCTCTTGACCTCGTGATCCACCCGCCTCGGCCTCCCAAAGTGCTGGGATTACAGGCGTGAGCCACCGCGCACGGCCGATCTGCTATTTTTAAGAGGCAGTATTAAATATTTGGAAATATAAAGCCATATACATATGAAATTTTACTTTCATCACCATAGCCCTCAAATGTATCATTTATGAAAATTAGTGACACAATATGAAATAAAACAAAACCTGAATGCTATCATACCATTGTACCTTAAGAGATTTAGATTAGATTTAAAGGAGCGTTTATTTTTTATTTATTTAAATCTCAGGATTGTTAAGTGTTAGAAAGATGCTCTCTCTTTAAAGGTCATTACAAAAATGTCTATCTGGAAGACATAGCTGTGAGTGGCTGTGCTGGTGGCGTTCAAGATGACCAAGAATTTCCGAGTCAGTGACGGGGACTGGATTTGCCCTGACAGAAGATGTGGAAATGTAAACTTTGCTAGAAGAACCAGTAGAAATCGATGTGGTCGGGAGAAAACAACTGAGGCCAAGATGATGGAAGCTGGGGGCACTGAGATAGGAAAGACACTTGCAGAAAAGAGCCGAGGCCTGTTTAACGCTAATGACTGGCAGTGTAAAACTTGCAGCAATGTGAATTGGGCCAGAAGATCAGAGTGTAATATGTGTAATACTCCAAAGTTTGCTAAATTAGAAAGAACAGGATATGGTGGTGGTTTTAATGAAAGAGAAAATGTTGAATATATAGAAAGAGAAGAATCTGATGGTGAATATGATGAGTTTGGACATAAAAAGAAAAAATACGGAGGAAAAACAACTGGTCCTGCATCTATATTAAAGGAAGTAGAAGATAAAGAATCAGAGCAAGAAGAAGAGGCTGAGTGTGAAGATCTTTCTAAATATAAATTAGATGAGGATGAAGATGATGCTGATCTCTCAATATATAATCTTGATGCCAGTGAAGAAGAAGGTACTAATAAAAAGAAATGTAATAGACGAAGTTGCTGAAAGTCTCGATCTTTACATTCACAATCTTCATCATGCTCATCCTCCCCCTCAAGTTCAAGGTCTAGGTCCAGGTCCCGTTCAAGAAGTTCTTCCAGTTCGCAGTCAAGATCTCATTCCAGTTCCAGAGAATGTTCGAGATCTCATGGGTTGAAATCAAGATCCAGCTCCAGGTCCCACAGGGGCTCTTCTTCCCCACGAAAAATACCTTATTCAAGTTCATCGTCTTCTCCTGAGAGGAACAGAAAGAGAATTTGTTCTAGATCTTCTTCATCTGGAGATTGCAAAAAAAGGCAAACAAGATCACGGTCATCCGAAAGACGCCACAGGTCATCTTCTGGATCATCCCATTCTGGTTCCTGTTCAAGTTCAAAAAAGAAATAATGCATTAAAATTTACATCTTAAAAAAATCCAGTACAGTGCATGAAGCATATTTTTAAAGAAGTTGGTGTCTTACTTGGTCAGAAGTGCTAAATCTGCTAGTAGAGGTGCATGCCTTTCATTGCTTTTTCAAAATAATACAGCTGTGTTTATTTGTGAAGTTCAAAGTAAATAGTATTTTAAGCCATAATGTCCCAAAATAGTTGCTTTGTTATTCATTATTTACAACCATTTGCTCCATTTAAAACCATTTCGGCCATAACAAAGTACTTTGCTTCCTAATTTAAACCCATTTTTCTCATTTTCAAATACATCCTGTCCATTGGCTAAGACAGGATTACCTAGGCTTGCCTGAACTTTGGGCGTGGAGGCAAGACTGGAAGCTAGTTGGAAACAACATACTATGGAAAATAAGTCAACCTGTTTATGCTGTTAACCGTGTCAGTGATTCTCACCAAAAAAAGTTAAACTATGTTGTAAAGCAGCCAACTGTAAATGTCTTTATTTTAAAATTCCCTATACTCAGTGTGCCTTAGAATCATTGTCTCTCTTTTATCCAGCTTTACTTTTTTGCTCCACCACATTTAATGCAAAAGAATCTTGTAACGTCTAGAAGGACAGAAGTGGTATTAATTTTCCTTTATGACACATAATTTGGGGCAAAAAAGAAAGTTTAACAGTTTATCACTTCTCTGCTGATATGGTTGCTTGATAAAGATATCTCAGAATGTATACCATATTTTAAGAAGCTTTGTGTGATATTCTTTAAAATCTAGTTATAATATGGTAGAAAAGGGTAAATCATAGTTAATGAGCAAATTGAAGTAAACTCTTAAAGTGTATTTCTCTTTTGGTGTAAGGCCAATGGAGGCATTGTGAATTTAAGTGAACATTTGCCTCAAGATGTTAACTGTAAACACACTGCATGTAATTTTCTTCTGCATAACAAATGAATGCTTATCTCTGCATGATGTAAGCAAAAATCATTATTTTTCCTATTCATTTGAAATAAGTTATGGCTTAAAATGTTTTCAGAGTTTATTTCTCAGAATCTGGTCACATGAGCTTCATTTTGTTTTCTGGTTTAAAAAATAAAAAGGCTTCTCTTAACAGTGTTTTGAGTGACAATGCAAAGTAAGTATATCAAGGGAAATCAACACTTGTGCTTGGGGGCTTTTTGTTATGGGGTATTGATTTCTTTTCCTTATTTTTTTTTTTCTCCCATAACATTGTCTGCTGTAATTTAAATAAAAATTCTGACATTTTAAGATATTTCATAGACAGACCAAACAAAAATATATGTTTTTATTTTAAAATGAATGTTTTTCTCTTCAGCTGCTCTAAAAATGAAAGCAAAATGTCTTATGTGGAAATATTTTGAGAATATTTTTGCAGTGAGCTTTCCCATGTTTTTATGTCTTAGTTTTCTTTGCTGCTTTATGTAGGTCGCACAAGAACTTTTACTCCCTTGTAATTGTGCCTCAGACTTTTTGAAAGTCTACCTTCTAAATTGCTCAGATGATCTAGATTCTACATGTTATCATTGGTGCTTTCTGTATTTAAAACTTTGGCTGTCCTAAGCAAATGCATGGTTATAATTTAGCTAATAGTAGTTTACAGACAATTCTGATGATTATGATTTCATTTGGTTTAACTAAGCTGTACTAGTTCATTTCATAAGGAAATGGTACCATAGACAAATGTAAATAAAGTCTGTGAGTCAAGCATCAAGTCGTGTTTGTTAGAAATAAACTAGAGATTTTTAAGCTCTGAAAACAAACAAACAAAAAACCAATCAAACCAACCAACAAGACTTCTATCTTAGGTGATTTGAGCGACCTGTCGCCTGAGGGGAGTGAGTGGGGCTGGGTGACTTCTCAGTGTTGTGCCTGGCCATTTGATTTATGATTTTGTTCTGATGTGCAAGAATAGTTTGTTATGTTGATGTGCAAATGATCTGGCTTGAAGAAATCACATAAAAGCAATCTCTCTGTTTTAATATTTTTCTCACTTTTTAAAAAAGGCTCTATTTTCAAAGAGATAATGGACAATTATTAGTGTTTGCAGAATATTTCTCAAAATGAAAAGAAATAAGCAAATTGTATATTTACTGCTGAAACTTTCTGTGGCTGAATTGGCATATTATTTCAGCTTTTCCTCTTACTGCGGAGCGATATTTCTTCAGCAGCATTAGAAGGTACCAGAAGAGTAATTTTGATGCTAGCACTGGAAAAACATATCTGTTCTTTTGGGACCAGAACTCAAGGTGATTAGTGCTCCAGGGATGTAGGAAACCCATGTAATGATTTGCCTTTGCATGAGAAAGCACCTCCTTCTTCAAGCCCTGGAAAATCCTACAGAGATATGACTCACCTGGCCCACTTGGAGGGCTGTGGATAGGATGGCATCATACTGGGAAGCAAGGATAATTGTGAGGGCCAGTGAGGCTTTAGAAGACACACTGCTTAGGTAAAAAGAGAAACATTAAAAAGAAATACAATAGAAGTACAATCAAAGTATCTCTTGATAAATTGAAGAGTAAAATCATAATGGTCTAATGGCTCAAGACTCACACTGAAAATTGGGGGCTATAAATTCTGATCTTGGCACTATGGTTAGCTCACAATGTGTGCATCTGCACAGGCAAATCGCTTCCTCTTTGAGGTTCAGTCACTGCAGCTAAGCAAGTTCAGAAGGTGACAGCATACCTAATAAGTATACAGTATTTTGCTATCTTGTTACAGAGTCTCTCTTAATTGGGAAAGCAGGAGAAACATTATTACTTCCTTATAGCTTCTTTGTTCATTGCCAACACCTTCCCCAACCCTGTTCACATTTGAAATGATAGAAACTAGAATTAGGGGTACCTTATATAAAAGTTATTTGGCTGAAGTCTATTCACCCAGCTGAATGGGGGAAGAAATTAGTCACCTTCAGCCATTTCTATTTCACAGTATGGCTAAATGTCAAAATAGACACCCTCTGGACTCTCCAAGAGACAGGTTCTCATAGTGCAGCTACACACTGGGGTCCAATTCAACTCCTGGCATGATGATATTTTATACCTCTTTTTCTCAATTTCTAAAAATGCAGCTTCCTGCTGGTACCATAAAACAACCTGGGAACTCATGTGGATTTGGGATATGCACACCTATACCCTGGCTTCAGTGTTCTCACATAGCCAGGAATACTTGGCAACAGAAAACTCAGAGGCAGTGAAAGTGGAATGGAGATGGTGAATCTTCACTTGAGTTTTATTTATAGCTTGGGGCCAGTTGGCATTTTTTTTCTTTCCTGGTAATTTCTCAGATTTTTCCCAGCTTTTTCTTTTTGAGTCCTGATTCATTTTTTATTTTCTTATTTTAACTCTGAAGCTTATTTATTTATACTAAAATACATTATTTAAGACCTCACAAATTTTTTTGAATGGATCTTCAAAGCTGGAAATAGAACACTAAGAGTTTCTGGTGCAATGACACAACTCTCATAGCACCCAGATTCTTCTTTGGAAGAAATATAGTACACTGCCTGAATATAATAAGTGTTTATTTTCTGTATCAACAATCTTTATAAATGTACCTCTTTTAATTCTTCAAACAAACCAACTGGAGATAATTACTGGAGATAAACTACAATCATAATCTAAGGTTAATCTATCATCCTGTTTCTAATCCTAATCCTCTACACATCCTTCAGAGCTTTACAGCACCAATTTCATTTTCACACCATCTTTAAGCTTTTTCTTGAATGTTAAAATACTTGCACTGAGTGTCTTTTCTGTGTTAGGCACTGGATTAGGTGCTGAGAAAGCTATGGTGAAGGAGACACACATCTGCCCTTAAGGAGCTTACAGTCTTGTGTAGAAGAATAAGAAGTAAACCAGCATTGCAAGACAGAGGGATGAATACTTTTGAGACTTTGTGACCTTAGCACAAATAAAAGAACTCTGATTCTTCCCACTATGTGAAAAAAATGCTTAGGACTACCTATCCTAAGTAACTCCCATTCAAGTGAACTCTACTGGTGTTCACTTTTTTCTGCCAAATGATTCCATAGGACATACACTGTCTCTGCTAGCTTACTGGTTACAATGAACTGAATGCTTATGTTACTCCAAAATTTATATGTTGAAATTCTAAATCTTAAACTGATGATATGGTATTAGGAGGTGGAGTCTTTGGGAGATGGTTAGGTTGTAAAGGTGGTGTTCTCATATTGGGATTAGGGCCCTTATAAAAGGTCCCAGAGAGCTAGCTGATCCCTTCTACCATGTGAGGACAGAGCTAGAGGATACCATTTATGAACTAGAAAGCCATCCCTCACCAGACAGCAAATGTGCCAGCACCTTGAACATGGACTTCCCAGCCTCCAGAGCTGTGAGGGATACATTTCTGTTGTTTATAAGCTACCCAGTTTTTGGTATTTTGTCATAGGAGTCCAAATGTACTAAGAAACTGATCAATTTATTACTTCTACCATCCAGGCTTCTGCTCTTACCCTCCCACTGCTGCTAATACTTATCATTAAAGGCCATCTTCTAAAGATCAAATCCAGAGTCTTTTTCTCCATCATATTTCTTCTTGATTTAACGAAGCACTCATCATTGCTGACCAGCCCATGTCATTGGCTGAATCCTTGTGCAGCAACCTAATGTGTTTTACACTCATCTTTGTCCCTGTTCTTCCCAAGACGTTAATCATCCTCTCCAGCCTCAGCTCTGCTCCTGAGTGCCGACTTTCCTTTTACACTGAGCATTTCCCCATATTCTGCCAAACTGTACGCTCTGGGTATAAATTCAAACTCATTATCTTTTCTTGTTAAAGTAAACTTCAAAACGCATATCTTTGATATATTAGAGTTTCTCTTAAAAAACCTTTAATATCTCGTTGTTGTCTACTAAATTATGTACACAGCCTCCAGCATAACATTCAAGGTCTTACATGATTATTTCCTCAAGCCATGTTTTCAGTCTTTTCTTTTTTATGACTTTCAACACACATCCTATTCCAAAGACCAAGTTACGAGATTGCTGCATTTTAAATATGCCCATATTATTCTGCTTCCATTCTTTTGCTCATGTTTGTTTCTTGGACTGCAGTTCTATTTACTCCCACATCCTTCTGTCAGAATGCAGCTACTCTTTCAAGGCCCTCTTGGCAGTCACCTGTTCCAT
This sequence comes from Sapajus apella, assembly GCF_009761245.1. Classification (NCBI taxonomy): domain Eukaryota; kingdom Metazoa; phylum Chordata; class Mammalia; order Primates; family Cebidae; genus Sapajus; species Sapajus apella. Next base: position 11,585,919 of record NW_022436968.1, on the reverse strand, counting down.
GAAATTTCCCTATCCTACCCAAAGAGTTACCATCTTTCCTTTTTTAGAATGCTATAGCATGTTTTCTTTCCCCATTGTATTCCTCTATCATATACATAAATGTAATACAGCTTCTAATATACTACATAATGTCTTTATTAATTTATTTTTGATTGATACATAATATGTAAGTGTTTTGGGGGTATGTGTGATAATTTAATATATTCCTCTAATTTGTAAAGGTCAAATCAGTATATTTGGGATATCTAGAACCTTAAATATTTATGTTTCTTTGTGCTAGAAGTAATTAAGTTATTCTCTTATAAGTATTTTGAAATATACAATAGATTATTATTTTTTTTTAAATTTATTTTTTTGCATTTTAGGTTGTGGGGTACATGTGAAGAACATGCAAGATTGTTGCATAGGTACACACGTGGCAGTGTGATTTGCTGCCTTCCTCCCTATCACCTACATCTGGCATTTCTCCCCATGTTATCTCTCCCCAACTCCCCACCCCCCAATGACCCTCTCCATTTCCCCCCAACAGACCTAAGTGTGTAGTGCTGCCCTCCCTGTGTCCATGTGTTCTTATTGTTCAACATCCGCCAATGAGTGAGAACATGCGGTGTTTGATCTTCTGCTCTTGTGTCAGTTTGCTGAGAATGATGCTTTCCAGGTTCATCCATGTCCCTACAAAGGACAAAACTCATTGTTTTTGATGGCTGCATAATATTCCATGGTGTATATGTGCCACATTTTCCCTGTCCAGTCTATCATAGATGGGCATTGGGGTTGGTTCCAGGTCTTTGCTATTGTAAACAGTACTGCAATGAACAGTCGTGTGCACGTGTCCTTATAGTAGAACGATTTGTAATCCTTTGGATATATATACCCAGTAATGGGATTGTTGGGTCAAATGGAATTTCTATTTCTAGGTCCTTGAGGAATTGCCACACTGTCTTCCACAATGGTTGAACTAATTTACACTCCCACCAACAGTGTAGAAGTGTTCCTATTTCTCCACATCCACTCCAGCATCTGTTGTCTCCAGATTTTTTAATGATCGCCATTCTAAATGGCGTGAGATGGTATCTCAATGTTGTTTTGATTTGCATTTCTCTGATGACCAGTGATGATGAGCATTTTTTCATATGTTTGTTGGCATCATGTATGTCTTCCTTTGTAAAGTATCTGTTCATATCCTTTGCCCACTTTTGAATGGGCTTGTTTGTTTTTCTCTTGTAAATCTGTTTTAGTTGTTTGTAAATTCTGAATAGTAGCCCTTTGTCAGTAGGGTAAACTGCAAACATTTTTTCCCATTCTGTTGGTTGCTGATTCGCTCTAATGACTGTTTCGTTTGCCATGCAGAAGCTGTGGAGTTTGATTAGGTCCCATTTGTCTATTTTGGCTTTTGTTGCCAATGCTTTTGGTGTTTTGGTCACGAAGTCCTTGCCTACGCCTATGTCCTGAATGGTTTTGTGTAGATTTTCTTCTAGGCTTTTTATGGTGTTGGGTCTTATGTTTAAGTCTTTAATCCATCTGGAGTTAATTTTAGTGTAAGGTGTCAGGAAGGGGTCCAGTTTCTGCTTTCTGCACATGGCTAGCCAGCTTTCGCAACACCATTTATTGAACAGGGAATCCTTTCCCCATTGCTTGTTTTTGTCAGATTTGTCAAAGATCAGATGGTTGTAGATATGTTATGTTGCCTCTGAGGCCTCTGTTCTGTTCCATTGGTCTATATCTCTGTTTTGGTACCAGTACCATGCTGTTTTGGTTACTGTGGACTTGTAGTATAGTTTGAGGTTTGGTAGTGTGATGCCTCCCACTTTGTTCTTTTTGCTTAGAATTGACTTGGCCATGCAGGCTCTCTTTTGGTTTCCTATGAAGTTTAAGGTGTTTTTTTCCAGTTCTGTGAAGAAGGTCATTTGTAGCTCGATGGGGATAGCATTGAATCTGTAAATTACTTTGGACAGTATGGCCATTTTCACGATATTGATTCTTCGTAACCAGGAACATGGAATATTTCTCCATCTGTTTGTGCCCTCTCTTATTTCGTTGAGCAGTGGCTTGTAGTTCTCCTTGAAGAGGTCCTTTACGTTCCTTGTTAGCTGTATTGCTAGGTATTTTATTTTCTTTGTGGCAATTGTGAATGGAAGTTCGTTCTTGATTTGGCTTTCTTTAAGTCTGTTATTGGTGTATAGGAATGCATGTGATTTTTGCACATTGATTTTGTATCCTGGGACTTTGCTGAAGTTGCTTATCAGTTTCAGGGGATTCTGGGATGAGACGATGAGGTCTTCTAGATATAAAATCATGTCATCTGCAAATAGAAACAATTTGACTTCCTCCTTTCCTATTTGAATACCCGTTATTTCTTTATCTTGCCTGATTGCTCTGGTTAGAACTTCTAGTACTATATTGAATAGGAGTGGTGAGAGAGGGCATTCTTGTCTAGTGCCAGATTTCAAAGGGAATGGTTCCAGTTTTGGCCCATTCAGTATGATATTGGCTGTTGGTTTGTCGTAAATAGCTTTTATTATTTTGAGATACATTCCATCAATATCTAGCTTATTGAGGGTTTTTAGCATAAAGGGCTGTTGAATTTTTCAAAGACCTTCTCTGCATCAATTGAGGTAGTCATGTGGTTTTTGTCTTTGGTTCTGTTTATGTGGCGATTTACGTTTATACACTTGCGTATGTTGAACCAGCCTTGCATCCCCGGGATGAAGCCTACTTGATCATGGTGGATAAGCTTTTTGATGTGCTGTTGCAATCAGCTTGTCAGTATTTTATTGAAGATTTTTGCATCTATGTTCATCATGGATATTGGCCTGAAGTTTTCTTTTCTTGTTGAGTCTCTGCCAGGTTTTGGTATCAGGATGATGTTGGTGTCATAAAAGGATGATGTTGGTGTCATAAAATGATTTGGGAAGGATTCCTTCTTTTTGGATTGTTTGGAATAGTTTCATAAGGAATGGTACCAGCGCCTCTTTATATGTCTGCTAGAATTTGGCTATGAACCTGTCTGGACCTGGGCTTTTTTTGGGTGGTAAGCTCTTAATTGCTGCCTCAACTTCAGACCTTGTTATGGATCTGTTCAGGGTTTTGGCTTCTCCCTGGTTTAGGCTTGGGAGGAGGCAAGTGTCCAGGAATTTATCCATTTCTTCCAGGTTTACTAATTTATGTGCATTGAATTGTTTGTAATAATCTCTAATTATGTTTTGAATTTCTGTGGAATCTGTGGTGATATCCCCTTTATCGATTTTTATTGCATCAATTTGGTTATTCTCTCTTTTCCTTTTTATTAATCTGGCTAGTGGTCTGTCTATTTTGTGGATCTTTTCAAAAAAAAAACAGCTCCTGGATTTATTGATGTTTTGAAGGGTTTTTTGTGTGTCTATCTCCTTCAGCTCTGCTCTGATCTTAGCTATTTCTTGTCTTCTGCTAGGTTATGAGTTTTTTTGATTTTGCTCCTCCAGCTCTTTCAATTTTTACGATAGGGTGTCGATTTTAGATCTCTCCTTTATCCTCATGTGCGCACTTATTGCTATATACTTCCTCTAGAGACTGCTTTAAATGTGCCCCAGAGAGTCTGGTATGTTGTGTCTTCATTCTCGTTGGTTTCGAAGAACATCTTCATTTCTGCCTTCATTTCACTGTTTATTCAGTCAACATTCAAGAGCAAGTTGTTCAGTTTCCATGAAGCTGTGCGGTTCTGTGTTAGTTTTCGAATTCTGAGTCCTAACTTGATTGCACTGTGGTCTGAGAGACTGATATGATTTCGGTTCTTCTGCATTTGCTGAGGAGTGATTTACTCCCAATTATGTGGTCAATTTTAGAGTAGGTGTGATGTGGTGCTGAGAAGAATGTATATTCTGTGGATTTGGGGTGGAGAGTTCTGTAAATGTCTATTAGGTTTGCTTGGTCCAGGTCTGAGTTCAAGTTCTGGATATCCTTGTTAATTTTCCGTCTGGTTTATCTGTCTAATATTGACAATCGGATGTTAAAGTCTCCTACTATAATTGTGTGGGAGTCTAAGTCTCTTTGTAAGTCATTAAGAACTTGCCTTATGTATCTGGGTGCTCCTGTATTGGGTGCATATATATTTAGGATTGTTAGCTCTTCTTGTTGCATTGATCCTTTTACCATTATGTAATGTCCTTCTTTGTCTCTTTTGATTTTTGTTGATTTAAAGTCTATTTTATCAGAGATGAGAATTACAACTCCTGCTTTTTTGCTCTCCATTTGCTTGGTAAATCTTCCTCCATCCCTTTATTTTGAGCCTTTGTATATCCTTGCATGTGAGTTGGGTTTCCTGAATACAGCACACTGATGGATTTTGGCTTTTTATCCAATTTGCCAGTCTGTGTCTTTTGATTGGGGCATTTAGTCCATTTACATTTAGGGTTAATATTGTTATGTGTGAATTTGATACTGCCATTTTGATGCTAGCTGGCTGTTTTGCCCATTAGTTGATGCAGATTCTTCATTGCGTTGATGCTCTTTACCATTTGGCATGTTTTGGGAGTGGCTGGTACTGGTTGTTCCTTTATATGTGTAGAGCCTCTTTCAGGAGCTCTTGTAAAGCAGGCCTGGTGGTGATGAAATCTCTGAGTCCTTGCTTGTTCACAAAGGATTTTATTTTTCCTTCACTTATGAAGCTTAGTTTGGCTGGATAGGCGATTCTGGGTTGAAAGTTCTTTCCTTTAAGGATGTCGAGTATTGGCCCCCACTCTCTTCTGGCTTGTAGGGTTTCTGCTGAGAGACCTGCTGTGAGTCTGATGGGCTTCCCTTTGTGGGTAATCCAACCTTTCTCTCTGTCTGCCCTTAGCATTTTCTCCTTCATTTCAACCCTGGTGAATCTGACAATTATGTGCCTTGGGGTTGCTCTTTGTGAGGAATACCTTTGTGGTGTTCTCTGTATTTCCTGGACTTGAATATTGGCCTGCCTTGCTATTTGGGGAAGTTTTCCTGGATAATATCCTGAAGAGTATTTTCCAGCTCGGATTCATTCTCTTTGTCGCATTCAGGTACACCTATCAAACGTAGATTAGGTCTTTTCACATAGTCCCACATTTCTTGGACACTTTGTTCATTCCTTTTTACCCTTTTTTCTCTAATCATGCCTTCTCATTTTATTTCATTGAGTTGATCTTCGACCTCTGATATCCTTTCGTCTGCTTGGTCAATTCGGCTTTTGAAACTTGTGCATGCTTTGTGAAATTCTTGTGTTTTTCAACTCCATCAATTCACTTATATTCCTTTCTGATTTGTCCATTCTCGTTAGCATTTCATCAAATCTTTTTTCAAGGTTCTCAGTTTCTTTGCATTGTGTTAGCACATGTTCTTTTAGTTCACAGAAATTTCTTACTACCCACCTTCTGAAGTCTGATTCTGTCATTTTATCACACTCGTTCTCCAACCTTGTTCCCTTGCTGGTGAGGAGTTGTGATTCCTTGTAGGAGGAGAAGTTTTCTGGTTTCGAGTGTTTTCATTCTTTTTTGCACTGGTTTCTTCCCATCTTTATGGATTTATCTTCCTGTCGTCTTTGTAGTTGCTGACTTTCAGATTACCGACTTTCAGATTGGGTCTCTGAGTGGACATTCAGTTTGTTGATGATGCAGTTACTTCTGTTTCTTAGTTTTTCTTCTAACAGCCTGGCCCCTCTGCTGTAGGACTGCTGAGGTCCACTCTAGGCCCTGCTTGCCTGGGGATTGCCTGCAGCAGCTGCAGAACAGTAAGGGTTGCTACCAGTTTCTTCTTCTGATATCTTTGTCCCAGAAGGATACCCCCCAAATGTCAGTCTAATCTCTCCTTTATGAGTTGACTGTTTTGATATACAGGGGTCAGGGAGCTGCTTAAGGAGACAGTCTGTCCTTTATAGGGGCTCAAGTGCTGAGCTGTGAGCTCTGTTGTTCATTCGGAGCTGCTGGGGAGGTACGTTTACATCTGCTATAGCAGAACTCATATACTGCTTTTTGTTCCCAGGTTCTCTGTCCCAGGGAGTTAGGGCTTTATTTATGAGTTTCCATTGTGCTCGTGTCTTTTTTTTTTTTCAGGGCTGCCCTGCCCAGCAAGGAGGCAGCCTGGTCACAGTCTGCCTGCAGAGGCTTTGCTGAGCTGCTGTGGGCTCTGCCCAGCTGCCCTGTGAACTTCCCTGGAGTCTTATTTATATGGGTGTAGTTAGAACTGCCTTGGCAATGGTGGCCCCCCTGTGTATTGGCGGGCTCTCTCTGTAATGGCAGGTTGCCTTGGGAAAGGCGGGCTGCCTTGGCAATGACAGGCAGCATCAGCAAAGGCGGGTTGCCTTGGCAATGGCAGGCTGCCTCAGCAATGGCGTCCGTGGTGGTGAAGTGCCTTGGTAATGGTGGACGCCCCTCCCACACAGAGCTGGCCAGTCCTGGGTTCAGCTGCGCTTGCTGTGAAACTCTCAATCCAGAGAGTGTCTGATTGCTGTTCTTTTGTGGGTGTGGGACCGAGTCTGATCACCTGGCTCCCCGCCTCTGAGCCTTTTTTTCCTTTTTTTAGTTGAATAATCGACTCTATCCCCATCGCGTGTTGAAAGGGCGCCGGGATCTGTTTGATTTCCCATGCGGGGACTCACTGGCCGGCTTAAACAGTGGCGCTGAGATTCGTGGCGCTTTTTTTTTGCCCAGGAATCTCCTCGCCTGGCTCCCTGTTCAGTCCCCTCTTTAATCAGATGAATGGGCGACTTCCGGGGTCTCCAATCCATTCGCCAGCCAAAAGGGCACCCGGACCAGTGTATTTTGTACAGAGAACTGCTGGCTGGGGCGCTGACAAAGCAGCCGCGTGGGGCAAAGCAGCTGCGCCGACCAGAAGAACCACGCTGGCCACAACAACCGCGCCGGCGACCCATGGGGCACCTCCGCCTGGGAATCTCCTGGTCCTTGGGCAATAAAAATGTGGTGTCCACTCACCCTCTGTGCTTTCTCTGGGAGCTGCAACTCCGAGCTGTTCTTAAACGGCCATCTTGGATCTTCCCCTGCAATAGATTATTATACACTGTAGTCACTCTACTGATCTATCAAACACTAGGTATTTTTTCTATCAAAATTTTTATTTGTACTCGTTATTCAACCTTTCTTCATTCCGCCTGCCTCCTATCCTGTTCTATTATAGTGTTTTGGATTGTGCCCACCAAGAAGCTTACAAAGTATAACAAATTATTTTTAATATATGACAACAAAGATCCCAAAGAAAAGAATAGACACAAACAAATTTTTAGAAAACGCTACACTTTAACTCCATCCCCTTCACATTTTGACTTTATGTTGTTTCCATTTACGTATTTTTATATTGCCTGTATCTTAACTAGTTTCTATCAGTATTACCGTTTTTGATAGATTTGTCTTTTAGGCTTTATACTAGAGTTATGAGTAGATTGCACACCACAATAACAATATTCAAAAATTCTGAGTTTGTGTACTTAATTTTATACCTTCAAATGCTTTCTTTTTGCATGTTAATGTTTATTTTTTCTTTCAGATTGAGGAACTCCTTTTAGCAGTTTTTTGTAACAGAGGTTTGGTGGTAACAAATTCTCTCGGCTTTTTGACGGGGGAAAGTCTTTATCCCTCCTTTATATTTGAAGAAAGCTTGCTAAAGCTTGCACTTCAGCCTGGGTGACAAAGAGAGACTCTGTCTCAAAAAAAAAAAGTCCTCAATGCAAATACATAGATGTACATTCATAGGAAACAACGGCAAACAGGGATCCATGATCCCCTTAAATAGCCAAAGTGAGGAATAACTGATTTACCCTAACAAGATAGTGACATGATGGCAGTTTTTTCTTTCAGCACTTTGAAAATATTATTCCACTCCCTCCTCACCTGTATGGTTTTTGTGAAGAGCTCTGTTGCTAGACAACTTGAAGCTCTTTTCTATGTTTTTTTTTTTTTTTCTCTTTTCTCTTGCTGCTTTTAGGATCTTTGTCTTTAATTTTTGGGAATTTGATTATATGCCTTGTAGTAGTCTTATTAAGGTCAAATCTATCTGGTGTTCTTTTATACCTGGATATTTACATTTCTCAAATTTTAGAAAGTTTTCTATCATTACCAATAATTCTTCAATTTGGTCTTTTGAGGTAATACTTTATTTGTTGTAGGTGATCTTCATTTCCTCCTTTTATTCTTCTGAGTGTTAGTTTCAAATTACTTTTCTTCGAGCTTACTAATTTTTTCCCCTACTTGATCCATTCTGCTGTTGATAGCCTCTAATGAATTTTTTCAGCTTCATAGATGTATTTCTCAGTTCTAAGATTCTTGTTTGATTTTTAAAAATTATTTCAATCCTTTGTTAAATTCATCTGATAAATTTCTGTATTATCTTGAAGATCACTGAGTTTCCTTTAAACTGCTATTTTAAATTATTGGTCAGAGAGTTCACATATCACTATCTTGTTAGGGCCAGTCAGTTATGCCTTGCTTTGTCTATTTGAGAAGATCATGGTTCCCTGTTTGATGTTGTTTGTTGTGGATATACATCTGTGTATTTGCATTGAGGGTTTTTTTTTTTTTTAATTTTTTTGAGACAGTCTCTCTCTCTGTCACCCAGGCTGGAGTGCAGTGGTAAGATCTTGGCTCACTGCCATCTTTGCTTTGGGAGTTCAAGTGATTCTCCTGCCTCAGCCTCTCAAGTAGTTGGGATTACAGTTATGCACTCGCACACCCAGCTAATTTTTTGCATTTTTAGTAGGGATGGGGTTTTACCATGTTGGTCAGGCTGGTCTCAAACTACTGACCTCAAGTGATTCACCCACCTCAGCCTTCCAAAGTGCTGGGATTACAGACATGAGCCACCACCTCTGGGACATTGAGGGATTATTTATTTCTGTCTTCTCTGCCTGGGTTATTTTAGTTTTTATTGGGTATATTTGCTTAGAGATTCTTTTTGATTTTCTTGTTGATCTCCTTTCTTTTAAAATGTTTTCCTACTAGATTGCTGCCTCCTTTTTGGCACTTGATTGTGCTTTAAGCTTAAGTGTGCTTCAGTTCTAATAAACAGTCAGTGTGCTACCCATCCAAATTAAGGGAGGTCCCAAAGGGGATATTGAAGTAGTGCAATAAGGGGACTTGTGGAACAAACCTCTAACAGTATGATACTGCTGAACAGCTGCCCTGATTTGTCATCTATGACTGAGCTACAGAGCAGGGTTCTTAGGGCCAAGTATGGTAATTCTGCCTTCCTTCTTTGTCTCTGGCTATCTCCAGGGATATTTATCTTCTCAGGCATTCTTGACGCTTCTTGTGAGTTAAGACAGGGACAGGTATCCTGCCAGGGTACCAAGGGAACCTAAGATGGTGGGAAAGTTGGCTGTTCACCTCAATCTTACTTTTTTCAGTGCATAATCTGTGAGTTAAGGGGGGTGATTTTCTGTGAGCTTGGTGCTGGGCTGATTGTGGGGAGGGACATTGTTCATATGGAAGTCCAATTGTCTTACTATCTGCTTGGAATGTTTTCACTGGTCTATGACCCTAGAATGTGTCTCATCTTTGTTTTTGAGTTCTGGATATTGTGTACATTTGTTTTTGGCTTTCTGTTGGGGGAGTAAAGCCAGCTTGATTCTATATTGCCATTTTGGAACCAGAAATTACATGTTATTAAAACATCTTTGAGGGCTGTATCTAGTGTGTTTCCTTGTACATATACCTTCAAAAATATTTTTTGAGTTGTACCTACCCCCTCAAGCCACCATTTGTTCTTAGCTTGCCTATTTCTGACTCTGTTCTCCCATTACTTAGACATGTATTTATTCCAGTAGATATAAAAGTATGTGCAGCAAATTTGAGGATTGTGTTAAGTCTGTGATTGATAAAAATATTTTGAGTGATAAAATCAGTAGCCAAAAAAGCAGGCTGAGTTAAGAAAAATAGCAAGGTTAAATATAACATCAATCTAAAAGAAACCATTGGCAAAGAACTAGATAAAGAGAAAATGGTTGAGCAGTAGCCGATATAAGAAGAGTACCTAAAGGTTTGACTCCATGGTTAAACCTAAATGAGTCAACAGTATCAGTTGTTCTGTTCAATAATTTATTAGCAGTCAAGCTTGGGGAAGTCACTTGACTTCATAGAGAATTTATTCTTTCATTTATTAAATATTATTGAGCCAAAGAACTATGTAGCAGACATTTCTAGGCAATAGAATTGCAACTATGAAAAAGAGTACTTGGCCTCTGTCCTTATGGACTTAGACACATTAGTGAAATAATAATATTTGTCCAAATTATAGTAAAACAATAATATTCATCTTTAAATGTTACTGTACAGAAGATTAAATTAGAAAAGGACAAAAGAATAGAGAGAAATAGACAAATATTATGTGAGAGATTGAAAAATATAAATATAAATACACGCAAAAATATCTAATATATTACTTGGATATGTTTTTACCCTTGATGTTACTTCAGTTTCTCTGCAATGCAACAAGATGCAAATTCATTTATTGTGCTTGGTACCAGGAGTACATTTTTTTTTTTTAATCTAAGGATGCATGTCCTTCTTTGCTTTTGAAAATTTATTACTTACTGCATCTTCAAATATTTCTGTTCCTAAATTTTACCTTTACCTTATCTTCTGGAACTCCTACTATGTGTGTGTTGGAGATTCTTAATGTATCTTATGTATTTCTTGACTATTCTTTCTTGTAAAAAATGCCATTGTCCCTTTGTTCAGCATTCTGGGCAATTTGCCCAATATTTTCTCCTAAAACATAATGTCTCTTTTCAATGGCTTCACTCTAAATTAGCCAATATATTGCATTTAAAAATTGACAACTCTAGTTTTTATTTTATAAAGTTTTAAATATATATTTTACATCTGCTGTGGTTCCTTTAGCCTGTTTTATAATTTCCTCTTCATTTTATGCAAATTATTATTTTGTCTCTCTCGCCGAAAAACCAAAATGTACTTACTTGCCGTATAATCTCATAAAATTAAGTTTATTTGGGTGAATTTATGGCCTGATTTTTGAATTTTTTTGGCATTTTAGATATCTTCATGCATTTTTGGCATTTGGTTTGGTAAGATCATTTTGTGTGTGTGTGTGGAAGAGTTTGTGTTATTTCTTCCTGTCCCCCTACTTCAGGATTATTCTTCATAGTCTATTATTTTTCAGTTGTTTTCTACCAGCCCTGTGGTGTCCCAGACCAGATGCAAGTCTTATAATGGTATTGAGGGCTACTGTCCAGGAGCCATAGCGCAAATCTAGCCACTGGCGTTAGAGAGAGGCTTGGCTTGACTTTGATGAGGTTGTGCCATTCTCCTTCTGCCTCCCTGGGTCTAGAGCTTCTCATAAAGTTAGACCCTTTTCAAGAAGAAGTTGTGGGGGTTGCAACACTGCAGCCCCAATTTTAACCAATGACTCTGACTTTGTTGTACCATCTCACTAGTGAAATATTTAGTCCCTATTGTCATGCAAGATCAAAACTCCAAGCTACTGGGGCTTGCTTCTGGACCAACAGTAGAGCAGGCCTGTAGTTTTAGTTGTACATGTCATGTTCAATTTTCATTGTTTTTTTAGTCCACAGAGGTGTTAAATATTTTTGTAAACGTCCCTCTTTGTGTTTAAATAATTTCTTTTGCATTCATTTAACATGCTTGATCACTTTCAGAATGCTTAAATTTAGTTAATTTAAAACCAGAACTGAATTAAGGCAGCACATGTCCAGTTGCATTGATAATTACCTGGAGAAAAAACAGCAAAAAATACTGCACCTATTTACTAGTAGAAACTCCATAGCTTGACATTTATATACAGTTATCACTGTAAATCTTCAACCAGCACTAAGTTCAGCTGGCCTTTATTTTTTCTTAACACCTTCCTTTTTGAAGCACTTTCTTTGAGTTTTCATGGAATATTATTTAAAATTTAATATAATAAAAATATTGAGAGAGGGGAGAAAAATAACAATAAGAGCACAGTGTGATTTATCTCAATCCCACAATACTTAGATAATCTCAGTCTTACTAGAGGTCACTCTATGTAATTCAATATGCATCACACTAGTGATTTACTAAATATATTTTTTAAATTCTGGCTTTTTTTCTTATTATTAAGGTAAAATTCCTCCAGCTTTCCAGTAGGAAGGTAGAACAGCCCCACTCCTTAAATCTGTATCTCTAGTATCTAGTTCTTCACATATATCAGAATTCAATAAACATTTGTTCAATAATACTTGCAAAAGAGGCTGTGTACTTTCATCGCAGGCTTGTAGAATGAAACACAGTTGACCCTTTAACAACACGAGGAGTTTGAACTGTGTGGGTACATTTATATGCAAGTTAAAAAAAACGAACATTACAGTAAGTGTACCTGCCTCTTCTGCCTCTCATTTCACTTCCTCCACCTCTTCTGCCTCTGCCCGCACTCAGACAGCAAGAACAAACCTCCTCTTATTCCTCCTCCTCAGCTTACTCAATGTGAAGACAATGAGGATGAAGACCTTTATAATGATCCACTTCCACTTAATGAATAGTAAACATATTTTCTCTTTTATGATTTTCTTAATAACATCTTATTTCTTATAGCTTACTTTATTGTAAGAATATACCATATTATATGTGTAAAGTACAAAATATGTGTCAACCAATTGTTCATTTATTCGTAAGACTTCCAATCAGTAGCAAGCTATTAATAGTTAGGTTTCAGGGGAGTCAAAAGTTATATGTGGATTTTTGACTGTGCAGGGGTTCAGCACCCCTAACCTCTGCATTATTCAAGGGTCAACTGTACATGCATTTAACATTTCTAGCTGGGTGTGGTGGCTCATGCATGTAATCCCAGCACCTTGGGAGGCTGAGGTGGGCAGATCATGAGGTCAGGAGTTCAAGACCATCCTGGCCAACATGGTAAAACCCTGTCTCTACTAAAAATACAAAAATTAACTGGGCATGGTGGCTTGCGCTTATAGTCCCAGGTACTAGGGAGGCTGAGACAGGAGAATCGCTTGAACCTGGGAGGTAGACGTTGCAGTGAGCTAAGATTGCCCCATTGCACTCCAGCCTGGTGACAGAGTGAGACTCTGTCTCAAAACAAACAAACAAACAAACAAACAAAAATGTTTCTAGACACTAAGTATTTCATGAAAAAACCCAGGTAGTTGGAACAGTCGTGTCTCTACCATGTCTTACTGGAATGAACCATAGACAATGACACTTAACAGTCATTCCCACTGGATATTTATGGGGGCAGAAGTTTAATGTATAATAATACATAGATGTGCAATGTATGATTAAGCATACATTAGTTCATGTGGACAAGAGGCATGCACAATGTACATAGTTACAGCATTAATTTTGTGAGTTTTTTTTAATGCTGACGTAGCAGTTAAAATAAAATTATTGTACTCCACATAGAGAATTCAGGGAAGAGTTTAAGTAGACTTTCAGCTTGGGTGCTGGCCATGAAGTGAAATGCTTTTTTCCTGAAATTATCCTGGGGAGGAGGGTCCCCTCCATTTTTGGTTTATAAGACCCGAGTAATATAATTATACTATAAGGATGCCTTCATTTAAGCAACTTGTTTTCTGTTAGACTAGTGAGTGGCATACAAACAAGGATGAGAGAAAAGTATGTGATAGATGTTGCTTGGCTGATTATTATATTCAATATAACAATAAACGTAATGACTAGGAGATTTTTATGTCAAATTCTGTGTGCTTATTTATTAAATATCATTTGGTTTTGTATTATTCTTTCTGTATCTATTGCCATAGCACTAGTTTAGTCCTTTATAATTTTTTTTTGGTACAAATTCAATTACTTTTAACTGGTTTCCCTACCTTGAGTCTGTCTGATGGCTCTTAACATTTATGGGGTCTGGGACCTTTCTGAGAATCTGATGAGAACTCTGAAACTTCTTCCTTGAAAATGCATTCCTTGAAATCCACATGTTATATAAACTTCAGTGGGGTTTATAAGGCCTGAAGCTGGCATGTGGACTTCTAAGGTACTTCCATTTGAATCTATTAGATTTTTCTTATTCATCATCCACTTATGCATCAATGCTTTTGAGTATGCACTAAATTTGGTGCACTGTGTTAAGCTTTGGAAATACAAAGATAGATAAGAGATGAGCTTTACACTTAAAAAAATACTCATCATAGTCTAGACTAGAGGAAGAAATATGTCCCATGATGAGCTTTACACTTAAAAAAATACTCATCATAGTCTAGACTAGAGGAAGAAATATGTCCCATATATGTGATACAGTATTATAAGTATTTATGGGCTACAGAGGAGGCCCCATACAGAAAATTTTGGTTCTTTTAGGGGAATATTGAGTAAAGCCTTCATGAAACAGGTTAATCCTCCCAAAGGAATGCCTTTATTTTTCTATTCCTATATTCAAAAAACTGCGGTGTTGCTCTATTGAAATTTAAGAATCTTGTTAATGAGATTTCAATCTATTTTTGTCTTGTTAATTATCAGCCAAATCACATGAGGTAAATTACATAAAATCTTTGGATTTTAATTTTTCTCACCTATAATAATAAGAACAACAGTAGTAACAAACAAGAACTACTTTATAAAATTTTGGAGAAGAATAATATTAATAATAAGTTCATCTGCAAGCATTTTATAATGCTTTACATTTATTATTTCTAGTGTATCAAAATGGCTAAAGATGAAGACTTTGGGGTCAGCAAAATCTCTGATCTTTCCTGGCTTTGCCAATTTTTGTCTGTCTGATTTGGGGCAAGTAATTCGACCTGATTATTTATTTCCTCATCTGCACAAAAGGAATGGCAACATGCCTCCCAAGGATAACTGAAAGGATTAAATCAGACAACATAATTCATCTGAGCATGGTGCCTTGTACACTACTAGATGCTCTTATGACTATTGGTAAAAGTGTCTTTTTAGTGCGTGTAATTATCACCATTTATAGGTAAGGAAACTGAGGTCCATATAGTTAAATAACTTTCACATAAAGGTAATACAGGCATGGAAATGTACAGTTGGAATTCAAGTGTCTTTGACTTCAAAGGTTATGTTTAATTCAAGGCTTGGGAGGGGTTGATGTAGAGTTGGAGAGAGAACAAGGGAGAGCCGAGACGGCACTGGCATTTTTCTTGGTATGTAGTTATTAAATTCACTCTGTTTTCAAACATTCTGTTTCAGTTTGTATTTTCTACTTCAGCTAGTCTTATACATCATTGACTCAGAACAACTGCTTTATCTATGCTATGTCCTATCCTTGTCTTCTACTTTCAATTCCTACTCCTTTCCTGAGCCCTGGGGAAGACCCACTGCCTTTTGGAAGCTGTCTAGACCACATCTCCTGGGAGCAATCTTTTGTAGCCTTCGGGCTCCATAGCACTTATTTTCTGTATCACTTACTTGGCAATAATCTCACCCAGCTCTTTATTGTTACCTTTTAGGTCGATATATTTTTATCACCTCCCAGAGATCATACCTCTTTGTAAGTAGGAGCCATAATGTAACTCAGCTTGCAGCACTGTCTGACATATACTAACTTTCAATGCATATCTCATTATTGGTTGAGTTTTTTTGGGAGATGGTTTTAAAAGGCATCTTGCTTCAGTGTGAGCAGAATTATGAAATCATAATGTCAGTCATAGGGAAAATACAGTTCTATTTGTGTACCAAGCTTCTTTAGAAACATTTCTAATGTGAAGAGTAATGAACACTTTTTTATTTTTGTAGCTGAAAGATGAATGAAAAGATAATAGTAAGATGGCTTTGTAAAAAATAATGGCATCAAAGGAAATCTCATAAAATACTAGAGAATTTATCATTTTGCATTGCTTCTTTTTCTCTTTTTTTCCTGTGCTGGAAAAAATAAGTTACTAGAGCACTTTATGTGTCCCTCCTATAGCCTTGTTAATATAACAGTAACATTTGTAACAGTGTGTTATTTACTTGCCATATTTAACACATGGATGTCAGAGAGTGGGTACAATTCTCTGTTGAAAGTATATTATTCATTATGCAATCCTTCATACTGACTTGTGACACCATGTTATATAATTTAGGAGAAAAGATTACTTAAAGGTAAAAAATAAAGATGATGTTTTAATTTTTTTCTCAGTGGATTTCTTTAAACCTTAGGATGTTGCTTTTACAAATTATGGGTATGTTTTTGCTTTCTCCTTCTCTCTCCTTGTAATCAGACCATTTCTGGTAGATAAGAAAGACTTAGGGAATGAAAGACCGCAAACAGATGGGCACTGGCACCTTAGGTCTGATTTGATCATACTACATTCTGTCCTGGAGGAAATGTTGTTATTGTGGTAACTAGGCATAAGGCATTATGGTCATGCCATGTTGATTTTGGGAATCAAAAAATAACACTTTCACTCATGTCTGACAGAAAATCAGTTTACTTAATAGTTTTGCCCTTAACCTTAAGTGGAAGAAAATGGAACTAAAAAATTAAAATTTATATGGTTATTAAGGAATGATGAGATATTGTCTCACAGGAGATTTTGGCTCTGTGCTTGTGAAATAATGCATTTTTTTTGTTTTGTTTTTGAACGGCCAATTCTCGGCCTTCATTGTAGTTGACCTCTCAGAGCATATGATGCAGTTGCTCACACCCTCTTCCTTGATACCTTTTCTTCACATGGTTTCTAGGACATCAAATCCCTGTGGTTTTAAACCTACTTCACTGGCCAGTTTTTCTCAATCTTGTTAACTGATGCTCCTCTTCTGCCTGTTCCCTGATTGTTGGAATATCTTAGCACACTCACTTCCTTGGTGATTGCATCCAGTCTCATAGCT
Source organism: Sapajus apella (assembly GCF_009761245.1). Taxonomy (NCBI): domain Eukaryota; kingdom Metazoa; phylum Chordata; class Mammalia; order Primates; family Cebidae; genus Sapajus; species Sapajus apella. The sequence continues at coordinate 11,569,171 of NW_022436968.1, read as the reverse complement.
TATGAACTAAGTACATGCTAACAGATCACAAATTTATATCTCTTCCAGGTCTTTAGCCTGACCCACAGATGTCAGTATCTGCTATTGACTTGACTTCTCTATTTGAATGTCTAACAGATACCCCATGCCACACCTGTCCGAAGCCCTCCCCTTCCAGACCTATTTCATTCTCAGTATTCTCTATTTCATTTAATGGCACTTCCATCATTCCAGTTAGTAAACCAGAAATAGTGGTCTAATTCTTTACTCCTTTCTTTTACTGAAATACCACATCTAATCCATTATGAAATCCTGTTGGCTATAGTTTCAAAATATATATAAATTTCATTCAAATTTTATTACTTTCATTCTACCACTCTGACTCAAATCATCATCAGCTTTTGTCTGGATAACCATAATGGCATCCTAACTTAACTTGCCTGTCTCCTCCTACCATTGTCCCCCACATCCCAACCCCTTCAATGGTAAACCCAGCAGAGAAGCCAGAGGGATCTTTCTAAAAAGTGGGTCAGATCTTGCTGCTCCTTGCTCAAGACCTGAAGTAAGTTCCCTTTCTACTCAGAGAAAGCAAAGCTAAATTAGTGGCTTTAAGACGCAGCATGATCTCACCTCTGTTACTTCTCTGATTTTATCTCTAGCTACTCTTCTCCCTGCTTCTACCTTTGCTGGCCTCTGCTTTTTCCCAATACACAGGAACATTCTCAGCCTTTCCTTGGCCTACAATTCTCTTCCCCTATGTATCCTCCTTGCTATTTACTCCCTAAATGACATGCTTCCAATGAGGCCTATGTTTCCTGAGCACCCTATTTAAAATGGCACCACTTTTCCCCGTGTCTAACCACCCAACTTTCCAGATACCCCTTATCTTACTCTATTTTCCTTTTTTTTAAAGAAAGTATTTAGAAATTATCATCTTCTTACACAATATATTTTACTTATATCATGTTTATTTTTAAACTGTCTTTCTCTGTTGAATTGTAAACTTCATGTTTACAGTGGCCTGTCCTCATTTTGCTCATTGATGTATCCCAAGATGCTAGAAGGTTCTGGCACAATGTAGGCACTAATAAATATTTGGGTAATGAATGAATGAATGGGTGAATGAGTAGTGGAAAAGCAGTGACCTGACAGCTTCTTCATTGCTTGGTGTTATGGGCTACTTCAGTATTGGACAGATTGTCTCACCACAGTCTGATTATTGCTGTTTCTTTTAAAGAGAAAGGCTATTTGGCTAGTTAGGATTTTAGTGTATTTAATGGGCCTCATGAAACTCTTCTTACTCTTCTCCCTTCTGGGAGCCTTTATTTTGTCTCAATCTACTTTTCTTTCAATTTCCTGGCCACCAAAGAGGAGGTTATTGAGGAAATGGTAACTTTATGCTTTGATTGTACATTTGAATTGCTGCACAAAACTAGGAGTTGATATCACAACACCATTTTCTTTCCAAATACACCTGTACTATGATAAGACTTAAATAATTTCTGGGGGAAAATAATGTAAGTATTAACCTAAGTATGAGCACAGCTACCACGCAGTAATAAATACTCTTATCTGATATGTGGATCTTGGGGAGGTTTTCTGACTCCTTTGCATAGCACCTCTTCTAATTTCTGGGCCTCTGTGTTTATTGTGATAAGATAAGGCTGATTGCCACGGAAAGCAAGCCAGGCTGGGAAAGGTCTGGAGTAGGAGTGTAACTCTCACTAGTATTGCAGTGTGTAGTGTTTTCAGTAGTTATTGATATTGATTAATAATAAGAATAAAGGAAGCATGCTGTATTCTGTCCCAGTTTCTGAATATCATTGCACTAAATGGAAGTAGACTTTTCTGCCATTTCTTCTATCATTTAACATCTGTTTCTTATGGTGACCGAGAGTTAACAAATAAATATGTGCCATCTTATCATATAAGGAAAGCTTTTCTCTTTCTTTAAATACATTTTCATTTGATGGTATTTAGAATGTGGTAGATGATCTCCAAAGATGGCTGTCCAATAATTTCCCCATTTCCTGTAAGTGGGTTGCACTTCTCCCGTCAAGAGGAAAAGTCTATTCTCTGCACATCTCTCTCTCTTTAACCTGGGCTGACTTTGTAACTTGCTTTGAATAATAGAATCCAACAGACACAAAAGTCACCCTGAGCCAGTTCTGGGCCTGGTTTTAGGAAGAGTGGCAGCTTTTGATTTTGTTCCCCAAGAACCATTTGCCATGATGAGGGAAATCCAGGTTGTCCTGAGGGTGAGAAGAAACCCATGGAGAGGCCTTAGAAGATAAGTTCCTATATACAGATAGAGGTCACCTGGAGAAAAGCTGAGGGGGCCAGCTGACAATCAGTGCCAAGATTCCTGCCCTAGGATGAGATCTTGACTCTTCCATTCCAGCTCAGATACCAGATAAATGCAGCTGCACGAGTGACCCAAAATCACATGAAGTAGAAGAACCCATTCTAGCTATAGATTTTTGAAAAATAAATTGCTGTTGTTTTAAGCCATTAACTTTTGGGGTGGTTTGCTATATTGCAAAAAATAACGTATGCAATGAACTTTTGAGTGTCAGAGGAGTTTGTTTTAACCTTTAATTTCAGATCTTGCTTTAAGTTATTTGATGATTTTCCACAAACTTAAGAAAATGGTTTATTCCATTTGGAAAAGACATGTAGAGTAACTAGAAGATAGAGACTGCTGGTGGGTTGGAAAATGACAGAGCTTCTCGGGGTGTCAAGGAGGTGAGGCTGTCGGGTCTCTCTTGTCACGGGACTGCATGACCCCATGTCCACAAGATGACCTGGGAGAGAGATGTTTGTGGATGGAAGAGTGGGAATAAAGGCCAGAAGTTTGATTTTTTTTTTTTTTCCTTAGGATAAGTACAGGATTTTTCCTTAGGATAACTGACTGCTGTCTTGACACATTAAAAAGACAATGACTTGGTGAGATGAAATCTAGAGATAGAAACACCTTATTCACTGTGTATTAATGATAGATGTGTAGAGGGCAGGTATTCACTTAGGTTTGGATATAAATTATGAAGGGATTTTTCCCCAAAAAAGAAATAGCGATACATTTGAAATTGCTGGATGTGTTTTCTGATCTGTTTTCAAGAATTTTTACCTTTTTATAGACTCATTTCAACTCTGCATTTGAAACCAGATGGCTTATTCTTGAACTGCAAGACTGAATATATTAACCTTTAATGTAAATGCACTTACTCATTGAGCAGTTGGTTACTCCTACATCTTTCTAAATGACCTTGATGATAAAAAAACCACTTTTTGATTCCTACTTTTTTTTTAATGATTACTCAGAATTTTTATTGAAAGTTACCAAACCATCTGATTTAGATGTTTTAAAATGTAAAAGTCAGAAACAAGTTGGCATTGCTAAGGTACTATGTATGAAAGGGTTGCCACCACTCTATAATCTTGAGTTGTAAAGAAGCAATTTGAGTTATTTTCTGTGTGGGTTGGCAAGTAAGCTTTTTGCGGGCTAGAACTGGTAAAACAAAGATATACTCAAGCTGTGAAATGCATTCAAGAGTAAAAAGCAATAAACGACAAGAGTCCTGTTTTGTCAGATATGTTTGTGACTATTGTGCAGGTTCTGATTATGGGGAAAAATGCCTTTTAAAAATTTTGGAATGATGGGTCTCCCATAATGGAGATAGGTTGTTTTGGCTGCAGAAAAGAACAGATGGAAAGTTTTATCTTCAACTAGTGCTATCAGTTAGTTTCTCCTTATTACTTAAAAGTCATATGTTCTTAATAGTTTTTAAAGTTCAGTTCCTCCCCACCCCCCCACCCCCGTTTTATAGTCTTTTAAAACTTTTATATAACTACTATTTTCTGGTGCTGGCCTGTTCTAAAAGCTATTCTTGAATGTACTACAATCTGTAAAAGATCAGGAATTGTAAGAATTCCTTTCTGAATTGTATCAAGCTACTTAGCTCCATTTAAAAATCACCTTGATAGAGTTCAGTACAGCTGTGGCTAAATTCCACCAAATGTCAAAAGTTTTATTCATTGTTATTCTTTATGCTCAAGGAAAGAAAAGTAAGGCAAAATTATTCACTCCTATTAGGTTATTACTAGGGAGAAAATAAATAAATAAGTATGCTGAGATTGAAGTGCTTTGCAGGGAAGTGGGATGAAATACCTTGGCATTGATTGTTAAATATAAAAGTGGAAGGTAAATGTGGAATTAGGTGAAGGGGAAAGCATCTTTACAATTTGACTTTTTTTATGTTAAGAAAATGAGCTATTATTCTAGCTATTGCAAATCCAGTGGGTTCTTTCTTATTACCACATTCAAATCCTGTTTATATAAAGAACTCAAGGACATTTACTTCAACTAAAACTTTTCCTTTTAACGTGCATTAAAAAAATTACATTCTTTCTAAAACGGTGTTGCAATTTTAACCTCAGCAATTTTGCATACCATAGTTTTCACATTATAGGGACAGAGTTGAAGAGATTTTCTGACAACTTAATTGATTTGTTTTTAGTGTTCTTTGGCTTATGTTTTTGGGATAAAAATAACTGTTTGAGGTGATCTCATTTTAACTATGTAAGATTTCAAGTGCATTGCATACATGGATCTTAATCTTCATTTATATTTCAGAGTGTTCTTGTTGGTGACTGCAGAATTTGATTCTGATATTATTTGTTATTATTTTGTTGCTTGTCAGAAAGCAGATTTAGCAGTTTAAGGGAAAACCATCAATAAAAATTGCTTGCTTTCTTGATTTGGTTTCATCTATCAGCAAGAAATATTGATGTTTGTAGGCAGAAACTGCTTAGATTTTTCTTCCTGACCAAATGAGTATGAGGTGGCATTCATTACTCTAATGGATAAATGGCCTAGTGCCTATTGATATTATTCACGTTTGTTCACTCACTCTGAGTAAACTTTATTTTTTTCACTATGATATCTGAGGTAGTAATCAACTTGGCATTGTACTGTCTGAAGCACATAAAATTCATTCTGTCATTTTGTTTTAAAAATAGTTATTTAAAATATTAAGCCATTTTTTTGTAAAAACTGCTTTAAGATGCTTAATAAACCAGCATTTTTCCTATTTGTGATTTAATTGAAACATTTCAAAATGCATTCTGTTCATTAAACCTTCTTCATCTTTAAAGCTGGTAGTAATGCATTCTTTAAGCAGGTCTTTAAAAAGTATTAGAACATTTAGCATTTAATGTGTAAATTTTGGATGACTTTGAAATCTTTCAAATTACTATTTGCTAGATTATGGATAGGAATAATATTATGCCTATGTGGTTTTGGATATACTGATGCATTCTAATAAGATATAAAATTAAGATACAAAAATCAATGTTCTATGTATTTTGGTTAGACAATTTGATGAAAGAGAAACTTATGTACAATGGCAGCATAAAAGATAAAATAGGAATAATCTTAAGAAATGTGAAAGAACTATATGAAAAAAACCTTTGAAGACTTGATTATGTGAAATTATAATCTTTGTTCTTGGATAAGACAACTCCACATTACAGAGATGTTGGTTCTCTCCATGTCAGAGAGAATCCATGATCAGAATAACAGTGGCAATCAGTTTTCTTTTTTCTTTCTGGAGTTAGACAAGTTGGTAATAAAATTGATGTAGACAAATCATGAAAAAGGAACTCAGAAAATCCTAAAAAAGAACAGCAATAAAAGGGATATTAAAATATATTAGAAAGCCTTTATAATTAAACCAGTGTACTATTAGTGCATAATTTGATAGTCTAATGGAACAGAATGGAAGTTCCAGGAATAGACCCAAATGCATGGTGAAATTTAGTATCTAATAAAGATGATATCTAAGCTCTCTGTGGAAGAGATAAGCTTTAAAAAAAAATTGTGTTGAGAAAATTGGCCATTTCAAAAAAGATAAAATTGCATCTATGCTTTATATAAAACAGTAGAATAAACTACAAATGGATCAGAGACTTAAATGAAAAAAACAAAAGCATTCAAGTACCAAAAGATAACATCACTGAATTCCTCTACAGGAAAGACTTTCTATTTATGACTCAACTTTCAGAAGTAATAAAATGAAAGATTGATTAACTTGACTATATAAAACTTTTGCACAGGAAAAAATTACCAGCAAAGTCAAAAGACAAATTACTAACTAGGGAGAAATATTTATAACTTCTATAACAGACAATTGGCCAATTTACTTAATATGTGAAGGGACTAATAAAAAATGAGAGGAAATAAGGTCAAAACTTGATAGAAAAAACTGGGCAAAAGACATAAACAGTTCACAGAGAAAGATATCTAATGACATGTAAATATGTGAAAAGATATAAAGTACATTTTTACCTTTCAGATTAGGGAACACACAAAACTTTGAAATATACTTTGTTGCTGAGTCTGTAGAGAAACAGAAATTTATGCATACTGTTATTGTGAGGGCGAAATGTTATAATCCTTATGAAAGGGAATTTGGTAACATCTAATAAAATTAAATGTGCACTTACATAAGACCATTTTTAGGGACTTATTTTTGAGGTGCTTGTATACAAATATAAAATAACAAATATAGGGAGCTATTGATTTTGTCACTGTAAAAGAAAAATATGGTAAATAAATGCTCAGCTATAAAAAACTGGCTACACAGCACACAATAGAACACTATGCAGTCATGAAAACACTGTGTAGTCTCTAGAAATTGAGAGCAATTAATTTATGTAGTTTATTCTTATATGGAAAAAAATAGGTAGTTGTGGCAGGCAGCTTCTGATATATAGTTTAGTGGTCCCCACTTCCTGGGGTTTAAGGCCTTTGTAATACTCTCTCTTTGAGTGAAGGTGGACTTTGTGACTTGCTTCTCACAAATAAATTACTGCAAAAGTGATGGGGTGTTATTTCTATGACTAGGTTATAAAGACTGTGACCTCTGACTTGCTGATATTCTCTCTCCCTGGGTTATCTCCCATGCTTGCTTTAATGGAAAGATCTACCAGGAAAGCCTCTTGCAAACAGCCAGCAACAAAGTGAGGTTTTCAGTCCAGTAGCTTGTGAGAAACTGTATCATGCTAGCAACCATGGAGTGAGATAGGAACTGGGTACTGCTTCAGTTGAATGTTAAGATGACTGCAGCCTGGGCTGACACCTTGATTGTATCCGGGTTAAGGACCCTGGGCTGACACTGTAATGACAGTCTCATGAAGACTGTGAAGCAGAGGACCCACCTAGGTGAACTACGCCTGAATTCCTGACCCATGAAAACTGTGAGATATTAAATATGTATCATTTTAAGTTGGTAAGTTTTGCAGTCACAAGTTATGCAGCAATAGATAGATGACAACCATTACAACAGTATATATCTTTTGAATAATAAGAAAAAGTAAAAAAAGAAACCTATTTTTAAATAAAAGATACATGGGAAGGATAAATTAGCAGCACAAAGTCGAGATGTATTTGAAAAATTATTGTGAAATGGATTGAAACTGCATGACCTGATTGTCTTTAGCGTCCAAATACACAAATGCATTTTTAGCATAATCGTCGCTGTTTCAGCATAGTCATAGCCTCATAAACCCATAATATGAGTATTCATACAAATTTGCTGGAAATTAGTAATTCCAATTCATTAAAATCTTAAATATGTATATTTTGGTATTTTCTGGTGAGATTTTGGCTGTCAGCTCTGTGAAGCGTTTGTTTTTGCAGATATTCTGTGCCACAGAAGGCTGACTTGTTCTGTCTCATAATGACTTGACTTTGGTCACTGAAAAATGTTTGAGTTAAATAGTCCCTGTTTGTTTTCAGCTTTTACTAAAACACATTTATGGAAGAAATTTAACAAAGATTTAGCAAGTCTTTGAGATAATTTTTGTTTTAAAGAATGATGAAACTACTACTCAGAGTGATTCTTTTCTTGGACTGAAGCTCCCAATCAAAAATATATACAATTTACAAATTAGGCTTCAATTTTTCTTTCATAAACTCTCACAACTTGCTGTGTCATTCTAGTTGTTTGGTAAAGGATGGCCACACATAAAACTAAAAGATAATTGGTTAATGAGCTTTTTGTGGAGTAGGCAAAAGAACCTTTCCTTTTAAAGTTGCGGAGTGAACTTATAGTATGTTACATGAAGGGGAATAGCTTAAGTGTAAAGTAACAACCTTTTGAAAATTCTTAACATACAATATCACTGCCTTTTTTTTTTTTTTTTCCAAAGAAGAGCTTTTGGAAGTTTAGTTGAGTTAATTACCTTATGAAAAAAATTTCAAAACTGTTATATCAAAAATATACCTGTACACAGATTTTTATGTCAGCACAATTCACAATTGCAAAGCTGTGGAACCAAACTAAGTGCCCATCAACTGATGAGAAAATAAAATGTGATCTATGTGTGTGTGTGTATATGTGTATGTGTATATACATATATATATGTGTATATATATATGTGTGTATATATATCGTGTGTGTATATAGATATGCATATATTCCTATATGTACTCCTATATATACTCCTATATTCCTATATATGTAAAATGGAATAATACTTCGCCATAAAAAAGAATGAAACAATGTCTTTTGCAGCAACTTAGATGGGGCTGGAGGCCATTATTCTAAATGAAGTAACTCAGGAATGGAAAACCAAATACTACATGTTTTTCACTTAAAAGTGGGAGCTAAACTATGGATATGCAAAGGAATACGGAGTGCTATAATGGATATTGGAGACTCAGATGGGCTAAGGGTGGCAGGGGGATAAAATGTACATATTGGGTACAATGAGCACTACTCAGGGGATGGGCATACTAAAATCCTAGACTTTGCCACTATATAATTCACTCACGTAACCAAAAACCACTTGTATCCCTAAAGCTACTGAAAAAAAAAGCGATAAATAAATTTTAAGAAATGTAAAAAAATATAGAAAAATGTTCTCTGGTTTTATCCTTGGGCTATTTACTCGTATGCATATGGAGACATCCATTAGAGCTATCTTGAAGCTTGAGTTTCTGTCAAACATAATCTAATGTATCTAAGTGCTCAGGCAACCATAAGAGAAAGTATATACACATCCATGCATTTTTAACTATTTAAAAAAGTGATACAGTGAACCCTCTGAAAATGAAGGATGGTGCCATTGATATGGTTTGGGAAAAGTACCATTTTTCTTGGCTCATTTATCTCTCTTATCCACAAAGACTTGTTAAAGGCATTATATTGGCAGGCTAGGGAGGAATTAAAGCAGTAACCCTAACTTTCTCAAGTATCTGAGGGAAATGTACTGTAGAAGTGATCCAAGACTCCATTAACTTAAGTCGGGCTGTAAAAAAAAGAACATTTCAGGACATGATGAATTGTGGGTATGACACACTGGATAAAGTAGCCTATTTGGTTCAGTTTGTGCTAAATTGAATTTTGTCTCATTGGTGTACAGTGGCATGATCTTGACTCATTGCAACCTCTGCCTCCTGGGTTCAAGTGACTCCCCTGCCTCAGCCTCCTGAGTAGTTGGGATTATAGATGCATGCCATGCCCAGCTAATTTTTGTATTTTTAGTAGAGATGAGGTTTCACCATGTTGGTCAGGCTGGTCTTGAACTACTGACCTTGTGATCTGCCCTCCTTGGCCTCCCAAAGTACTGGGATTACAGATGTGAGCCACCATGCCTGGACTTGTTTTTCCTTTGGTTAGATAAGAAATTGTTTTGATGGCTTTTTCCTAGGAAGCTTATGATGAAAAAAAAGAATATTAATATTAATAATTAATATTAATATTAATCTGAAAATCCTGGGCCTGATTCCTCCTCTAGCATGAACAGGAGCATATACTAACCCTAATTGGGTGATTCTATACTTGGATTCAATGGAAACATACACTCTTTCTTATAGGAGGCAGATAGTCATGTTTTTAAATTTGATGTGAATTAAAGTAAGATCTGGGACATGCTACTGTCCTACTAGAGAGTTATCGTTAATGCAGGTTGTTGACTTTGTAACTTTTTTTTTTCAATCTTCCTTAATAACTCAAGCTATAAAGGTACTTGGGTAAAGTAGTTGGAAATACATGGAGAAAGAACATTCTCCAAGCAGGAAGAAATGAAGAGAAATTTCCCAAGATAAAATGGACTGTAATTGCTGTGTGGCTGGAAGCCCAGGTCCATGGTCAGCTTTGGCTGTTTGGAAGCAGAGAAGGAAATGAGAAGATCATCAAGAAAGAAGGGATGAAGCGTGTCTGAAATTTTGTTGAGTTAGACAAGTAAATTAAATCTTTGGCAGTTCAGGCAGACAGCACAGATGCGAAATTGTAGCCCTTAAAAAAAAAAGGAAATAGAACATAAGACTTTTGCTACACATGTGATTAAATCTCATGGGTCCATGGAGAGGAAAATTGAGATGCCGGAGAAACAAATGATGCTGTAAAAACTGAAGTGCACTGGCTGAGGCAGAGGGTGAAGATTCCTGAGGGAGATAAAGTTGTTTTAATGATTTCTACTTGGAGCTAACTATGAAGATAAGCTGGAACTCCCCCCTGTTGAAGAATATAACCTACTCTTATAACCACATGTAGCCAATATTCTAGTAATTTAGTAGTATGTATGAATGTATGCAAATGTATATTAAAAATTACTATTAGCCAAATAATATTCAGTGCTTGAGAAATTAGAATTGCAACAGACAATAGAATCAGATGCAAATATAACTGATTATCTTTTCATCCTTTAAAGGCTGAGAAAACGTTTACTCCTTGATGTGGTTTGGCTACGTATCCACCCAAATTTCATCTTGTACTTCCCATAATCCCCCTATATAATAGGAGGGACCTGATGGGAGGTAATTGAATCATGGAGGCAGTTCCCCTCTGCTGTTCTTGTCATAGTGAGTGAGTTCTCATGATATCTCATGGTTTTATAAGAGGAATTTCCTCCTGTGCTTGGCACTTCTCTCTCCCGTCGCCGTGTGAAGAAAGATGTATTTGCTTCCCCTTCCATCATGATTGTAAGTTTCTTGAGGCCTCCCCAGCCATGTGGAACTGTGAGTCAATTAAATATATTTCCTTTATAAATTACCCAGTCTCAGGCAGTTATTTATAGGAACATTAGAATGGACTAATATAGTCCTTCTATCTATGGTTTATTGAATATTTAAATAAAGAATGTGATAAAATTTGTATCATTTTTGTATTTTCTGATATGGATTGAATCTGTGGCTCTGCTGAAATCTCATGCCAAATTGTAATTACCCCAGTTTTGGAGGTGGGGCCTGGTGGGAGGTGATTGGATCATGGGGGCATTTTCTCACGAATAGTTTGCACCATCTCTCCTGGTACTGTCCTTGCCACAGTGAGTGAGTTCTCATGAGAGCTGGTTGTTTAAAAGTGTGTGGCTCTTCCCCCACCTCTTGCTCCAGCTTCTGCCATGTAAGATGGCTGCTTCCACTTTGCCTTCTGCCATGAGGAAAAGCTCCCTGAGGCCTTCCCACAAGCAGATGTTGCTATGCTTCCTGTACAGCCTGCAGAACCGTGAGCCAATTAAGCCTCCTGTCTTATAAATTACTGAATCTCAGGTGTTTCTTTATAGCAATGTAAGAACAGACTAACACATTTCCCAAACCCATTATTCCTCCTGTGTGTGTGTGCGCACATGCACGCACAGGAAATCACACCGAATCTGTTGGTCCAGAGTCTCATTGATACAAATCCCTTTGCATGACAGCCAGTTGCGGACTGATTTTTTCATTCAATTCCTTATTTCCCTAACTGCCCTGCTCACTGCTTAACACTTACCTCTCTCTCTGCAAGCTTCTTTGCAAGCTGCTTCTTTGCTTCTGGTACGCTGCTTGAGTGGTCTGTGGTGTTGGTGGGCTACAATCTGTGTAAAAGGGGTTATGAAAAAAGTATCATGCTGTCTTCCATGTATATGTTGAAGGGATCTCAGATAGTTGAAGGGACCTCCAAGCAAAACATAGTTTGTAGGGAATATGGAAGACAGGACACATGGTGTGCAGGAAATATGGGGAAAAAAAAAAAAAACAACTGTCATGAGAATCTGTTGAAAAATATTAGGCATTTAAGGTTGACTTGGAGTAATTACTGGATAAGTCTGTGAAAGTCTGCAAACAGTAAGAGTAATTTTTTCAAGGAAAAAACATCTCTACTCTTGTTAAGGCACAAAAAAGAACATGCAACCCTCCAGAGGAGAAATCCAGAGCAGGCCAAAAGAGGAACACTTATCTTAACCACAATTATTTAAAAGTTTCAGAATTTCCTCTGTAGGAGAATTTGAAACTGGTATCAGAATTCCACTGTATATTATGTACAATATATTTATACGTCCTAAATTTACAATGTGTTATACATCCTAAACAAGGTATAATGTAGAAGGCTGCTTACTGTTCTCATTGAGTTCAGTCATTTACAACTTACATTTCTTTTTTAAAAATAAATATTTGAGTTAAAGGACCATTTTGAGTCTCCTAATGACTCATATTCAGAGTTATGAATATACTGGCTGACTTTCATGAAGTGAAGATTCTGATGTCCAGAGTAAATAAGCAAGCAACATCGTTTACCAAAAAGTGAAACCAAAATTAAAGTGTGTGAGTTATGTGAGTATTGGAGTATGTGAGTATTAGAGTATTCATAGAACAGGATTTATTTCCAGTAGAATTTTTAAATTTTAATATATATTTTTTATAGTAGATGAGATCCTCTCATGTGCTCTAATTTTGCTTATGTCTTTCTCTTGTATCCTGTCTCTGAATTCAGTCTTATAGAAGAATTAACACATTAAATGAGTTCAAACATCACTATAAACACAGCATATGTTGTTGGGTTTTTGCTAAAATGCACAATCGAACTGATATTCCTTGACAGGTTACTATTCTTGTTTTAACACATAGTTTAAATTAGTTTTCAAAAAATGTCTTTGAAAGTCACTGTTTTCTTTGTGTGTATATTTTTTAAAAATAAGATAGTCACTAATGGGCAATCTCAAAATGTTAGAACACTTTTTGGGGGGCTGTTAAGCGTATGGAGTGCTTACACTTTCAGAAAGTTATGAATTAATGGAAAATAAGGTTCTGTTATGCACTGGTGCTGCAGCTTTGCAGCATAATGTATCTTAGGCTGATTATAATTCGTTTTTCATCAGGAATGTACATGATCAAAGCTTTTGGATTTAGAATTATTTGGCTGAAATGATATGAAATTAATGTCACTATTTCAGTTATTCCATCTTCTCTCTGTTCAAATAATGATGGTAATGGTGTGCTAAAGTGGGTTGTCCATCTCTGATTATAGCTAATTAATTCTGCATGTATTCATCCAATACATAAGAATCTCAGAAGTTTTCCATGGGACTTATTAACAGGATCAACCATTTTACCTCACAAATATTAATATTTAAAGTCCTGGCTCATTTCTTTCTCTTTTGGAACTCTTTGACAATGTGCTAAGTATAAGAGAGAGAACATGAAAACTTTTTAGACTTATTTTTAAATTTCAAAGAATAGAGAAGTATTTTAATTCAATCAATGTAGTGGCCTCTAGCCTATGTCATTGATCTTAATTGTAGTTAATAAATATGTTAGTTTAAACAATAAGAATACCAATGGACACTGGTCATCAGTCAGGGAATGTTATGTATGTCTTTGCATCACTAAAAAATTCTTTCCAGTGGCCTTTCTTGATATTCATAAGTCATTAAGAGTGCTTCAAGGAGCAAGACTTTCAATCTTCAGTAGGACGGAATACCTTGGGAGGAGTTCATTCATCTGATTCTTTTCTGAATATTTCAGCTGAGCAGAATTCATCTGATTCCTTTCTGAATATTTCAGCCGAGCAGCACCCTTTTGGAAATGAAGTGGGTGGAAACATGAAAGAAAAATAAAATAATATGAAATGCAGAAAAAGAGTTCTGTAAAAGGGACTGAAGAATAAGAAACTACCTTTTTCTAGTTGAAAGTTTGCCTGCCTAGTCTTGATGATGAAAAATAATATTATGTGAAAAACAGACTGTCAACATAACTCAATATTATTTCCCCCAGAATTAGTTACTTGAGTGATCCACTCCACAACTGAACTGGAATTTTGTTTGCAAAATTTAAAAAATAATACATCTATATCTAATCTATATGTACCTTATGACATTCCTTCAAAAATTAAAAGTATTTTTCCTTAGTTGACACAAATACACATATAAGCATGTAAGTGCATAGTATGGATAGATATCAACTAAATAAAATATGCTTCAATCTATAATTATATATTTATAAATATAGGCTTTTGTGAAATTTAATTATTGAGATTAAAAAGCAAATTGCTAGATTCTCCCAGAATGTAAACTCCCCTTGAGGACTCAGGTACTTAGAGAAAAATATATAGCCTTCCCCAGTCTGCTGATTTACTAGCTAATAGTATAGAGGTACTATTGTATTTTTTCCTTTTTTACATAAATTCATTCATCTTAAATCACTTTATGCTTATTTGATATAAGAATATATAAGTAGTGTGAAAATTACTGGGTTATTATTTAGCCTTTATTCATTCTTATCGTTTATATTTAGAAGTTTTTTTTTTAAGCAAGAATTTTATGCACTAATTTAAAACTCCTGGCAAAACCAGTCTTTTCAGTGAGTCAGATCAAAGAACATAGTGTAGGAAGTTATAAGACTTCATTTAGCATAACGGCACCACAGTGGGGGAAAGCAGACGTCTGGGAATAGAAAGCCTCAAGTTCATGTCCTGGCTCCCTTTCCTAGTAACTCCATGAGTTGGGGGAGTCACTTAAAAATCCATAAGCTTCAGTTTTCTCATGGAAATTGGAAATAAAATACCTTCTATTTCTTCTGTACCATTGAATATTTTATGTGAAAATACTTTGAAACCAGAAAGTGCCATACAAATATCAAGCATTACTGTAACTTCAGGAGTTAAAGCATTCTTTGAAACAATTATTTCAAGGCATGATGTTTTGTACAAAATAAGAGATAAGCTGAATTTTTTTTGAACTGCTGTGGGTTTTTACCTCTTTAGGATGACCTTAGACAGAAGATGTCTTGGTCTATTTTGCATTGCTATAAAGGAATACCTGAGGCTGGGTAATTTATAAAGAAATTTTAGCTTATAAACATTTTGGCTTTATAGCGATAATTGGCTCATGGTTCTGCAGGTAGTATAAGAAGGATGATACATACAGAGGGTGCTATGCTCTTTTAAACAACCAGCTCTCAAGGGAAATATTAGAGCAAGAACTCACTCATTACTGCAAGGAGTGTACCAAGTTGCTGATGAGGGATCTGCCCCCATCACCCAAACACCTCCCACCAGGTTCCACCTTCAACACTGGAGATCAAATTTCAACATAAGATTTGGAAGGGATAAATATCCAAACTATATCAGAAGAATAGAGAAGTTTTTTTTTTTTTTAATGTCTACAAAGTGTTATTTCCATAATCTTTTTATGGTTTAATGTCAACAATGAACAATAATAAGTAGGACATAGCATGAGTTATCCTGTTAAATGGAATGCTGAGTTACCCAGAGGTAAAATTTAGAAGGACTTTAGAGTATTACTGAAATCAGGGCACTCAAAAAGTTATTTTTGATATTTTAAAGAAGGTTTTGGAGCATTTTCCCTGCAGGGAAAGAACGGAAGTTTTCTTTAACTTCCTTATATTTATTTACAGTCAATACTGTTCTTTTTGTTTATTTTATGTGAGGGCAGGATTATATTTTTAGCAGATAGGGGCCTCAAAAATCCTAATTTGGTCCTGTACATAATCTTCGAGATAGCTTCAAAACAGGTAAGCATTACTGTTTTAATAATTCTACATTTTTTGAGGTATAATTTATATATTATAAAATTTGTTATTTCTAAGCACCCAATTCAATACTTTTCATAAATTTTTATTGTGCAACCATCACCACAATGTTCCAGAGCATTTCTTTCAGCCTAAAAAAAATTCTCTCCTGTCAGTTTGCAGTCATTCCCTGTTTCCATCTGCAGCTGCAGGTAACCACTAATCTGATTTCTGTCTATATAGATTTGCCTTGTGTGCAGAAACCTCATAGAAATTAGATCATACAGTATGTAGTTTTGTGTCTGGTTTTTTTCACTTAACATAATGTTTTTGAGGTTGATGGATATTGTAGCATGTATATCAAGAGTTTGTTTCTTTAAATGCTGCTAAATAATAGTTTGTTGTGTGGATATGTCACATTTTGTTTATCCACTCACCAGTTAATGCATATTTTCATTATTTCCAGTCTGGGATTTTTATGGATAAAGCTACTGTAAGCATTTGTGTACAATTATTTGTTGGACCTAAGCTTTGTTTCTATTGTGTAGATGCCCAGGAGTGAAATTTCTGGATTGCATGGTAAGGATCTGTTGAACATTTTAAGAAACTGCAAAATTGGTTTTCAAAGTCATCGCTTTATTTTAAATTCTCACTAGAAATGTATCAGGGTTCAGTGTTTTCATATCATTAGTATCATCAGTCTTTTGAATTATGACATTCTAGTGAGAGAGTAGCATCTGATTATGGTTTTAATTTGCTTTTGCCTTTGACTAATGATGTTGAGTATCTTTTCATGTGCTTATTAAATACTTGTATATCTTCTTTGGTGAATTGTTTATGTAGACCTTTTTGCCCGTTTTTTAACTCTGTGTTTTCTTATTGACTTGTAAGCATTCTTTATATATTCTATGTAGAAGTCCTTTATCAGATATATGATGACATATGATTTGCAAGTAATTTCTGCTAGATTGTGGGTTGTGTTTTCATTTTCATTTTATTCATTGCTTTTCTTTTGAAGAGCAAAATTTTTAACTATGATCATGTTCAACTTACCAGTGTTTTATGGATCCTACTTTTAGTGCCATATATAACAAATCTTATGCTTAATACAATGTCACAAACATTTTCTCTTATGCTTTCTTCTAGAAGTAATAAATTTTCATTTAAGTCCGATTTATTTTGATTTTTATGTATGATGTGAGATAATTATATATAAAATGCATATGTGAAATAATTGTATATACTATATATGTATATACACAAAAATCAGTAGTTTTCCTCACATTATACACAAAAATTCTATCTATATTTGGCACATAAGTAGACACTGCCCATCACACGTTTGATGAAAATACTATTTTTTCTCCATTTAATTGTCTGGCACCTTTGATAAAATTAGCTGATCATATATTTTTGGGCTCTATTATGTTCCATGGATCTTTATGTTTATCTTTACGCCAAAACCACACTGTAGATTACTGTAACTTTGTAATAAGTGTCTAAATCAGGCAAGTAAATCCCCTGGTTTTCTCCTTTTTAAAAAATTGTTTTGACTGTTCTAAACCCTTCACATTTCCATATAATTTTTAAGTTCAGATTGTCAAGTTCTACAAAAATGGCTGTTGGAATTTTAACAAGAATTGTACTAAATTGATAGATTATTTTGGGGGTAAATTACAGTGTTATCAATCCACACATGCAATATACCTTCCCATTTACTTATATCTTCACAGTTCACATCTTTCCTTGCCATCTGATACTTATTTTTCATTTTCTTTTCTTACTGCACTAACTAGAAACTACATTATAATGTTGCATAGAAGTGGCAAAAAAAAAAAAAAAAATCAACACCTTGTCTTGTCCCTAATCTTAAGTGTCCTTTTCCTGTAGGTCTACCTTTTCAGACTTTGCTTCCCTATTCATCTTTTTTTTCCCCATTTATTTATTTTATTGCATTTTAGGTTTTGGGGTACATGTGAAGAACATGCAAAATTGTTGCATAGGTACACACGTGGCAGTGTGATTTGCTGCCTTCCTCCCCATCACCTACATCTGGCATTTCTCCCCTTGCTATCTCTCCCCAGCTTCCCAACCCCCACCCTCCCTCCCCTATTTCCCCCCAACTGACCCCAGTGTGTAGTGCTCCCCTCCCTGTGTCCATGTGTTCTCATTGTTCAACACCCGCCTATGAGTGAGAACGTGCATTGTTTGATCTTCTGCTCTTCTGTCAGTTTGCTGAGAATGATGGTTTCCAGGTTCATCCATGTCCCTACAAAGGACCCAAACTCATCGTTTTTGATGGCTGCATAATATTCCATGGTGTATATGTGCCACATTTTCCCTATCCAGCCTATCGTCGATGGGCATTTGGGTTGGTTCCAGGTCTTTGCTATTGTAAACAGTGCTGCAATGAACATTCGTGTGCATGTGTCCTTATAGTAGAACGATTTGTAAACCTTTGGATATATACCCAGTAATAGGATTGCTGGGTCAAATGTAATTTCTATTTCTAGGTCCTTGAGGAATCGCCACACTGTCTTCCACAATGGTTGAACTAATTTACACTCCCACCAACAGTGCAAAAGAGTTCCTATTTCTCCGCATCCTCTCCAGCATCTGTTGTCTCCAGATTTTTTAATGATCGCCATTCTAACTGGCGTGAGATGGTATCTCAATGTTGTTTTGATTTGCATTTCTCTGATGACCAGTGATGATGAGCATTTTTTCATGTTTGTTGGCCTCATGTATGTCTTCTTTTGTAAAGTGTCTGTTCATATCCTTTGCCCACTTTTGAATGGGCTTGTTAGTTTTTTTCTTGTAAATCTGTTTTAGTTCTTTGTAAATTCTGGATATCAGCCCTTTGTCAGATGGGTAAACTGCAAAAATTTTTTCCCATTCTGTTAGTTGCCGATTCACTCTAATGACTGTTTCTTTTGCTGTGCAGAAGCTGTGGAGTTTGATTAGGTCCCATTTGTCTATTTTGGCTTTTGTTGTCAATGCTTTTGGTGTTTTGGTCATGAAGTCCTTGCCTACACCTATGTCCTGAATGGTTTTGCCTAGATTTTCTTCTAGGGTTTTTATGGTGTTAGGTCTTATGTTTAAGTCTTTAATCCATCTGGAGTTAATTTTAGTGTAAGGTGTCAGGAAGGGTCCAGTTTCTGCTTTCTGTACATGGCTAGCCAGCTTTCCCAACACTGTTTATTGAACAGGGAATCTTTTCCCCATTGCTTGTTTTTGTCTGGTTTGTCAAAGATCAGATGGTTGTAGATATGTTGTGTTGGCTCCGAGACCTCTGTTCTGTTCCATTGGTCTATATCTCTGTTTTGGTACCAGTACCATGCTCTTTTGATTACTGTAGCCCTTTAGTATAGTTTGAGGTCCGGTAGTGTGATACCTCCCGCTTTGTTCTTTTTGCTTAGAATTAACTTGGCTATGCGGGCTCTCTTTTGGTTCCATATGAAGTTTAAGGTGGTTTTTTCCAGTTCTGCGAAGAAGGTCATTGGTAGCTTGATGGGGATAGCATTGAATCTGTAAATTACTTTGGGCAGTATGGCCATTTTCATGATATTGATTCTTCCTAACCATGAACATGGAATATTTCTCCATCTGTTTGTGTCCTCTCTTATTTCGTTGAGCAGTGGCTTGTAGTTCTCCTTGAAGAGGTCCTTTATGTTCCTTGTTAGTTGTATTCCTAGGTATTTTATTCTCTTTGTGGCAATTGTAAACGGAAGTTTGTTCTTGATTTGGCTCTCTTTACATCTGTTATTGGTGTATAGGAATGCATGTGATTTTTGCACATTGATTTTGTATCCTGAGACTTTGCTGAAGTTGCTTATCAGTTTCAGGAGATTTGGGGCTGAGATGATGGGGTCTTCTAGATATACAATCATGTCATCTGCAAATAGAGACAATTTGACTTCCTCCTTTCCTATTTGAATGTCCTTTATTTCCTTTTCTTGCCTGATTGCTCTGGCTAGAACTTCTAATACTATATTGAATAGCAGTGGTGAGAGAGGGCATCCTTGTCTGGTGCCACATTTCAAGGGGAATGCTTCCACTTTTTGTCCATTCAGTATGATATTGGCTGTTGATTTGTCATAAATAGCTTTTATTATTTTGAGATACGTTCCATCAATACCTAGCTTATTGAGGGTTTTTAGCATAAAGGGCTGTTGAATTTTGTCAAAAGCCTTCTCTGCATCAATTGAGATAATCATGTGGTTTTTGTCTTTGGTTCTGTTTATGTGGTGATTTACGTTTATACACTTGCGTATGTTGAACCAGCCTTGCATCCCCGGGATGAAGCCTACTTGATCATGGTGGATAAGCTTTTTGATGTGCTGTTGCAATCAGCTTGTCAGTATTTTATTGAAGATTGTTGCATCTATGTTCATCATGGATATTGGCCTGAAGTTCTCTTTTCTTGTTGAGTCTCTGCCGGGTTTTGGAATCAGGATGATGTTGGTCTCATAAAATGATTTGGGAAGAATTCCCTCTTTTTGTATTGTTTGGAATAGTTTCAGAAGGAATGGTACCAGCTCCTCTTTGTATGTCTGGTAAAATTCATCTGTGAACCCGTCTGGACCTGGGCTTTTTTTGGGTGGTAAGCTCTTAATTGCTGCCTCAACTTCAGACCTTGTTATGGGTCTGTTCAGGGTTTCAGCTTCTTCCTGGTTTAGGCTTGGGAGGAGGCAAGTGTCCAGGAATTTATCTATTTCTTCCAGGTTTATTAGTTTATGTGCATAGAGTTGTTTGTAATAATCTCTGATGATGTTTTGAATTTCTGTGGAATCTGTGGTGATATCCCCTTTATCGTTTTTTATTGCATCAATTTGGTTATTCTCTCTTTTCTTTTTTATTAATCTGGCTAGTGGTCTGTCTATTTTGTTGATCTTCTCAAAAAACAGCTCCTGGATTTATTGATTTTTTGAAGGGTTTTTTGTGTCTCTATCTCCAGTTCTGCTCTGATCTTAGCTATTTCTTGTCTTCTGCTAGACTTTGAGTTTTTTTGATATTGCTTCTCTAGCTCTTTCAGTTTTGACGATAGGGTGTCAATTTTTGATCTCTCCTTGCTTCTCATGTGGGCACTTATTGCTATATATTTTCCTCTAGAGACTGCTTTAAATGTGTCCCAGAGATTCTGGCATGTTGTGTCTTCATTCTTGTTGGTCTCGAAGAACATCTTTATTTCTGTCTTCATTTCATTGTTTATCCAGTCAACATTCAAGAGCAAGTTGTTCAGTTGTCATGAAGCTGTGCAGTTCTGGGCTAGTTTTTGAATTCTGAGTTCTAACTTGATTGCACTGTGGTCTGAGAGACTGTTAGGATTTCCGTTCTTTTGCATTTGCTGAGGAGTGATTTACTCCCAATTATGTGGTCAATTTTAGAGTAGGTGTGATGTGGTGCTGAGAAGAATGTATATTCTGTGGATTTGGGGTGGAGAGTTCTGTAAATGTCTATTAGGTTTGCTTGGTCCAGGTCTGAGTTCAAGTCCTGGATATCCTTGTTAATTTTCTGTCTGGTTGATCTGTCTAATATTGACAATGGGGTGTTAAAGTCTCCCACTATTATTGTGTGGGAGTAGTCATTAAGAACTTGCCTTATGTATCTCGGTGCTCCTGTCTTGGGTGCGTATATAATTAGGATCGTTAGCTCTTCTTGTTGCATTGATCCTTTTACCATTATGTAATGTCCCTCTTTGTCTCTTATGATCTTTGTTGCTTTAAAGTCTAATTTATCAGAGATGAGAATTGCAACTCCTGCTTTTTTTTGCTCTCCATTTGCTTGGTAAATCTTCCTCCATCCCTTTATTTTGAGCCTTTGTGTATCCTTGCATGTGAGATGGGCTTCCTGGATACAGCACACCGATGGGTTTTGTCTTTTTATCCAATTTGCCAGTCTGTGTCTTTTGATTGGGGCATTTAGTCCATTTACATTTAGGGTTAATATTGTTATGTGTGAAGTTGATACTGACATTTTGGTGCTAGCTGGGTGTCTTGCCATTTAGTTGAGCTTGTACTTGTTGTTCCTTTATATGTGTAGAGCCTCTTTCAGGAGCTCTTGTAGAGCTGGCCTGGTGGTGATGAAATCTCTGAGTACTTGCATGTTCACAAAGGATTTTATTTTTCCTTCACTTATGAAGCTTAGTTTGGCTGGATAGGAGATTCTGGGTTGAAAGTTCCTTTCTTTAAGAATGTTGAATATTGGCCCCCACTCTCTTTTGGCTTGTAGGGTTTCTGCTGAGAGATCTGCTGTGAGTCTGATGGGCTTCCCTTTGTGGGTAACCCGACCTTTCTTTCTGGCTGCCCTTAGTATTTTCTCCTTCATTTCAACCCTGGTGAATCTGACGATTATGTGCCTTAGGGTTGCTCTTCTTGACGAATATCTTTGTGGTGTTCTCTCTATTTCCTGGACTTGAATATTTGCCTGCCTTGCTAGGTTGGGGAACTTTTCCTGGATAATATCCTGAAGAGTATTTTCCAGCTTGGATTCATTCTCTTTGTCACATTCAGGTACGCCTATCAAACGTAGATTAGGTCTTTTCACATAGTCCCACATTTCTTGGAGTCTTCGTTCATTCCTTTTTACCCTTTTTTCTCCAGTCTTGCCTTCCCGTTTTATTTCATTGAGTCGATCTTCGACCTCTGATATCCTCTCTTCTGCTTGGGCAATTTGGCTGTTGATACTTATGCATGCTTCATGAAGTTCTCGTGTTGCATTTTTCAGCTCCATCAATTCACTTGTATTCCTTTCTATTTTGTACATTCTCGTTTGCTTTTCGTCAAATCTTTTTTCAAGTTCTTAGTTTCTTTGCATTTGGTTAGAACATGTTCTTTAAGTTCACAGAAGTTTCTTACTACCCACATTCTGAAGTCTGATTCTGTCAATTCATCACACTCGTTCTCCCTCCAACCTTGTTCCCTTGCTCATGAGGAGTTGTGATCCCTTGTAGGAGGAGAGGTGTTCTGGTTTCGGGTGTTTTCATCCTTTTTGTGCTGGTTTCTTCCCATCTTTAAGGATTTATCCACCTGTCGACTTTGCAGTTGCTGGCTTTCAGATTGGGTCTCAAATCTTTCAGATTGACGTTCTGTTTGTTGATGATGAGGTTATTTCTTTTTCTTGGTTTTCCTTCTGACAGTCTGGCCCCTCTGCTGTAGGTCTGCCGTGCTTGCCTGGGGTTCACCTGCAGCAGCTGCTGAACAGTAAGGGTTGTTACCAGTTTTCTTCTTCTGCTATCTTTGTCCCAGAAGTATACCCGCCTAGTGTCAATCTGATCTCTCCTTTATGAGGTGTCTCTTTGGATATACAGGGGTCAGGGAGCTGCTTGAGGAGACGGTCTCTTCTTTATAGGAGCTCAAATGCTGAGCTGTGAGCTCTGTTGTTCATTCAGAGCTGCTCAGCAGGTATGTTTAGGTCTGCTGCAGCAGAAGTCATAAACTGCTTTTTGTTCCCAGGTGCTCTGTCCCAGGGATTTAGGGCTTTATTTATGAGTTTCCGTTATGCTGCTGCCTTCTTTTTTTTTTTTCCTTCAGACCTGCCCTGCCCAGCAAGGAGGCAGCCTAGTCACTGTCGGCCTGTAGGGGCTTTGCTGAGCTGCTGTGGGCTCCGCCCAGCTGCCGAGTGAACTTCATTGCAGTCCTGTTTATATGGGTGTAGTTAGAACTGCTTTGGCAGTGGTGGCCCGCCTCTGTTGAGGTGGAGTCTCTCTGCTGTGACGGGTTGCCTTGGCAATGGCGGGCTGCCTCAGCAATGGCAGGTTGCCTTGGCAACGACGGGCTGCCTGGGTAATGGCGGACGCCCCTCCCCCACAGAGCTGGACCGTCCCGGGTTCAGCTGCGCTTGCTGTGAAACTCTCAATCCAGAGTTTCTGATTGCTGTTCTTTTGTGGGTGTGGGACCAGCCAAGCCTGATCGCCTGGCTCCCTGCCTCAGCTCCTTTTTCAAGTTGGTGTTCCAGTCGCCTGTTGAAGAGGCACCAGGGTCTGTTTGTTTTCTCCTGCGGCCACTCACTGCGCTGGCTTAAACAGCGGCACTGAGGTTTCTGGTGCTTTTTTTTTTTGCCCTGGAATCTACTGTCTTGGTTCCCTGCTCAGTCCCCTTTTTAAACAGATGAATGGGCGACTTCCGATGGCTCCAATCGCCAGCCAAAAGGCACCTGGACCGGTGTGATTTGTACGGAGAACCGCTGCTCTGGGGCGCTGACAAAGCAGCTGCGCAGGGCAAAGGAGCGGCGCTGGCTGGCACAGCCGCGCTGGCCGAAACAGCCACTCTGGTGACCTGTGGAGCTCCTCTGCCTGGGAATTTCCTAGTCTGTGGGCAATAAAAATGCGGCGTCCACTCACCCTCTGCACTTTCACTGGGAGCTGCAATCCTGAGCTGTTCCTAAACGGCCATCTTGGATCCTCCGGCGCCCCAAATTCCTTCTTGACACTTTTTTGTGTTTTTCATACCTTCCTTTGGGATGTTTCTGGTATTTACAGTCTTCATAAACCGGAAGTGTGGCTTCCCCACATTCCCTGTTTAGTCAGTGCTGAATTGACATCTTTCCTTGTATGTCTTTGCTCCGCCTCCTAACTCAGTGCCTCCAGGGCCCCTGAAGTACTTTTTAGCAATCTTCTCTGAAATCTTTCCAGCCACTTGCAGTTGAGAGGCTCAGAACTCAACACAGTCAGCCAGGTGTGGTCTCTAGAGAACTCCGTAGCAATTATTACTACAGTGAGAAGAGAACTCATTAATTCAAAATAAAATGGAGCAGGAACAAAGTCATGTCAGAATGACTGAAATTTTTAGGGCTTGAGCTGATGTTTTATGAGGGGTGGTTGGAGGAGTGAGAAGAGGACACAAACCACCAGCACGACACAATGTTGACGCGGTGTCCCCTATTCATCTTATAATAAATCATGGCATGTTCTTACACTATCCTTTGCACTATTAAAAGGGGTCAATTCTTTATTAAAATCTCATCTTACACAGCATAAAGCTGTACTAAGGATTGTGTAAACGATTCAAGAAAGGAGCCACACCCAACAGTAAGCTGCTATCTAGGAGTTCCTGAGTCTGTTAGATGCTCCTTGCTAGACACAGACTAGCGATTGTTTGGGTTTGAATTTCGAAGGCTCATTCTATGCCAGATGCATTAGCACTGGGATATTGCTGAGTTGGGCGATCTGTTAGCCATGGTAACTAGGAATACTATATGACTCACTTCCATTCTCCAGCAGAGCTTGGGACCATCAATCCAAAAAATATGAGCTTATTTAAAACAAACAAGCAAAGAAGAAAACAACCAACAATCTAGTTACACCAGGCATATTCTATGAGAAGGATTCTTTATATAAGAAATAAGTACAGTTTATAGAAGCCACAAAAAGAACTTCATTTTCTTTGAGCCTGTAGATTCTATCAATGAAGAATTCTGGCTGAAGTCAACACTACCTTGGTATTCCTGAGGAGGTGGAGACCCTTTCCTTACCACTCTGTATATGTTTTATATGTATGTTTTTTGGTAAGTTATATAGTTTTTGTAAACTAATCTGATAAATAATTTTTTTGAATTTTTAAAATCTTATTTAATAAAAACGTATTTAAATATTTACGTTACATATTACTATGTTGCACTACCAAAATGCTACACAAATATTAACTCATTTAATCTTCACAATAATCCTATAAAATGACAACTATTATTTTCTCCATTTTACAGTTGAAGAAATTGAGGTAGAGATTAATTTCCTCATGGTCACTAACACTAGTTAGTGGCAAATCCGGGATTCACACTCAGGTAGTTTAACTCCAGAATCTGTTTTCTTTTCTTTCTTTTTTTTTTTTAGTTGTACTTCGGGCTCTGGGACACATGTGCACATCCTGCATCTTGCAGGATTGTTGCATAGGTACATACATGCCATGGTGGTTTGCTGTCAGTACACTAAAGCCAATTAGCTTCATAGAAAGGTTATTAATACAAAAATAATTTCATATATACCTCATTAATTCCATTTGTAGGCAGAAGATCAGTTCAAATTATGAAGATAGGTTATTGCAATTTAGAGTCAAAACAATATTTTATATTGCAACCCAGCAAATACTTATATCCACAAACTAATACGAACACAGCCAACACAAAATTTTCACAAAATAAGACTACCCTTACTGCATTGTTTATATTCAAGTATATTCTATTATATTGTATTTCATTTTTTAAATGCTTCTTATGACCAAGGAATTTGCTTTCACAATGTACTAACACAGTGGTTCTCATATCTGGCTAGCCATTAATATCAAATAGGAAGATTTTAAAACTAAGGAATATTTGAGCTTCATTGCTTATACTTAAATTAGAATATCTGGAGAATAACATTTTAAAAGCTATCCAGGTGATACCAATAAGCCTCATAGTTGAGAACCTCTGCACTATTGAATCAATACATTTAGTGTGTAAGACACATTGGAGTAGATGAAACTGACAAGATGCATTTTCATCGTCAGTTAAACATAAGATTTTTGAATGACATGTTGGATTATTTTACATTAGCATACCCAGTTTCTTTTTTTTTCTTTCTATAAAATATATATTTTATTGCATTTTAGGTTTTGGGGTACATGTGAAGAACATGCAAGATTGTTGCATAGATGCATACATGGCAATGTGGTTTGCTGCCTTCCTTCCCATCACCTATATCTGGCATTTCTCCCCATGTTATTCCTTCCCAACTCCCCACCCCCTGCTGTCCCTCCTCTATTCCCCCCCCCACAGACCCCAGTTTGTGATGCTCCCCTCCCTGTGTCCATGTGTTCTCATTGTTGAACCTGGAAACCACCATTCTCAGAAAACTGACACAAGAACAGAAAATCAAACACCACATGTTCTCACTCATAGGCGGATGTTGAACAATGATGAATAATTTTTAAAAATACATGGTGGAGTTTCGGCCATTATATTTACTGTTATAGTAGATATAAATTTAGCTTTATTTCTATAATTTTTGACCATTTCTTTTTAAAAATGTTGTAAAAGCACTGAGTATTATACTTTTATCTAATTTTTAATTCCTCCAAATATTTCCTTTAAGAAGATTTCCTTTTGCATAGATGTATTTTAACTTTAAAAAGAAACTAAGAACATTAGAAATAAAACTATATCATTTCATTCTACCTTTTATAAAAGGAAAGCTTTTAACCTCACACTCTTCAGAATGAAGACTATTGAAAAGAGATGAACTTAATTTAAGCTGAGGGGAACAAAAAAGTCTTCATGGAGGAAGTGGCATGTAAATTGCTTTTTGAAATTGGTAGAAGACAAATAAGTAGAGCTAAAAAGAAATATTTAACTATTTAACAATTTTATAAATTATGTAAAATTACGCATTCCATCATATTATTTTATGATAATGGCTACCATTGACTATTTTATCATATGATCTTTGATTTAGAACCTGAGTACTCAGAACAGAAATCCTTCCAGCAGTGGCTGGAACTGTAAGTTTTTGGTAACAGATGAGGAGTGTCTTTCTGGAATGAAGATATAGGTACAGCTCCAGCAGACCTTTGGGGCAGGGACCTCCCAACCCTGATTGCACAACAGATACTGAAAAAGAACCTCATCTAGAGAGAGTATAAACTACAGTGTTCATACCAGTTTAGAATGGAGAACATTTTGTGTCAGCCAAATATAACAGTGCTATTGTATATCTTTTAGTAATCTATATTTTTATGATTCAATAAAAATGTAAATCTGCATCTGAAAGTATTAACTTTTTCTATGCTATCCAAAATGCAGCTGTTTCTATATAGCAAATACTTAATAAATGACTGTTGAATTGAGTGAATGTATGGATAAACACAGTTGTCAAATACAGCCCTGAAGAGGTGAAATATTTAATTTAGTATGTATATTCACTTTCCATTTTGTTAATAAGAAACTACAGACTGGAGCTGCAAGATAACCTTTACTA
Organism: Sapajus apella; assembly: GCF_009761245.1. NCBI lineage: Eukaryota > Metazoa > Chordata > Mammalia > Primates > Cebidae > Sapajus > Sapajus apella. Next base: position 11,541,452 of record NW_022436968.1, on the reverse strand, counting down.
ATGAGAGTGACATTGCATACACAAATAACTGAAATGTCTTTACTAGGCTTGTGAAGTGTTTTCATTTTACAACCAAATTTGATTTGTCCTGCCAAATTTGCATTGCTCTGCTCATTATTATCAATACCAGTCTCTTTCCTTTGTTTACCCATTTCTATTTAGGTCATAGACTTTTTCAGCCAAATATTTTTTAATATGAACAGTAATGATAGTAATGATCTCTGCTGTTAGTAAATAAGAGTTTTGGAGCCTATAAAACTGGGAGCCAGATCCTGGGTCATAGTAATTTTTGTAGGGCAATGTCAGGCTGCTTGGGAGAGAAACATTGTGTTTGCCTTCTTTGGAGCCATCATTTTGAAATGAATTACATTTTCTGAGAGTGTCTTGCTTTTCACATTTATACTATACCTACACACAGGTTCATAGTGAGCATAATTTGAGGCAATATATACAGAAATACACCATATAAATGCTTTTTTTTTTTTCTATGATTGCATCATGGCCAGAGCTAGTCATCTTCAGTGTCAACACTATTTCACAGATGAGAAACAGTGAAGATGTTTTACATACTGGGTGGCTAAATTGAGACAAAGCCCAATTCTGCCAACTCTCAGGCCAAAGTGTCTCTAAATTTTAGGGAACACAACAAACCCTCCTCCAACCATGCAGTTCAACTCTCAGCCTCTGGGCCCAATAATTTGTGGGCTGTCAGCATAGCTCTACTGACAGTTGGAACAGAATGATGGAAACAACCATGTTTGTGTTATGAAGGCCTGGAGCTCTGCCCTGCTAATTACAAAGGCACTCTCATCCTCTTCAATGAGTGGGTGTAAACTTTAACTTGAACCCAACTTTTCGGTCAGAGCCAATTCATTCAAAACAAGAGGTAAAGGATTTTTAATCCTTCTTTCTTTCTATAGGCAACCATTCAATTGCACTGAATAACTTAGGAAAAACCTGCATATAAATTGTATATCGTGACAGATTCTTAAGCTTTGTGTTTACCCAAAAGAAATATTTTAATAGATAAAAACGTATATAATGTATTTTTTCCTGGGTATAATTTCTTACCTGGAAAGCAATTCTCTCAAGGACAGGCATCAGCTTAGGAGATACACATTAGAAAAAGAAAAAAGATGTTTCAAAATTTATTTTTCACACAATTTAAATGGGAATTAAAAACACCTTCATCCAAATTATAGGGAACTAGGAATCCCTCAAAGCAAACTAAGTATTAAAATTTCAATAAAATTTACATGTTTCTAAAACTTTATTATTCAAGCAGTGAAAATAGAAGGTTAATATGACTTGAGTAGACAAATTGAATTTTGGATATAAATATTCAATATCTTTAAAATGATTATAATTTTGTGCATTGTTTCATTTTGCTTTCAAAAGAAAAAATAAGAAATGCAATTAATATGGTTTAACTCTGCAGGATGAATATTATTATTTAATGATGTATAAAACAACTCAATTCTAACAGCTTCATGCTGGGCACAAAAATGAAAAAAAATTGTTTATGTAAGCATGCATTTAGGACATTCAGTTCTTTATTTTGAACACAAAGACTCATTTAACTTTGTTACCTATCAAGTGAGTATTTTGGGAAACATTATGCATGTCACATAATCCACAAAACTCTAAATGTCATGCAAAATAAATGTAAGGCATAAGGATGGAAATCTAAGCATATCCATTTACTGATGGACCATTTCTTTGCCCACTTCACTAATTCTACTAATGTAAAAAAATGTCATAATAAATAATGAGGTAGTTGGCATCATTGATTGAGCACTTCCTATGGATGATCAAAACACACTCAGAGCTCAGTGTATCTGTAGCTAGTTAAACTGATCATGGCCTTCAAATTAAATTCTGCCTCCTAAGCCAGGCATTGAATGTTTTCACAAATCACACTATATTTCCAGTCTAACCACTTTTTCTGCCTTTCATGATGCTACCAGATAGTGAACCCATACTTCTCTGTGTTACACACATCCACCAAGGCTTTAATTCATCTAAGCTTTTTTCTGTGTGTTGCTCCTTCCACCTGAAATGCTCTCCCTGTACAATTTCATATGGCTAATTTGTACTTCTCTGGAAATCTTTTTCTGTGTCTCTTTTTTGTAGTAAAAGAAACTTCTCTATTCATACAGTCCTTTTGATGTCTTTTACTTTCCACTTGAACTATAGTTATTTTTGCTCATGTTCTGTCTTTTCTATTAAATTGTAAGTTTCATGAAGACATAGACTATGAATTAATTATTCTCGTGTATTTTTCATATCACCTTGGAAAGTGCCTCTTATAGGTTTCTAGCAAATGTCTTTTAAAGAATACATGGTACTCCACTGGCAAACACAAGAGTGAGTAGCAAACTCTTGATGAATTCCTTTCTCTTTATGATTTGACTACTTTTTGTCCTTGAATGCTTTTTTAGTTTGAGCTCTTCCACACCTTGATAACTTACCTATCTTGGGAAAAAAAAAAAAGAAATTTATAAGTGAAAAAAGAAGAACTCTTTCAAATAGCCAAAAAGAGTCATTTAGATGTAATGGGTAAATGAGAAGGTGGAGAATAAATGCTTTATAGAGAATATAGAGTACTTTGACAAAGTAGGGTTAATAGTAACTTGCCTTCTGTAAATTTTGGGGTATATTGAAAGGATAATAAAGATAGTATTAAGAAGCTTAAGATGAATTCGAAGCACTTGTTTCCCTCCCTCCCTCCTTTCTTTCTTTCCCTTCCTTCCTTCCTTCCTTCCTTCCTTCCTTCCTTCCTTCCTTCCTTCCTTCCTTCCTTCTTTCCTTCCTTCCTTCCTCCCTCCCTCCCTCTCTCTCTGTCTCTCTCTCTCTCTTTCTTTCTTTTTCTTTCTTTCTATCTCTCTCTCTTTCTTTCTTTTGTTCATTCGTTCTTTCTTCCTTCCTTTCTTTCCCCCTCCCTCCCTCCCTCCCTCCCTCCCTCCCTTCCTTCCTTCCTTCCTTCCCTCCCTCCCTCCCTCCCTCCTCCCTCTATGTTTTAGCAAAAGGCACATTCTTTCTTTAGAGAGAGCTATGCTGAACTCAAACTCCTGGGCTCAAGCAATCCTTCCACCTCAGCCTCCCAAGTAGCTGGGACTACAGGCGTGTGTCACCATACCCAGCTTGCTTTCTCGTTTACAGTAGCTATGTATATAATTGATCCTTTAAGTCAGAACAGTACAATTTTTGTTCATGAACAGTTATTACCAGTACACAAATAAACAACTTTAAATAATTTATCCTGTGTTTTAGGGATTATTTTAAATTCAGAGAGATAATGCAATATAATGATCAAAAAGAAGACTAGGTTGCCTAGGTTCAAAGGTAGTTACAATTTTAAACAAGATAATTAACCTTTCTGATATATGTTTCATCATATGTAAAATGAGTCCTGAACTTGAGATGTTGTATGATTTAAATATGATAATATATGTAAAGAGTGTAGCCTTTATTATTACTACTACCTCTATATTCTTTTCCTCAATTTAGTGCAGTTACAGCTGTCAAAAATAACATTTATTAGATTGGGAAAGCAGCTTCCCATAGCAATTTATTATACAAGTTTCCTCTTCTCCTTTCCCAGAACTTAGTGAAAAGAAACTCCTTAAGAACTCTTTATTAATCCCAGAATATTTACTACATAAGAAATGTAGCAACTTAATTGCTTTGGAGTCTGCTTACTGGAATATCTGGCATACATATTTTTTGTTTCTTATTAAATTGTAAGCTTCCTATATCTGTCAGTATGTTTAAATGCAAGAAGTAGAAATAACTCTGACTGATAAATCAGAAATTTTTTTTTAAAAAAATGTTGGGAGACTCACAGGGGCACTAATAAGGCTGGAGAATAACTTCAAAGCCCCAAAGCTATGCCCTTAGGAAAAAGACCCCAAATCACAGCATACCAGCCTAAAGAGAAAATAACCCAGTGGCTGCCATCGCTACCATGCGATGTGTTCTGCTCAGACCTTGAACTCCCTGTGTTGAGAGCTGGCTTTGCAATCACTGCTGTCCTCCAAAGTCCTATGCCTCTGCTGCTCAGTGAGCAGCACACTGGATGCATATGCAGAGCCACGTAACTTATGCTGGAGCATGGGTGCTGGTCACATGCCTGTGAGTCATTCACAAACAAGGCAGAGAATTGAACGTTCTGGCTTTAAACTTACAAAGGTGGGATTTAAGAGGTCAAAAATTCCTAGATTATTAGAACTGTGTTGAAAGGAGTTGAACAGATAGAAAACAATAAATATCCTGTTTACTCTCCATCCTTCTGTATGATTAACAGTTAATAGTTTTATAATCAACGATGCCAAGTTCTAGAAGCAGTTGCAAAATTTTAGATGAATAAAATAGTTGCATCACACACAAATTCTTGAGTGTGTTTGAATCGCTTGAGTATTGTTTGAACTGCAAAATAGTTAATATTTGTGTCAATTTGTGAGCCACGGGGTACTAGATTAAACATGATTTCTAGATGTGCCTGTAAAAGTGTATCTGTACATGGTTAGTATTTGAATTGGTGGACTCAGTAAAGTAGATTGCCCGCGCCAGTGTGACTGGGCATTATCCAGTCTGGTGAGGACCTGAATAGAACAAAATGTGGAGAAAGTAGGAATTCACCCCTTGTTGCCTTGTTTACTGCTAGAGCTGAGACATCTCATCTCATCTCCTGACCTTGGATTGGGGATTTAAACTATTGGCTTCTCTGGATCTCAAGTCTGCTGAGTTATACTGCTGGCATTCCTGAGTCTCTAGCTTGTAAATGGTTGATCATGGAACTTAGCATCCATATATACTTACTAATATATGTATCTCCTATTGATTCTGTTTCTCTGGAGAACCCTGACTAGTACAAACTGATAGTAGTGTCAGCATTTGAATGCTATGGAACTGCGCTTTGTTATATAACATGTAGAGTATTTTACATGTATGAACAATACATTCAAAGTTCAGTTTTTTTTTTTTTTTGATGGCCTCAGCTGAAGCCATTTAAGAAAATCTTTCAATGGATAAGTTAACTTTCGTGGAATTTTAAGTTTCTTTACTTTCGAGACCCATAGTTTAAAAGCTACAAGAAGGGAGTCAGTGACAAGTCTCTTTCCCATTCCTGTCTACCAGCAGCTGAGTACCGCTCCCTTCAGGCAGCCAATGCTAGCAGTTTCTTGTGAATCCTTCCAAAGAATATATAGGCAAATACCATGTCCTATCCACACTGTAGTATCCTATTATATTGTTCTGTACTGCTTTGCTTTTGTCACATACCAGTATAGGTTGTATGCTATTCTGTGTCAGTAAAAACCCTGCTCCTCGTTATCCTATAGACTGCACAGTATTCCATTGTATGGATGCACCAACACTTTTAAAAGCAATTTTCTAATGTTGGACATTTAGGTCTTTCAAATCTACTGTTAGTAAAAATGTTAAAAATAATAAATGTAAGTAAGTATTGAAAAGACTCATAAATAGGTCTTTGGTATGCATATGAGTTACCTATTGGTTAAATTCTTGAAAGCTAAATTACCAATCAAAACATGTTTGATTTGATAACTATTGCTAAATTGCCTTCCATTGAGGTTATACCAATTTACACTGTCACTACTCATGTATGAGAGTATCTTTTTACTCATATCTTTGCCAACACAGCATGTATTCAGACTTTCTGAGCTTTGCTAGACAAGTAGGCTGTGTGTGTGTGTGTGTTTGTGCATGTGTGTGTGTACTTTTTCAGTCTGGCAATAGTCTTTTGATTTCACTTTTACAGTTGTTTGACAATTGTCTTCTTAAGTTAAAAAAAAGCATTTTTTTAAAAGAAGATTTTTTATTTTACTTTTGTGTACCCAGATTTTGTCAATGTGTCAAATTATGTCTTCTGACTTTTATGTTATATAATTAGATTTATTTTTTCCTATGCATATACGAGGGAACTCAAGAACTACTAGATAAGCCAAACAAATCCAAATATGGTGTGCATGGGAGGCCATCTCTTACTAATGCATCTCTTACGTCTCTTTAGAAGCCATCAATAGCTCTACATGTCTTCTTGGACTGTAATATAAATTCAGATTTATGCCATAGTCCACATAGTTGTTCATGGTGATTTCTCCAGCCTCATCTGGCACACCTTGCAGACATGCCCCAGTTATCATATAACATTTTACTAATCTACAAAATTTATTTTAGTGTCTCAAATGTCCACACTCTCTCTTGCTCTAGCCCTTGTACGATGTAAATTCCCTTGTTTGAAATATTTGGCTTGCTTTAGTTATTCTCTTTATTCAATAATTCCTGCTTATTCTTCTTCTCATTTCCTCTGGGAAGTTCTAAAATTTCACTCCCAAGTCAAGGTTATGTGCCCTTCCTATGGCTTCCAATGGCATCTAATTCAATTCTGAGAGAAAATGATGAGGTTAGCATATTCCCTAAGAGAAGAGATTACTGGTGATCTTATTCAATATTTTTTAGCAACTTTTTAATTTCATATTTTATTTCATTTTTGAGATACAGTTTATATACTGTAACATTCACCTTTTTAAAGTATTTTGATTCATTGACTTTTGGTACACGCACAGAGTTATGCAATTGTCACCACAATAAATTTTACCACATTTTTATAACCCCCAAAAGGAAATTCTGTACCCTTAGCAGGCACCCACTCATTTTCTTCCACTACCTCTGCCAAACACAACAACTAATTAACTTTCTGTCCCTGTAGATTTGCCTAGTCTGGACATTTCATATAAATGGAATTATATGTGTGGCCTTTTGTGATTTGCTTCTTTCACTTAGGATAATGTTTCAAGATTCATCCATGTTTGTCATTGCTTTTATGATTGCGTAATATTTCATTGTATGAACATATCATATTTCGTTTATACATTTTTCAGCTATGGAACTGTGAGTTGTTTCTACTCTGGCTATTATGAATAATGCTGCTATGAACATTCGGTACCAGTTTTTGTAGCATGGACATACTTTTTTTTTTTTTACTGCTTATGAGTATATAGCTAGAAGTGGAATTGCAGAGTGTATTAGTCTATTCTCATTGCTATTGATAAAGACATACCCAAGGCTGGGCAATTTACAAAATAAAGAGGTTTATTAGACTTAAATTCCATATGGCTAGGGGGGCCTCACAATCACAGTGGAAGGCAAGAAGGAGCAGGTCACATCTTACGTGGATGGCAGCAGGCAAAGAGAAAGCTTGCATAGACAAATTCCCATTTTTAAAACTGTGCCATCACGTGAGATGGATTCATTACCCTGAGAACAGCACTGGAAAGACCCACCCCCATGATTCAATCATCTCTCACCAGGTCTCTCCCACAACACTTGGGATTATGGGAGCTACAAAATGAGATTTGGTTGGAGACACAGAGCCAAACCATATCAGATGGTAACTGTGTAATCTTTTAAGAACTGCTTAAGCATTTTGCCACCATGCACTGCCACACATTTCCACCATGAGTGTACAAATCAGTTTCTCTACATCCTCACCAAAACTTGTTATTATCTGTCTTTTTTAAAATTATAGCCATCCTACTGGGTGTAATGTTATGTTTTTTTGATTATTTGAATTTATCTGATGGCTAATCATGAGCATTTTACATATGCTCACAATATCTTTATATCTTTTTTAGAGAAATGTTTTTGCTCATTTTAAAATTAGGTTATTTGTCTTTTTATTTTTGAGTTTTCAGGGTTCTTTGTATGGTCTAGATATGAGTCTTTAATTAGATATATAATTTGCAAGTATTTCTCCAATTTTATGGGTTGCCTTTCCACATTTTTCCTGTTATCTTTTGAAGCACAGATGTTTTTAATTTTGATGAAGTCCAGGTATATATTATTTTTTGGTAGCTTGTGATTTAAGTGTCATAACTAAAAATCCAAGGTCATAAAGATTTACACCTATTTTTTTTTTCTAAGGGTTTTGTAGTTGTAACTCTTATAATTAGGTCCTTCACCAATTTAAAGGTGGTATATGTAATGGACTAAATGTTTATGTCATTCCACAATTCATATGTTGAAGTTCTAACCCCCAACATGATGGAAGTGGGGTCTTTGGGAGGTAGTTAGGTCATGGAGGCAGAACCCCTATGAATGGGAGCAGTACCCTTATAAAAAGAGATCCCAGAGGAAATCCTTCCCTTTTGCCTTGTAAAGGCACACAAGATGTTTGCAGTCTACAACCTAGGGGAGGCCTCTCACCAGAATCTGACCTTGCTGACCCTCTTAGATGTTCCAGCCTCAAAAACTATGAGGAATAAACTTCTGTTATTTATAAGCCACCCAGTGCATGGCATTTTGTTACAGCAAGCCAGAAGGGACTAAGACAGTAAAGGTCCAACTTTATTCTTATCCAGTTGTCCCCACACAATTTGTTGAAAAGACTATTCTTTCTGCATTGATTTGTTTGGGTAGCCACAGGAAAATCAATTGGCTGTAAATGTAAGAGTGTATTTCTGGACTCTCAATTCTATTGTATCTATCTATCTGTCTGTCTGTGGCAATACCACAGTCTTGATTCCTGTAGCTGTGTAGTAAGTTTTGAAACCTGAAAGTGTACATCCTTCAGTTTTGTTCTTCTTTCTCCAGATTGTTTTGATTCTTCTGGGTCCTTTGTACTTCAGATGCATTTTAGAATCTGCTGCCAATTTCCGCAAAAAAGCCTTTTGGAATTTTGATAGGGATTGCATAGAATAGTTTATCAAGTTTAAGAAGATCTCTTATCTCTCTCCTTTTTTTTTTTTTTTTTGAAATGGAGTCTTGCTCTGTTGCATAGGCTGGAGTGCAGTGGTGTGATCTCAGCTCACTGCAATCTCTGCCTCCTAGGTTCAAATGATTCTCCTGCCTTAGCCTCCCAAGTAGCTGGGACTACAGGCATGTGCCACCATGCCCAGCCAATTTTTGTATTTTTAGTAGAGATGGGGTTTCACAATATTGGTTAGGCTGGTCTTGAAATCCTGACCTTGTGATCCACCTGCCTCTGCCTCTACAAGTGCTGGGATTACAGGTGTGAGCCACTGCGCCCAGCCTCTTTTATCTCTTTTTAGTCAAAGTTTGTATCATAACATAGTGTTATATTTTTTTTCAAATGCTTTTTCTGAGTCTATTGATATAATCATGTGGATTTTGTCCTTTATTCAATTAATATGATATATTACATTATTTATGGATATTAAATCTACCAGAGTTCCTGGGATAAATCTTACACATGATGTATAGTCTTTTTTATATGTTGCTATGTTTGATTTGCTAAAATTTTTTGAGGATTTTTACATCTATATTCATAAGGGATATTGTCCTATAGTTTTGTGATGTCTTTGCTTTTGGAATCAGGTAATATTGTCCCCATGGAAGGCATTTGAAAGTGTTCTCTTCAAGGTTTTGGAAGTTCATAAATAACTGGTACTAATTTTTTTTTTAATATTTGGTAGAATTTGCTAATAAAGTTATCTGGAACTGGGATTTTCTTTTTGAGTAGCTTTTTGATCTCTTAATTCAGTCTCTTTATTATTAGTCTATTCAGTTTTTCTATTTGTTCTTGAGTCAATTTTGGTAGTTTATATCTTTCTAGAAATTTGTTCATTACATCTAATTTACTGGCATATATTTATTCATAAGAAGGAAGTGGTAGTACAAATGTTATAGATTTGCAGTTTTCACTGACTTTCCATAGATTTTCTTGAATATATGCTTCTTCATTTTTCTCTTTGCCTTTAGGAAAATCTCAGAGACTGTACATACTTTAAAAACAATTTTCACCTGTTCTGCTTGTTGGCTAAGCATAACAGGTGAAAATTATTTTTTCTAACCCCACCATTCTGGAAATGGAATTCTCCTTTGTGATTTTATCTGCCCCCAGGGCCTAGAACTGAGCTTGCCTAAAGTAGATATCTGACAAGTATGTATTGGATTCTCATTAGAAGTTAATGTCTAGAAATGTCTTCAAGGAGATAACAAAGATTCCCAACTCTGGGATCACCTTGCTTTTTTTTTTTTATTGTAAGGTATGTAAGGCTGGTTACCACTGAAGAAACTCAATTAATCCGTAAGATATTGCCTACTGGAGAGTTGGTCTAATTCTGTTATCTGGTCTCTTACTCTGATGAACCAGCAGGTCATATGAGTGCTGCAATCCCTCCTTTTAAAAAGCAGGCTGAGAAATCTCTTTCCTCTCTTTCTCCTAGGCTCATGTCTTAATTTTGGCCTTTTAAGTCTTATGTCTTGCCATTCTTGTGAAAGAACAGCAGGAATCAAATGAGTCCAAGGAATCTGCCCATGGAGATTTTTCCTTACAAACTGCAGCAGAGTCAGATTATGGTACTGACTTCTTAATGAATTTCCCAACTGGGATTTAAGGTAGCAATCCCATTCTTCTTTTTGTGGACTTGGAACTATTGAAAAATAGACCTACAGAATAAAATATTAGCTGTATCTTTAACCACAATTGGCCCAGACCCACAGACCACACAGCAGATCAACGAATTCAAAATGCCTGGGTTCGAGATTCAATTATTAGTGGTGTTTAGGTTCTTCAGGTAATTCCAATGTTCAACCAATATTGAAAAAGCGTGTAGTCGATGTACTAACAGTATCAGTATCACCTGAGACTGTTAGGCATGCGGGATCTTGGGCCCCATCTCAGAATCACAATGTGCAGCTTAATACTTTTCCCATATTAAAATTTTAGAAGCAGTGTTTTTAAAGAACTGCTTTTTACACTTTAGTGAGCATAAAGATCCCTTAGAGGTACTTGTTAGACATGGGTCCCTAGGCTCTGACTCCATAATTAGGTTTACTGAGTCTAACTCACTGTGGGATGAAGCAGAACAATTTGCATTTCTAACAAGCTCACAGGTGATGCTGATGCTGCTGATACGGGGACTACACTTTGAAAATTGGTGCTGTAGACTCAGGTGTGCTTCCCAATGAAGAACGAGAATAAGAGAAAAACTCACACTTGGCTCAGAAGGCGAGAGGAGAGCCCAGGCTATGTGTGGGCAGCGACTCTTCCTCCAACTGTGCAATTCAGTAAGATACTCTTCTTTTGAGGGTGACCGAGTGGAGTGGAAAGGTTTGAAGCTCTCTCCCTGATACTTCTGAAAAGGAAGAAGCGTCTCTTCATGTGACAAGGTAAAAACTCCCAAATAGAAACAAAATTAGTCCCTCCTGTACTTACCCTGGTCTCCCAGGGCTAGGGAGACTTATCTTAGGCCTATCTTATTATACCATATATATGAGAAAAAATCTAGAGGAAAAGACTCAAAAGTGTTGAATTTCAAGTGCCCATGCTTTTTCTTAGCTCTGGTCTTCTCTTCCATTAAAAACTAGAGTTGGGGTAGTGTAGCCACTTTAGTCCTATGAATTTCCTAATATCAGAACTTTCTCTCCTCAGAAGTGGTATAAACTATGTGTGTGTGTGTGCATTTTGTATGAGAAAACAGGAGAAATTTTGGCTTCACATAAATTTTGTGGTGTATAGTCAGCATTGATTCACAGACTCTAAGAAGAAAAAAATGTTACTGGTGATACTGAATATAATGCACAGGAATTTTAGCTTGTGTAGTCATCCTGTAGATTTTTCCAGTTTAAAGGCAGTAGGACAATTAAAACATCTTTCAGCTTCAGTTTTTTACTCACCCATCTCCAAATATGATGAGGCTCACTATGTTTTACCATTAATGTTAATGGGATTTAATTTACAGTGGAACAGAATACGCCTCGGACTTTGCAAGCTGAACATGATTATGAAATCAATGTTTAGAAGTCATAAAGTACCTATTAATACTTGTCACAGAGGCATTTGATGGTTTTAAAAATTCTCCAAAGATACGTTACATGCTTTATTATTTCAAATCAATGATCCTTAGATCTCAAAGGCGTGGGAAAATAAACTCAAATATACATTTTTAAAAAATAAGTGTAGAAAGTGGTGTCTTTTTCTGTTTATGAGTTCCACATCTTAAAACAATATTTTCTTCAGTACAAACTCACTTGGTGTTTTCCAACTCAAACTTTATTCCACGTTTTACTTGTGGATTATAATTAGAACTTGGCTATTAGTTGACTGAAATAAATGTATTAGTTCTGGCACAGAAAATTCAACATACTCTCTAGCAGTTTAACTTAAGGGGGCAGAACCTTGAGATAGCTAATGAGTAAGAGAAACAGTAATTAGGGAAGCTTTGCAAAGCAAGTGGGAGAATTTAAAATGTCAGGTAATAGAGACGAAAGAGAGGGCCAAAGGCAGAGAACGCTGTGCCAAATACTCATTGATAACCAATGTTAGAAACACTAGGATGGTAATAAGGGAAATCAGAGTTTTTTAAAGTAGGTTGAAGGGGGATAGAAATAGAATCTGGTGTATACAAGGGAGGGGGGCAGGGTGCTGAGATACATATGAGGTTCTTAACAGGCCATGTCTCAATATAATATGTTACAACCTTATCAAGAAGAAAAACCAAGGCAGAAGGTGGTGAATAAGGTCATTTTCTTGTGTTTGGAATATGCAAACATATTCTTACAATGTGGTGCAAGATTAAAAGCTGTGTTGGCAAACATAACTGTGCCTTTAAATATTTTAAGAGCTGTCAAAGGCAAAAGGATTGGATTTATTCAGTGTGGAGCTAGCGCCAAAGGGTATGGGCATGGTAGATTCCTTCACAATAAAGAAGAAACTCCTAACCGAATGTACTAAGAGTAAGGTCTTTGAGGCAGGCAGACGGAGGGGAATTCCAACTTTGGTTCTTACCTGCCTCGCCACCATGGTTAATTTAATGTGTTTGATTTGCAGTTTCTGGATATAGAAAATGGAATAATGATTACCTTAAAGCTGCTATGCATTTTGAATTGCATATGTGAAGAGTCTGGCACAGAATTTCTAGAAAATAAAGAATTTCTCTTGATTACTTCAAATGAAGTACTCTGAAAACAGTTCGAATTTGAATGCATTGCTTTTCCCAATTCTTTTCCATCTTTATCATTCAAGTCTTATATTAGACATTAGACTAATCGGGTCCCCTGTCTTAGTATAGCCTGAACTTCCCGAATGCATCACTTTAAACAAAAATTGCTTACTTACAATCAATCATATGTTGATAGTTTGTAGGCTACACAAAGAGAAATGGTTCATCCTAGCAGCTATGGTCCTCCTAAGAACTAGTGCAGTGCCTGACCTTAGTAAGTTCTGAAGATTTAAGACGAATGAATGAATGTTGCATTCCTACTTATCTCCAATTTGGCTCCCTCACCATTTCTCCATTGCCTTTAAGACTTAACCATTCTTCTAGTCCTCTAATGTTGTAACCGTATGTCTCTATTATAGGAAAACCTCATTTTATTGCATTTCATTCATTTTATTGCATTTTGCAAGTACTGCATTTTTTTTAAACAAATTGAAGGTTTGTGGTAACTCTGTATTGAGCAAGTCTATTGGTGCTATTTTTCCAACAGCGTGTTTGCATTTTGTATTTCTATGTCACATTTTAGAAGTTCTTGCAGTATGTCAAACTTTTTTGTTATATCTGTTATGGTGATTGGAGATCTTTAATGTTACTATTGTAATTTTTCTATGGTGCCGAAAATCACACTCATATAAACAATGTACTCCTAACCCCAATTTAGCGTATTAAGTGCTTTTAACATTTATGTATTAATACATATTTTAGGTTGATGCTTTTCTGTTATTTTGATGCCATTATTGTACCCTAGACTGATCTTTTATATTGGGAAGACTGGACTAGTCATCAGCTTTTCATTTGCCTCTAGCATCAGTTCATTTATCACACCTATCTATGGTATCTAATTGCTAATAAAAGTTCCCTCAAGTACAAATTTCATTATGGATTTGTCATGGATTTTATAATGCTACAATAAAAACTTCTGACTTTCTGTAGTCTTCTATAATGAACAAATCTCTTTATTGGATAGTACTATCAAAAGTGGTATGTTTCATTAAAGAGGAAAATGTTTTATGTTTGTTAAGTAGAAATAGAATGAATTTATTTAATAAATCCAATGAAGTCATTTGGGAAAATAGGAAAAGGAGGTCTAAAACTTCAGAGGGTTAGGCAAGTGAAGTGAGAACAGTGATAGTGATGGATGATGTTCAGTGAAGGTGTTTTTTGTTGGTGTCACTCCCAGTCATTTGGTTAGGGGTCTTCTCTTCATGGTAATGATATGAGAAAAGCCACATGAGAATTAAGAAACAGTAATTTGGGGCAGAGCAATAGGTTGTCTAATTATCACTCCAAGCAAGTTTTCGGGGAGTGTTGGGGAATTTTTGTATCATAAAGACTGAGATCACGGGTGTGAACATTGACAGGACTCAGCCTGTGAACCTGAGGGCTGGGTGGGCACTGCAGACAATCTCTCCTGCTGATGTGATCTTAGCATAAATGAACTTGAAAGGAGTATATTACTTTTGCCTCACATATGCTAAAGGGTGTATTTCTGCAGTTTACGAAACCCTTGTGTATAACAAAGTATCCCGGACTGTTGTCCTTGTACTTTAAATATTTGCCCATGCCTCTGTGCCTTCACCCATTCTTCCTCAGCCCCAGACGCTTGACTTCCCTTTCCTAGTGTGTAAACATTATTTCTAATGACTCATTTGGAAAGCAGATACCTCTAGGAAATATTTTTTGATTATCTTCTCCTGGCATTTTATGCTTCTCCTGGTGTTTCATGCGATTTTGCCTCATGTGATCTGTGCATGTGAGTTTGTCTTTTGGATACTTCCTTTATGAACTTACTGCCTTGGAAGCTTAACTTAACCTCCCCAAGGGTAGGGACTTGATCTCTTATGGTATCGCACACGGTGGTATGTTTCTTCTGTAAATGCTGGCTTGTTTGGGCTATACTTGTTCAAAAAGCTACTTTCACCTTCACAGAGCATGTGACTTGAGTTAATAGATTATATCTGACATTTGGACAATATGTCCTGGAATAATTGACTGTTTTGCTGGAAGGAATCCTGTATACTTTAAGCCAGGATCTTTCTGATCCAGGTGAAGATAGTCAGAACATGAGAATTGACATGGCTACTCAAGGTCATTTGGAATACCAACTTGACCAGGACATCCAGACAACTAGTCTGGGGCTGTTTTTGCTATAAAGTGCTCTTTCACTGATGAGGTTCAGGTGCAGCTACATTGACTGGCATTAAGTTTCTTGGGTTGAATATGAACATGTTCCATAGCAAATGTTGCATGATGAAAGAGGAGACAGAATGCTACCGATATAGGCTGAAATTAAACTGAAAGGAATATGACATGGCTATTTAAAAATGCTTAATTTCACAAAACCCAGTGTATCAAAGTAATTATGGAGCAATAAAAGGTGAACTGAAGCCTTAGATGGACTCTAGGAAGAGATAAGACTAGACTTGTTAAAGCAGCCACTGTTCTTTCTGCAAAATATTTTCTGGTTTTATTTCCTATTGTCTAGTTTTTATTAAATTGGCTGGGTTGCAAGCAAAGCCATGGTAATATCATGTGGATGAAATCTGTTCATGAGTACATCTTTCCTTACATGAGGAAAAACATCCATTTCAAATAACACAAATGTTGCCCTAAAAATTTTAAATTTGATATTGGTGTGTGTCAATTACTTTTATGGCTTTCTGAGAAACAGGGATCTTATTTATATTGATATTTATTTGTAAATTTACACTTTAATAATCTAGCATGTTTCTCTTTAAAATCCTACAAAAATATTAAGTGAAGGAAAAAATAAAATCTTGCTGCCAACATTGAATTTTTTTTTATACTCTTGATATAAGAATTAAAAAATCCTTCAAAGTTAGAAGTGATTACAAATGGAGGTCAGCTTACAGTACAAATACTGCATTTTATTTGTAGTCAGCAGGTTTGAGAAATGGTGCAAGATTTTTCCTTATCAAGAGTTAACTGCTGCACAAAAAATAAATCAATGCTTTTAGAGAAAATTCTAAAACTGTTTTTTTTATTTTTAGAGACTAAAGCATCAATATGTACTATAAGAAATATAAATTTCAATTTTATAGAACAGCTGTTTAATGAATTGAAGAGAAAGGGAGAAAGAAAAATAATTTCTTTCCATTTGGAGGAGTAGCAAAAAAGCAATAGAAGCCGAGAGAAACAACAGACAAACTGAAATGGAGAAACAGAGAGAGAAGTTCAAACAGAGACACAGATTGAGATGGATCTTCAGTAATAAAATCCCACCTACCTAGTTATAATTTAAAAAATAACTTTAAATAAATTTTAATTTTTGTTGGTTGAGGGTTGTGGGAAATGTGGTCATTAATGTTGATATGAATGGGTACAGATTCCAAGATCGGATATGACAATGGCTGGCCTGTGAACTGAGGCCTGTCTTTCCTGGGTCAGTGACGGAGCTCAGGGGTGAGAGTAGGAGGCTGAGCTCCAGTCTGGCTTTGTGCTTTTTGTCAAGTTTTGATGAATTCGAATGTTTTACCATCTCATTTATAGCTGTGGAAATGCATATGTATTAACATAGACATAAATGTTTATAACTCTTAAGAAGAAAGCCAAGTTAAAACAGGCTGTTAAGTAGTTGATATAGTTTGGATATGTATCCTTGCGCAAATCATGTATTGAATTGTAATCCTCAAGATTGGAGGTGGGGCCTAGTGGGAGATGATTGGATCATGTGAATGGGTTTCTCACAAATGGTTTGGCACCATCTCCTAGGTGGTGTTCTCTTGATAGGGAGTTCTCATGAGATCTCGTTGTTTAAAAGTTTGGCATTTCTCCCTCCCTTCCCCCCTCCCCCTCCATCCCCTTCCTCTCTCTCTCTTTGTCTTTCTCGATCACTCTTACTTGCTTGCTCTCTTTCATTCAATAGCTATTGCTATTGCAATAGCCTCCAATCTCCTAGGATGGAAAAGGGACACTAGAGACCTGGACAGGAAAATCAGATATGTCTGGGACTCTATTTCTTAGCAAAAGAGAGGTGAAGAGGAAGGCAGAAGACCTCTGTATCATTTTCACTTTCCAAATCTCATACATTCCCTCTTGTTCCTGCTCTGGCCACGTGATATGCCTGACTCTTTGCCTTCTGCCATGACTGTAAGCGTCCTGATGCTTCCCCAGAAGCTGAGCAGATGCCAGCATCATGCTTACTGAACAGCCTGAAGAACGATTAAAACTCTTTTCTAGATAAATTACCCAGTCTCAGGTATTTCCTTATAGCAGTGTAAGAACTGCCTCATACAGTGGAAATACTTTAGGATTTTGTAAATTAAAGACTCTGGCTTTTTTACTGTATAAAGTCTTATTTCCTTCTTTCTTGAAATGATCAAGAAAAGTTTTCCTTGCATAATCACCCCTTCTGCTAACATATATTAATGGAAGGGACATATATAAACATTTATAATATATATATTTATAAATATGTAGACTTACATGTGTATATATAGACACATGTATTATAAATCTACAGTAATAAGTAGATATTAATGTAAAGCCTCTTTATGAAAGAGAAAGCTTGCCACCAGCTGCTCTGAAATGACTTCGCTTTTTGCTTGAGAGGACAGGCAGAGTGCATCAGTGAGTCCAGTGAGAAAATGAAGCACAACTTTAAACAGGAAAGGACTTAATATAGGGTATTATATTGTTAGCAAAAAGTAGACACTAGGTTTCCAGAAGGACTCCCACACAGAACAAGATAGAATGAATTCCTTAGGAGAGGTACTATCTTCAAGACTTCCACTACTACTCTGATTTCAAGACATAGCTGTGATCCAGGGATAAGAACCCAGAAATGACAGTAGTTATTGCTATTGCAATAGCCTCCAATCTCCTAGGATGGAAAAGGGACACTAGAGACCTGGACAGGAAAACCATATATGTCCAGGACTCTGTTTTTTAGCAGAAGAGGTGAAGAGGAAGGCAGAAGACCTCTGCTATCACTTTCACTTTCCAAATCTCATACATTCTACTTTACACTAAGAACATAGCTCCAAGATAAGGTGCAAAGAGTAGTTTCCACTTATCCAGCCGGAAGGAGGAGGGGGATGAAATGGAAACAGAAAATACCAATTCACATTATCTGCCACATAGAATTTTTATTAAATAGCCAAGTGCAGGAGGGCTGATCAGAACTCATTTTGATCCACCAGTCTCCCCAGAGATACTCTGATGTATGTGCAGAAGCTAGGCTGGAGTTGGTTGCTTCATTTTTGATGTCTTGAATCAAAGGTTCATAATTTTTAAAAAGGAAGAATAAAATATATTACCATATATAAACCTTATTATTTTTAAAAGACAGAGTCTTGCTCTGTCACCAGGCTGCAGTGCAGAGTGACACAATCTCGGTTCACTGCAACCTCCAACTCCAGGGTTTAAGCCATTCTTCTGCCTATCTTCCCAGGTAGCTGGGACTACAGGTGCATGCCACCACTCCCAGCTAATTTTTCTATTTTTAGTAGAGACAGGGTTTCACCATGTTGGCAGGATGGTCTTGATCTCTTGACCTTGTGATCCACCTGCCTTAGACTCCCAAAGTGCTGGGATTGCAGGTGAGAGCCACCGCACCCAGTCCATAAACCTTAATTTTTAAACACTTCTGTATCTCTTACCAAAATAGTTTCTAATCAAAATACTGACTTTTTAAAAAACAAAAATGATAAGAGAATTATATATCAATTAAATTTATTCTGGTAAGTCTGGGCCATTTAGTGAATAAAGTAAATTTAGATTTGACAAGTTTTCTGGTAGTGAAAGTAGAAAAGAATTCACATGCTAATATAATTTCTCTCCTTTCACTGCCACCCTAGAGTGAAAGTATCATGTGGAAAGACTCACAGAATACTTTTCAAACCTTGTAATGCAAATAAAATGTAACATTTAATCTCTCCAGCAACTTCATAGTTTATCTGAAAATGAACCGTTTGATCTACCAGTGATGCTACAGAATTATTCCTGCCATGGGAAACACTGCCTAGAATAATTGGTATTAACCTTGCAACAAAGGAGCCCTAATGTGCTCTAGATAGAGACCAATAATAGTGAGAGAAGACAACATTGTGGGTGGCATGGAATAAAAACAGCTTTGTTCTGGAGTTCCAGGAGGACCATTAATTAGAGCCACTTGTAAGAAAATTTCTTTTAACTAGTTTTTGATGAGTGATATTGTATTTCTGGTGACACTCTCAAAGTTTTTTTTCTTAAAGCATAAAAGTGTTACAAGTTTGGGTATACTAAAATGATAATTTCTTGGTATTTAGGTGTATTTTAATCTTCCCTTTTTGTTTTACTCCCAAATATAAATCTCTGATAATTAACTATTACCTAACTCATTAAACTGCTTTATGAAATAGAGCATTAAAAGAAAAAAATTCTGTTATAAATCTTTAGGCTATATTTCTAATCTTCCACCAAACACATTCTTTAGTTAATATTTATAAGTTTATTTCATGATGTCATGTCCAATTATGCTTTTTACAAAAACGTGTTTTGGCCAATGCTTGGTTATCTCTCTGTATTCATCTGCTATAATGGAGATAAATGGGCGATCACTCGAACAGTCAGTGATGCTCTTATTGAAGCATTTGCCCTGTTAGACTAATTCCAGTATCCCATTTTTGGGTGGAATCAATGTTCTGGCATAGCAGTTATCCAAGTTGTAATTTTGTTTTCTTATAATATTGCAGTTGTGTTTGAAATAAGCCATAACACAGTTTCCTCAATTTGATATGAGCTATTTTTAGCAGTGCCAAAGCACTGATTGCAATTTTTTTTTCATTTTACTGCTTAGCATAAGATGGGCATCCATGTTTAATCATATCCATAGATTACTTCAGTGAATACAAATGTGTTACATTATCTTTAAATAAATGAATGTCAATATGTTGCAAGATAACAGAAGTAACTGCATATAGATAATAGTCATTATTGTAAGTCTTGGTTTCTAGAAGAAAATGCACTTGCATTTTTTAATGAAGTGCAGTATTATAGTCTATCTTAAAATGACAGTTTTCTTTTTCACATACAGACTGTAATATCACTGTCAGACTCTACAAATAAATAAAATACAAAATATAAACCTGAAAGTAACAGGATTTTGTAGTCTTTTGAAACGGAGATGGCTTAGATAAGTTAATATGAAGTTGCTTTTATCTGTGACAGGCACTTAGAGCTTATATCCACTCTCCAGCTAAAGAAGATAATAAGAACCAAACTATTATTCTGCATTTTTTTTGCAGGATGTTTTCAGATTTTATATGGAGGCTTATTGTAGTCAGCAAATCAACCTAAAAAAATGCACCAGAAAACTCCCTTTTTCTAAATACAATAAAAATACCGTGGGATGGATGGGGGACTATCAAACACTCATTTAATCTGAATTTTTATCAAATAGGTGGGATGTCATTTGGGCTACCATGTCGCACAGTAGGGGGTGCCATTCAAATTATATTCTATACGACTAATACCCCCTAGAGTTGTGCTGTGCTCACATGTGTGTCCATCCGTGGATCTCATCAACTTTTGAGGGATGTGCAAGGGCTGGAAAGCACCCTTAGATAAGATGATTTAGAAGGTGTCCCAATGCTTATTGATTATGAAAAAAAAGTACACATTTATTTGACAATCTTTTGAAATTCAGGCCTCTCAATATAACAGAGTACTGATCTTTAATTATGAAATCTGAATTTTAACTCCAGGTTTACTACTAGCTGTGTATTTCAGATAGACTGTTTCCTATTCCTGGGCCTCCCTCATCTCCTCTCTAAAATGTGGGATTTTTGACTCCTTTATGGATTTGCAAACTTATTTTTACCAGTGGAAACCCTAGCACTCAGCAGAACTCAGTTGGATAACAATTAGAATGCCTGATTAAGTTCCCCTTGGGAAATTTCTAAAAACCAGTGTTGAAAATTCTTCAACCCTCGTTTTCCCTGAAAAATATGGATAAGATTCCATTATTGAATTGTCCAAGTGAATTTTTTCTTCATAGTGAGATTACACGAAGCACTACAACCTCATAGTTATGTTGTGCATATTTTCGGAATGTATTGAAGTCATATTCCATTCTGAAGAACTTCTAATGTTACTGCTTCAAGGAGACTCTGAAGTCACAGGCCTATTTTCTTTTTGTGTGTGGTCACGTGCCTTTAAATAAAATTTCAATAGGTTTTTGGGAACAGGTGGTTTTTGGTTACATGGATAAGTTCTTTAGTTACGATTTCTCAGGTTTTGGTGCACCCATCACCAGTGTACAGTGTACCAGTGTACACTGTATGCAATATGTAGTCTTTTATGCCTCACCTCCCTCCCAGCCTTCCCCCGGGTCCCCAAAGTCCATTATATAATTCTTAGGACTTTGCATCCTCATAGCTTAGCTCTCACTTAAAAGTGAGAACATATGATACTTGATTTTCCATTCCTGAGTTACTTCTCTTAGAACAATGGTCTCCAACTCCACTCGAGTAATTGCTGCAAATGCCATTATTTGTCCCATTTTATGGCTGAATAGTATTCCATGGTGTATATATGCCATGTTTTCTTAATGGAGATTTAGATTGGTTCCATATTCTTGCACTTGTGAATTGTGCTGCTTTAAACACATGTGTGCATGTGCCCTTTTTAATATAATGACTTCTTTTCCTTTGGGTAGATACTCAGGAGTGGGATTGCTGGATCAAATAGTAGATCTACTTTTAATTTTTTAAACACTCTCCATGGTGTTTTCCATAGTGTTTGTACTATTTATATTTCCATCAGCAGTGTAAAAGTGTTCCCTTTTTACCACATCCACACCAACATCTACTCTTTTTTTACTTTTTAGTTATGGCCATTCTTGAAGGAGTAAGGTGGTATCTCATTGTGATTTTAATTTGCGTTTCCCTGATGATTAGTGACATTGAGCATTTTTTCATGGGTTTGTTGGATGTTTGTATATTTTCTTTTGAGAATTGTCTATTCATATCCTTTGCCCACTTTTTGATGGGATTATTTTTTTTCTTGCTGATTTCAGTTCCTTGTAGATTCTGTGTATTAGTCTTTGTTGGATGCGTAGTTTTCGAATATTTTCTCCCACTCTGTGAGTTGTCTATTTACCCTGCTGATTACTTCTTTTGCTGTGCAGAAGCTATTTAGTTTAATTAGGTACCATTCATCTATTTTTGTTTTTGTGGCATTTGCTTTTGAGTGTTAGGTCATGAATTCTTTGCCTGTCAATGCTTAGAAGAGTTTTTCTGATGTTATCTTCTAGAATTTTTATGGACTTAGATCTTAGATTTAAGTATTTGATCCATCACGAGTTGATTTTTGTATGAGATAAGAGATGAGGATCCAGTTTCATTCTTCTACGTGTGGCTTGCCTATTATAACAGCAGCATTTTTTGAATAGTGTGTCTTTCCCCCACTTCATGTTTTTGTTCACTTTGTCAAAGATGAGTTGACAAAATGGAGAAAAAGGTTATTTATTTATTTATTTGGGTTCTCTATTCTGTTCCATTGATCTACGTGCCTATTTTCATACCAGTACCACGCTGTTTTGGTAACTATAGCCTTGTAGTAGAGTTGGAAGTTGGATATTGAGATACCTCAATTTGTTCTTTTTACCTAGTCTGGCTTTGGGTAAGTGGGCTATTTTTGGGTTCTATGAGAATTTTGGGATTGTTTTTTTGTAGCTCTGTGAAGAATGATGATAGTATTTTGATGGGAATTGCATTGAATCTGTAGATTGCTTTTGACAGTATGGTCGTTTTCATAAAATTGATTCTGCCCATTCTTGACATTGGGATAGGTTTCCATTTGTTTGTGTCATCTATGATTTCTTTCAGAAGTGCTTTTTAGTTTTCCTTGTAGAGATCTTTCACTTACTTGGTTAAGTATACTCCTAAGTGCTTTATTTTTTCAGTTGTCGTAAAAGGGATTGAGTTCTTCATTTGATTCTCAACTTGTTCATTGTTGGTGTATAGCAGTGCTACTGATTTGTGTACATTAATTTTGTATCCTGAAAACTTACTGAATTCATTTGTCAGATCTAGGAGCTTTTTGAATGAGTCTTTAGGGTTTTCCAGGTATATTATATCATTGGTGAAAATGAAAGTTTGACTTTCTCTTAACCAATTTGGATGACCTTTCTTTCTCTTTTCTGATTGCTCTGGCTGTGACTCCAGTACTATGTTAAATAGAAGTGGTGAAAGTGGGCATCCTTGTCTTGTTCTAGTTCTCAGAGGAATGGTTTCAACATTTCCTAGTTTAGTATGGTATTGGCTGTGGGTTTGTCATAGATGGCACTTATTACCTTGAGGTATGGCCCTTTTGTGCCGATTTTGCTGAGATTTTTAATCATAAAGTGATGCTGGATTTTATCAAATGCTTTTTATGCATTTATTGAGGTGATCTTGTTTTTGTTTTTCATTCAGTTTATGTGGTGTATCACATTTATTGACTTGCCATGTTAAACCATTTCTGCATCCTTGGTATGAAACTCACTTGATCATGATGTATTATATTTTTGATAATGCTGTTGGATTTGGTTAGCTAGTGTTTTGTTAAGGATTTTTGTATGTATGTTCATCTGGGATATTTGTCTGTAGTTTTTTTTTTTTTTTTTGTGTGTGTATGTCCTTTTCACAGGCTCATTTTTGATGCAAATTTAGTCTCCTGCTACCTCTGAGTGTTTTGGCAAATTAAGTTTCGGTTGTCTTCAAGGATAATAATGTTCATTTCCTAGTAACTTTGGGAGAATTAAATAAAAGTAATGGCAAAAACCACAATTACTTTTGCATCAACCTAATATTAATATATGTAAAATACTTAGCAGTTATTTGGCTGAATGTAAGCATTTAAATTATGCTCTTATACTATGTAGAAATAATTTAGCAAATATTTTTCATGCTTCTCAGAAAGAATCATGAAACAAAGGAATTTCTTTCCTTCTTTTTTTCTTTTTTTTTAGGAAAAATCACTACTTAAGAGGTCTACACCAAGTTTCCTTTCCTGAGGTGGGGCTTTCTTTGACCAGCACAGGATCATTCTTATCAGAATAATCATGTAGGCAGAAAAAAGATAATATCCTCTTGGAAAAATGCAAAGGGCACCAGGGATAAAATGAAGGGAGATGAAAATGTTTAACCTTGGTCCAAGTCTACTGATGACTCCTTTCTCCTTCCATTAGCTAGCTAACTTTTATTGAGTACTTCTCATTCACTAGTAGTCTTCTAAGTGCTTAACCTGGCCTATTTCAGCTAATTCTTGTAACAATACTGTGAGGTAACTTTTGGTATAATCCTCACTTTTAGAGCTAAGAAAATTAAGGCACAGAAGGTTAAGTTGTCTGAAGTTACACATCCAAGAGTTGGTAAAGCAAGGATGAAAACTTGGGGGGTTTGACCACAGAGCCCAAACTATTTAATACCATACTCTGTTGTCTCTGATATTTGAGATCTTTCTTTACCTTGAAAGAAGAATAACAGAGGAGATAGAAAGACTTAAGGAGCTTAGAAATATGGACAGAAATAATAAAACCCTATCACAAATGTTCCAGGAATGATATTTCTAGGATAGTGTGGTAAATTATTGTTCTTGGCTGGCATGGTGGCTCACATGGCTCACACCTGGAATTCTAGTACTTTGGGAAGCTGAAGTGGAAGAATTGTTTGAGGTCAGGAATTCACCACCAGCCTGGACAACATGAAAAATTCCCACCTCTACATAAAATTAAATTAGCCGGGCATGGTGGTGCATGCCTATAGTCCTAGATACTCAGAAGACTGAGGCAGAAGGTTTGCTTGAGACCAGGAGTTTAAGGTTACAGTGAGCTGTGATTGCACCACTGTGCCCTAGCCTGTGTTACAGAGCCTGTCTCTAAAAAAATATATCATTCTCTATAGTAATATTAAATGTCTATTATGATCTCATGCTGGGCAGTTTATATTTTCACTTTCTTGACTTTGGACTTCACCATATGACTTGCTTTAGCCAATCTGATGTTAGTAGAGTAGATGTGGTGCGACCCAAGACTTGAAATGTATCTGCGTGTTGGGCTTGTTCTCTTGAATCCCTGTCATAAGCAGAACATACCTTGGGTAGCCACTGTTGGAGCATACTGGTCACACCTTGATGTAGACCCAATCCGAGTTCATCCCAGCCTAATCCTAGCCTAATTCCAGTTGATGCATATTTATGAAACTAATTTTCATTATTGTTGTATGCGTTTGAAATGTGATATGGTTTTAAAAACAGTATTATTTTCTTTTAAATTGTAATTTAGGTGCTGGAGTACATGTGCAGATCATGCAGGATTGCTGCATAGGTACACACATGGCAATATAGATTGCTGCCTCCATCCCCCCGTCACCTACATCTGATATTTCTCCCCATGTTATCCCTCCCCAACCTTCCCACCCCCTCTCTGACTGTCCTTCCCTTAGCCCCCAACAACGGACCCCAGTGTGTGATGCTACCCTCCCTGTGTCCATGTGTTCTCATTGTTCAACACCTGCCTATGAGTGTTTGATTTTCTGTTCTTGTGTTAGTTTGCTGAGAATGATGGTTTCCAGATTTATCCATGTCCCTACAAAGGACACGAACTCATCATTTTTTATGGATGCATAGTATTCCATGATGTATATGTGCCACATTTTCCTTGCCCAGTCTATCGTTGATGGGTATTTGGGTTGGTTCCAGATCTTCGCTATGCTAAACAGTGCCGCTATGAACATACAGGTGCATGTGTCTTTATAATCCTTTGGGTATATACCCAGTAATGGGATTGCTGGGTTATATGGTATTTCTATTTCTAGGTCCTTGAGGAAGCACCACACACTGTCTTCCACAATGGTTGAACTAATTTACACTCCTACCAACAGCATAAAAGTGTTTCTATTTCTCCACATCCTCTTCAGCATCTGTTGTCTCCAGATTTTTTAATGAGGGCCATTCTAACTGGCATGAGGTGGTATCTCAATGTGGTTTTGATTTGCATTTCTCTAATCAGTGATGATGAGCATTTTTTCATATGTTTGTTGGCCTCATATATGTCTTCTCTTGAAAAGTATCTGTTCATATCCTTCTCCCACTTTTGGATGGGTTTGTTTTTTTCTTGTAAATCTGAAAAACAGTATTAATAGTTAAATATAGTTTATAGCTATTAGTGTAATCTCATTCAGCAACAATGCTTCTCCTCAAAATTCAACATAAAAATTCATAACTTTATTGTCCCAAAGATTCATAGTAGAGCACTTATTAAGTTTAAAAACAATTATTTGTGTATGTAATTGGGAAGTTCAGAATTAGTGGGAAATAGACATAATAAAAATAGGTAATTTATGATGCTGGAGAAGGCTTAACAATTGTATAAACAATATTAAAACCACAAATGAAAATTAATGAGAATAAACAGTATGGTAGAGATAATTAAGAGGCTCAAATTGAATGGTCCAAAAATAGAAAATTGGAAATGAGGAACTTCTTAGTACGTATTTTATTTCCTTCACTGACCATTATTCTAACTTTTGCTTCAGGAAAGTCTGCTTACTGGGGAATCTGAGTTTGTATGTCCTTTGACTTTATATAAACAAGTGTTTATAAAGGTTTAAGGTTTCTACTGAAATTTACTTTGAGAGTTCAATTTAGAATAGTCTCATTACCATCTTGTATAATTCAATTCATTCATGAAGCAGTAATTTACGAACCTGTTCAGAAAAAAACGTCACTTAAAGATCAAGTTGATTTTAACTTGTCTGCCTCCTTCAGGCTATGTGTGTGTGTAGGGCAGGTGATCAGGATTTTATGGGATCCTTTATGACTTTTAATGGTGTTCCTTTATAGTTAGAGACTGGTAGGGAGAAAGAAAAAAATGCAATTCAAAGATTTTTGGGTGTTTATTCTGCCAAGATGGCTGAATAGGAACAGCTCTGGAGCACAGTTCTCAGCGAGAACCATGCAGAAGTCAAGTGATCTCTGCATTTCCAACCGAGGGGCCAGGTTCATCTCAATGGGACTGGTTGGACAGTGGGTTTAGCCCAAGGAGGGCAAACTGAGGCAGAGTGGGGCGCTGCCTCACCAGAAAGTGCAAGGGGCTGGAGGACCCCCTTCCTACCGAAAGGAGGCCATCAGGGACTTTTCTGGACACTCTGTCACTCTGACTCAGATACTGCACTTTTTCCACAGTCTTTACAGCCCACAGACCAAGAGATTCCCACTGGTGCCAACAACATCAGTGCCGTGGGTTTCCAGCACAAAACTGAACAGCTATTTTAGCTGGTGCCTGGAATGCCTGTGAGACAGAACTGCCCATTCCCCTGGAAAAAAAAAAAAAAGCGGGGGGGCTGAAGGCAGGGAGCAAAGTAATCTGGCTCGGTGGGTCCCACCCCCACAAAGACCAGCAAACTGAAACCCACTGGTTTGAGATTTTCGCAGCCAGCACAGCCATATGAGCTCAACCTGGGATGGTCAGGCTCAGTGTAGGGAGGGGTGTCTGCCATTACTGAGGCAGTTCTAACCTTGCCTGTGTAAACAAAATTGCAAGGAAGTTTACACAGCAGCTGGGTGAAGCCTGGGGCAGCTCAGCAATGCCTCTGCTGGCAGACTGTGACTAGGCCCCTTCCTTGCTGGGCAGGGCATCTCTGAAAAAAGGTAGCAGCCCAACAGGGACTTATACATAAAGCCCCACCTTACTGGGATGGAGCCCCTGGGAAAAGGGGCTGTTGTGAGTTCCACTGAAGCAGACTTAAACGTCCATGCCCAGCAGCTCTGAAGGGAGCAACAGAGCTCCCAGCACAGCACTTGAGCTCTGATAAGGGACAGACTGCCCCCTCAAGTGACTCCCTGACCCCTGTATATCCAAAGAGATGCCTCATACAGGAGAGCTCTGGCAGACATTTAGTGGGTACATTCTGGGACGAAACTACCAGAGGAAGGAACAGGCAGCAATCCTTGCTGTTCTGCAGCCCCTGTGGGTGATTCCCAGGCAGCAGGGTCTGGAGTGGACCTCCAGCAGTCCTGCAGTATAGCTAGGAATACAATTAACAAGGAATGTGAAGGACCTCTTCAAGGAGAACTACAAACCACTGCTCAAGGAAATAAAAGAGGACACTAACAGATGGGAAAACATTCCATGCTCATGGTTAGAAGAATCAGTGTCATGAAAATGGCCATACAATGGGATAGCATTGAATCCAAAGTAATTTACAGACTCAATGCTATCCCCTTCAAGCTACCAATTTACCTTTTTCACAGAACTGGAAAAAAACCACCTTAAACTTCATATGGAACCAAAAAAGAGCCCACATAGCCAAGACAATCCTAAGCAAAAAGAACAAAGCTGAAGGCATCATGCTGCCTGACTTCAAACCATACAAGGCTACAGTAATCAAAACAGCATGGTACTGGTACCAAAACAGAGATATAGACCAGTAGAAGAGAACAGAGGCTCGGAAATAATGCCACACATCCACAACCATCTGATCTTTGACAAACCTGACAAAAACAAGCAATGGGGAAAGGATTCCCTGTTTAATAAGTGTTGTTGGGAAAACTGGCTAGCCACGTGCAGAAAGCTGAGACTGGACCCCTTCCTTATACCTTATACAAAAATTAACTCCAGATGGATTAAAGATTTAAACATAAGACCTAACACCATAAAAACTCTAGAAAAAAACCTAGGCAATACCATTCAGGACATAGGCATGGGCAAGGACTTCATGACTAAAACACCAAAAGCAACGGCAACAAAAGCCAAAACAGACAAATGGGACCTAATCTAAAGAGCTTCTGCACAGCAAGAAAAACAATCATTAGAGTGAACCGGCAACCAGTAACCAACAGAATGGAAAAAAATTTTTGCAAGCTACCCATCTGATTAAGGGCAAATATCCAGAATCCACAAAGAACTAAAACAAATTTATAAGAAAATAACCCCATCAAAAAGTGGGTGAAGAATATGAACAGATACTTTTAAAAAGAAAACATTTATGTGACCAACAAACATATGAAAAAATGTTCATTATCACAGGTCATTACAGAAATGCAAATCAAAACCACATTGAGATTCCATCTCATGCCAGTTAGAATGGCAATCATTTAAAAATCTGAAGACAACAGATGCTGGAGAAGATGTGGAGAAATAGGAAAGATTTTACACTCTTTGTGGGAGTGTAAATTAGTTGAATCATTGTAGAATTCCGTGTGGCAATTCTCAAGGATCTAGAAATAGAAATACCATTTGACTAGGCAATCCCATTACTGGGTATATACCCAAAGGATTATAAATCATTCTTTTGTAAAGACACATGCACACATATATTTACTGTGGTACTGTTCACAATAGCAAAGACTCGGAGCCAACCCAAATCCCCTTCAGTGATAGACTGGACAGGGAAAAGTGGCACATATACACCATGGAATACTATGCAGCCATAAAAAATGATGAGTTCATTTCCTTTGTAGGGACATTGATGCATCTGGAAACCATCATTCTCAGCAAACTGACATAAGAACAGAAAACCAAACACCACATATTCTCATAAGTGGGTGGTGAACAATGAGAACACATGGACACAGGGAGGGGAACATCACACACTGGGGCCTTTTGTGGGATGAGGGTTGCCTAGGGGAGGGAGAGAAGGGGGTGGGGAGTTGGGAGGGATAACATTAGGAGAAATACCTCATGTAGGTGTTGGGGGGGATGGAGGCAACAAGCCAACATGGCATGTGTATAACTATGTAACAATCCTCCATGGTCTGCTCATGTACTCCAGAACTTAGAGTATAATAAAAAAAAGAAAAAAATAGATTTTGGGGTATGTAATGTTTGCCAGTGTGGAGGAGGGCTAAGTTTCCCTATATAAAAATGTGAGTGGATCTGATAGGTAAAGGTAGCTTTAAACAATTAAAACAGGCAGGTGGTGAGGTGGCCAAAAAGTTCAAGGCAGAGGATGTCTAATAATAAATAGCAGGATTTTTTTTTCTTAAATGTAGATTTCCTTCCTTGTCCGAAACCTTTAGTAAAGTCTGCAGCTCATGGAAATACCACGTGTTGTGTGGTGGGTGGTGAGGAAGGAAGTAAGAATAAAGAAAATAGGACCTGTATCTGTCAGTAGAGTAGAAAGAAAATATCTGTGGGTGGTGATATGAGAGTGATGTTAAAAGTTCAGTGGAATCACTGCCTCCCTCAGTGGTTTTCAGTTCTGCTTGGATTCATCTGCGGAAGATTTTGAGAAAAACTGATGCCTTCGTCTCACTCCCAGGTATGCTGACTTAGTTAGTCTGGGCTTCAGAAATTGTTTAAAAACAAATTCCCCAGGTGAATCCTATTTGCAGCTAACTTTGAGTATCACTCCCTCAACTGATCTATAGCAAACTTTTTCACCTTGGTGGCACATTAAAATCACTTGGGAGTAACAAATGTCAACAACTGTGCTGTACCCCTAGAGATTCCAACTTAATTGCTTTGGGATGGAGGCAAGACAGCACATATTTTCTAAGTTTCCCAGACGATTCTCATGTAGAACAGGGTCAGATGAACTCCCCAGAACATTGATATGGCTTTATCTGCTAATACTCAGAGCGTCCCAAAGAGTACAGGGTGCTAGAGTGATAGAAGGGAGGGAGATAGATATGGAGCCCTTTTTGGGAAGATAAAACCTGTACCCTGTTCTGGCTAGAGGATTAGAACTCACTTTACACATCCACAAATTCATGAATGCTTATAAAGCAATGAAGAAGCGGAAACAGTCCCGATGAACTTGTCTGAGTTCATGGGTGCTGTGATCTTGGAATTTCATGAAAAGAGTTTAGGATTACATTCATTTTCACACAGAGCAATTGAATATACTAATTTAATAGTAAGGGAGAGGTTATTTATGCATAAGCAATAAAGCTTCTCAAGTGTCTTGACTTACAATTTAACTTAAAATTCCATTTGGAAGTTTTCTTGTTCCATGGCACAGGACCAAACACACAAACATGTGTTGAAAATAATTGTGAATAAATCTCGTTTCATTTTTCAAATTAATGATTGTCTTTTCCCTGAATACACATTTCTTTAAGTTGTAGAAAAAGTCTTCGGTATTTTTAAAAAGATAGAATACAACCAGAATACAACCCTTATTCTTAGCTCAATTTAATAATATTTAAGCTTTTATTGCTTTTTAATATTGTAATAAGACTTTTCATCTCATGCCCATAGCTTAAATAAAGGCATGCAATTAGTGAACGTAACAGATACTCTTTAAATAGAAAAGATTAACATGTTGACAATTTAGTCCTGAATGTTAAAAAACAAACAAACAAACAAAACCAAAAAAAAAAACTACTGCAAAATTAGTACTTCACAATTCTTACAAGAATATAATTACAAAATTTTAAGAGAAAATTTTAAATTCAAACATTTAGCCTCATACATTTCCAGTGGTGGCGCTGAAATGATTCACTTTAGAAAGTGAGATTAGTATAGATAAAAGATTAATATATGACAATATTCATCAATGATACTGAAGACTGCATGATAAGGAAACATTACTTAATCCATAGGAAGTCATTTAGCTTTTTGATATCTTCACACAGATATGCTTTTTATTTAGACATTTCAATAGTTCAGTTGAAAATATGAATGCCAAAAAAAAGAAAGCCTTGGAAAAAATATGTATGGAGTATTTAGAAAACTGGGTAAGAAATGGAAGGTCTCAGGGACGCAGGTGGTGGTTTAATTTCTTCTAATTGAAGGTCATAACTTTGGAAGATAAAGAAGGAACTGAGAAGTGAGCAGCTGGCTCTGTATATGGTGTCAAAGAACAGAATTTAGTTTTCTGGACCACGATGCATGATACTAAACTAATGCTCCTGGCAAAAGAAAGAGTACATCTAATGAAGAGTGGGAAGAACATACTTGGCAGAAGATTTGCTGACCAGAACAAGAAGACATTGATATATTAGTAGGGTAGAGAAAAAGAACCAAACAAGCTGTTAAATTATACCCTATGGAGGGAAACAAGCTGACTTAGGAAGAGTAAAAATAGTGGAGAAGTGACTAGTAAATCAAGAAAAGCTAACAGGAAAGATGATAAACAATATTTGTGGCTTCATGGATTTATATACATATTACTATAGTATAGATAATGATAACATTTCAAATAAAAAGTTAAGTGATATTTGAATAATTTTACTTTGATGTGGATGAGAACCTTGATTAGGTCATGTGACAGGAAAGTTATTTGACCCTGAAATCCAGTTTGTTTCTGCCATTAGTAAATATGCTGTATAATATAGGGATCATGGGGGTGGGACCTAAGAGGTTGGCCAGTGAATTCACTGTAAGACACTCAACGAAGGACTAGAAGTGATTCTTTATCAAACAATTAAAAGTACTATAGGAAGAAGCCAAGAGTGGTGGCCCATACCTGTAATCCCAGCACTTTGGAAGGTCAAGGTGGGAGAATTGCTTGAGTCTAGGAGTTTGAGACTAGTCTGGGCAACATATTGAGATGCCATCTCCATTTTATGTATTAAAAAATGTACTATGGGAAGTGAAAACTGGGATTTTTCAAAGGACGTACACTTGGATCTCTCCTTTTTTTTTCTTCCACTTAGACTGGGATTTGTCAACAAATTTCAAAAAACTTGGGAGTACAGAACACAGTTCAAGGATTTTGGACCCCTGTGATATAACCCCTGTGAATTTTGGATTTCTGTATGTAGCAGAGAAAGGGTTGATGATCATGTCCCAAGCTAATTGCCATGGGGAGTGTGGTGGAAATGAACAGACTTGGAATTAAGTAGAATCTGATGTTTCAGTGTCTACATGATTCTAAATGTTGTGGGCTTGATATTTATGTGAAAATCTTGCTTGGCAAATTTTTAAGGTTATTTTCCCGTAGCTGAAATTAATTTCTGTTCTGAATCTTCATTTTTGCCTTCCCAAAAGCAGAAAAATTAGTCTGGTCTCTTCTGGGTAAGAACAGTCATGTTATATTAATGAGTTTTCAGTCTTTATGAGTATAAATAAAGTCACTTACTGCTCAGTCATTTCAAGTTTATAACTCAAGCACATTCAAGATTTCTGCAACCCTTGCCAACCTTGGGGTTAATTTGCAGGGAGCTATTTGCAGGGAACTGGTTCTGCAATGTCAGTGGGGAGGAGGCATCCATTTCCTTCCTTTCCTGCTTCTTTCTGACATGCACAATTGACCAGTCATGACCTTTACTTAATAGAATATATTTCTACCTTTGCTTGTATATCTATGGTCTTATTATTGTTCTATCCTGTTGTCCACTGTAGTTGCAATCCACAATGCCCCTTCTGCCTGCCACCTTTCTCTCTGTGAACATTCTCACCCTGCTTCAAAGTATAGGTCAAGTTAAGTTAGTTCCCTGTACCTTTTCTGGGTCTGTCCTGTGGGCCCGTAGTTGTCAGTACTTTTTTGTTACTAACACTGATTTCAATCATAGCTGCTCCTTGTGTTGGTGGTCAAGGGAATGTGAATGGGCTTTCTTTTGCAGAACCATGACCAAATTACCTGCCAAAGGTTGCACCTTATAATACTGTCACCTTGGCACTTAGGATTTCATTGTATGAATATTGAGAGGGGAGACACAAATAATCAGTCTACAGGACTTGCTTATCAAAAAATTTTTCCTAAATGTCTGTCTTAAAATTAGATTTTTTGTTTAAAGCATTAAAATGAAGAAATGGAGTTGTTTTTGTTCTCCTTCTAGCCTTGATATCCTCCCTTTTTTTGAGGCAGTGCTGAGTGGATACCTTAAAGCTTTTAAGATACATGCATGGAAAAAACAGGTAGTGTTTTACATATCATACTGTAACAGATGTATTTTAATTCATTATATTTATATTCTGAAAGTTTTCTATTAAGGTTATGGACAAAAGTCTTTATACGCATGCCTGACTAAAACTTAAATATTTCCAGAAGGGTATATTTATAGGAAAACCAGCAATCTATTAAATTCTCTAGAAGTTTTTTTCACCAGCAGTTGCGTTGTGCTGAAAAAATTAATCTCTCTTGTCCCTCTTTCTTCATCTGTAAAACAAATAGTAAATGGTATCTATTTTCTTTCATGAACTTTTTCCAATGATTGAATATTTGCAAAATATCTAACCTAGTATCTGAAAAGTGGCAAGTCCTCAACATTTGTCAGCAGCTACTTTTGTGCCATGATAGAAATCTTGGAATCTTGGATAGATGAAGAGTAAAATTAAGAGAAAAATAAAGGTGAATAATTTAGGGAGTATTTTATAGACTACTTAGAAAAATAGCCTTTTTCTCACTGATGTCCACTAACCATCTGGAAGAATGACACATGGTAGGTGTTCAATAGATATCTGAATGAATGTGTAAATATTTCCTGTTTGGTTTCATATTTTTTAATTGGTTACCTTTCTTTCCATGTCTAAGAAGAATACTATGAGAACCTAAAGGGGCATAAAAGAGAAGTTGTGGAGGAAGAACAGTTTTAGGAAAGAAGTCTCAAGAAAATATTCAGTTGAAGGGTGGTTGGCATTTGGAGTTTTATTGTGATACAATGATCTGTGTTATACTTAAGGAATAATAATAGGTTAAGGAAGAATAAACTTGGTGAAACTTAATATGGATGTGGAATAGAGTTTCGCTTACATGTAAAATGAATGAGATACTAAGACAATCTCTAAGCAGCAACATTCTGATTACAACCTGGGGCCTTGGAGACCTAGAGGTGTTGCTTAAGTAGTAGAGTTTCTGTGGGAAATAGAGGTGAGTATAGCAGCAAAGTCCTTTAGAGTAGAATAACATAGCTAATTATTTCTCTCCTCTGGGAACTTGAGCTGTGTTAAGATAGGCAGGAAGAATGGCAATAGAATTAAATATCTCCAAGCAAAACCTTTGAAAACAATTGTCATTATCGTTTTTGATTGGGGCATCTCTTATCAGAATCTGAGGAGAGATGAGAGGAATTACAGATTTCTTTTTTTTTTTTTTTAAACCATCATGGTACTCTGAAGACAAAGTGTAGTAGGTTTCCAGGTGCAGGCAACAGAAACTCAGCAGGGCTAAGGAATAATTTGGTAAAGGATATTGGGGAGCTCATGTAAAGTCTGAGGATATGGGAGAAGGAGATTTGAAACAGGCAGGACCTAATGCAGCAATAGCCAGGACCATAACCAGAAACTGCTACTGGAACTATCCAGCTCCCAAACAAAGATGTTACAGCTAACAGAGGATTACATATTGGAACTGAGACACAAAATGAAATCATAAGACAACTTATGAGATTTTTGTTGCTTAAAGTATTTGAGCCATAATCACATTAATAGATTATATAACATTAGATTGCCTCATTTAAAAGTAATTAAATAGGGATGGTTTAAAAAATAAAAGCAATACGTACAACTAGTGCAACGTAGAAGTATGTAAATGGGAAAAAATTTTACAGTGAAATTGAAGGTGGGAAACAGATAACCTCTATTAAAAATTTGAACTGTATTTTCCAGACTGTACAATATGACATATGTAGGACTGTAATATACATGCTGCTCTGTAACTTCTTTTATTCAGCAATAGATGTGTACTTTGGTTGATGTCAATACATATAGTTCTAGCTTAGCCTTTTAAAGGCTTCATAGCATTTAATTGTTTAAACGCAATTTATTCAATCCACAACTGCTGTTAAATTAGATTTTTACAATTATAATTTGCTTTCATATATGTTTTAGGTACTTGTATGCATCTCTATAGGCTAAATTGCTATGAGGATAATTATTGGGCCAAAGGGGAAGGCATATACAAAAATTTGACAGCTACCATTACTTGTTCTTGTAGAGGGTTAGCTCATTTTACATTCATACCTACAGCATAAGAGGACCAAATTCCCCATGATGTGAATATATCTGGTCTTATGTAGCAATAACATTCAGAAGAATTTTACTTTTCAGAGATAAATAAGTAGATTTAACAAAGTGTTCTGATCCACCATCCCAAATATCTGAAAGCAGAACAAAATCTAATAACATGTTCCATATTTTAGATATTTTCTAAAGCTATTGTTAATGTAATTTATTAACAGAAGTAAAGTATGGCACTAAAATGTAGGTAAAAGGCCAACATTTCAAAAATACTGGAGACTGAATAATTTGCTAATCATTGTTATTAACGCAGACAAATGTTTTCTTAAGGATGACTTAGTGTTTAAATTTCAGGATAGATTTTCTTTTTCAGCGAATTTAAAAGAACATTACAAGAAAATGTTATTTTCTTTTCTAAAAGGATAAAAAACCTTTTAAGAAAGTTGATAGTTTTCTACATAAGCCTAATGATTTTCTTTGCAAATAACATGTTGGGTTGAAACCTTCCTATCTAATGAAAAAGTAAATGTAAACTAAATGATATAAAATAGCTTTTATAAAAATTTAAAACATTGTGAAGAGTAGTTGTACATTACATATAAATAGTCCAGCCATTTCTTGACATGAAGCATTTTCTAATTCCAGTGGGTAAACTTGTTTATATTGACATTGTTTTATATAAATGCAGTAATCTTGTAACTATAACTTTCTTGACATAGTGTTGATGAAATTTTCATTGATGTACTCAATTATACATCCCACACAGGGCAAGGCATCTGGCATTTTAACTTTATTTTTTAGCAACAAAAATGAGAACTAAACCACCCCATCCCCAAACAACCCACAAGTGGTTTTCTTGATTTTAGAGTTTCTTTTTTATTGCTTTAAAAATAAACATTAGAAAAGTGACAGGTTATTGGGCTGGACATCGCAGAAAAACTTGTTATTGCATAGTTTGGTATATCTTTCGCGTACAATCCCTAAACGGATAAAAATGAAACATTTGAAAAGAAGCTATTGTTAGACTCACTTATCTGTTATAACTCTGTTGTAGACGAGAGGAAAGCATGTTAAGATTTGTTTTAAATATAGGATGTTGAAAATCACAATGGTCATATTGATCTCTTTTCCATCATTTTTCATAAGGTCATATCCACATGTGGTTGAATATCCTGGAAAGAATATGGAGTTTGGCTCCTTATAAACCTATCTGTGTTACAATTCTGATTCTTTACCACCCACCAGCTAAGTGACTTTTGTCAGTTAATTTACCTCATTGAACATTGGTTTCCTTGTTTCTAAAGTGGAGTTAATAATACCTACTGCAAAGGGTTGACATGTTAAAGAAAAAATATAAACATGAAGCACTTTAGAACTTTTGAATACAGTAGATTTTTAATAAGTGCTACTCTCCTCCTCTCCTCTACTCTAATCTTTATTTTACAAGATGGTGTATCCCAATACTACCTTGAGCCACATGAGTTTTACTATTCTACCCCAAACAGAGGCCCTCACAGGAGCCTTAGGAGAAAAATTTAATAAAGCTTCAGGAATTCTTTCATGATTGTTTCTTTGCTTCTCCATCTGTCATACTCTATTTAAATAATCATAATATTCTTAGTACAGATATCATACTTTTTGTTATTTAAATAAAAAACCCCTTCACTTAAAACTCTGTAACATTTTTATGTTCTTTGTACACCAAAGTTATTTTAAGAGAAATGATCTTCAACTTTTTCATTTATTCGTGAACACTAATAGTATATCATTAAGGTAGTTTTAACATTTCCCTTGCAACTATTACAGACTTTTAAAATCTTGATTTTATGTTGTTTCTATCTTGTGATTGTTCAACTGCTGATGGACACCATTGCCCTACTTACCTGCTGGGTATCAGTTGAGTGTTTCTTGGAGAAGTACTGACTGTGCACAGTGAGTCCCTACCGACTGGTTCTTTGTTACAGATTGTCACTTCTCTATTGTGATATTGTTGAATCTTTATAGTACTACTCCACAAAGCCTGTTCAAAATCTTTATTCTTAAGAAATTAGCTTCATCTTTGACCTCTTTGCTCTTGAAAGATCATCTTTTTGTGATGAGATTCAATCTACCTCTGTCCTTCCAACTTATCCTATGCCTTGGTTCATATATTTTGTGCCCAATGAATGTTTGCTGTTTCTGAGTAAAGCAAAATTTCTCAAAGTATACTTTCAATAATATCATAATTCAATTAAAAGTCTTTGCTGGTTTCGTGTATTCTACCAACTAAAGTTACAACTCCTTGGCCTTGTGTTCAAGACCCTATTCAAACACCTTTCTTCACTTATTTAGTGAAATGTAAAGCAGAACTTGATGCAGAAATATTCTGAATTGGTGTTCAAACTATTCAAACTTACAAAATTTTATTTTGTGTCCTCCTAAGAATTATAATATGATCCACATTTATCCCTACCCAACTCTAGCTCTGAAGTTGACAGAGGAAATAATTACCAGAAATCTGAGACTTCTTTTCCATAGTATTCTGACTGGATTAGATATTTTGTTTTTTTGCTTAGGTAACTTAATATTCTAATCTTCATTATATTAACTTTTAAATATTCAGTCTGCATTTATTTTAACATTGAGGCCAAACTTCATTTTTTTAAGACAGAGACTAAGACATTTTTTTGGTCATGAAAGAATTTAAAGAACATAGTATAAGACATATAACATGTTAGTTTGTATCATGTATCAGATATTCTTTTTCAGAAGAATTAATTATCCTAATACAGTGAATCAGTGTTATCATTCCCCTATTATAAATAGGCAATGGATCCTTTAGAATCTTAAGTGACTTGGCCGTCGGCACACAGCCAATAAGTGGCAGAAGTATAATTCCAACTCAGATTCACTTGCCACCAAGTAGGAAATTACTCATGCTGCAAAATAAAAAATTCTTAAAATACTGACTTTCATCGATAGCTTAATGGATCACTGGACTAGGAATGTAGTGAGAATGGAAAACGGCAGCATCACACTTCAAGCCCTTTTGATACCTTTACCAACCTTTTCTCCCCCTCCCACTATGGTGCAGACTTCTTCTCAGGGAACTATGATACTTGAGCCATATTTCCTCTTTATCTAATTCTTCCTAGAAATTGTTGCCCATCCTACTTCTTTTTATTACTTCTCCATACCCTCTGCTTCTCTTTGCCTTCCTCCTGACCAGTGTTCCCATCTCCACCAAGTTCAACTTAAGATTTTACTTCTTTAATAGATTACCCTTTGAAGTTTTCAAAACTTAATAATGGATCAAATGTAAATGTATCTTAATGATCTTATTCTATTCCACAGTGACCCTCTGCTCAAATCCTTTGCCTTGACTTTCAGTTCTTTGATGCTGTGTCTCAAATGTGCAATTTTCCCGAGGGAAAAATGACTGCAGAAGGCCAGCTTGCTTGTTTAACATTCCTTGGATTACTTTAAAAGTACAGCTTAATTTGTGACTGTGATTGATAGACTTTGTAAATGCTATTAGAGGCTAAATGATTAAAGTTTAGAAAAACAGCATCTCCCATTTGCACACAAAGTTGTGGTTTATTTCAGAGCAAACGGTCTTCTTCTCAAGTGATGACTTGGTAACTGCTGAAATCCCACTAGTGGAGGTCTCTGTACTTGGACAGGTCAATGGATGAAGGAGAGGCACCTGGAATAGTAAATTCATGGTCTTCTGAGAAGAACTGTTGAATAACAATGAAATTAGGCAGGATTAGAGCTGACACTTTCATTGGCTATTGAGACTAGCCGAGTAAAAGCATGGCTTATTACTTCTGGGAGCTAAAGACCCATGAGACAGTACAATTCCAGCTGGGGAAAAGCTTCAGATTGGGGAGCCAGAAGTCATTATGTGTCTATGATGTATGAGACTGGATCATTCATGCTTGGGCATTCCATAAACATCTAAATTCCCACAGGTCAGATGTTTTGTTCTGTCCTAAGAATACAAAGACCAATACAACATTCCCTGCCCCCCAGCCCCCACCCCCACAAGAGAAAGGGAGCTTAGGGAAATTAACATCATCTGGGAACCAACACAATGGACAGAAAATGCTTTCTGGAAATTTTGCACATTCTTTCTTTATTCTCTAAACAACTCTAAGAAGGTGGGTATTTACTAACTTGATTGTATGAATAAAAAACCAGAGACAAAGTAGTGGGCTGGGATTTCAGCCAAGATCTCTGTAATTCCAACACCAAAAATTTCCCAGAGAGGTGTATACAAAGTTATATTTGAAAATTATGTGGCTAATACTCAAAATTCTGAACAAAGTGTAGTGGGAGCTACTAGGAGAACTGATTTTATGGAATTGGTGTTATTTTAGCTGTGTTTTAAAGGCTGAGAGTAGTGAGAAAAGAGAGGAGGGTAGAGGATATACTGTGATAAAGCAGAGATTGGTCTATGCACCTTTTTAACAGCCTCTTAGTAGAGGGACCAGCCGTGTGGTGGAATCTAGGAGTGACCTTGTCTTGGCTGCTTCTGCCTCTGCCTCTTATTTAAACTTTATGCCTAAGGTTTTCTTTAGTCTCTGTGTTTATACTTCATATCCTTAGAATTGACCACATAATTTGTGGGGGCTTCTTGTTCAAAAATAAAGAATTTTAAAACAGGAGAACATTAAACCAAACACAGGGCCCTTCTTAGTGCCCATGAAATGGCCCTGATAGTAGAACTAAGAACCCTGTCAAAGATATAAGAAAATGTTCTACTTACCTTTACACCTTTTTAATAGCTTGTATAAATTATAGCTTTAATCTAAGTTAGCTAGTATATGAATACAAATGGCAAAATTCATGCACATGGAGTTCATTTCAAATTCATATGTGACTAGTTGGAAAGTATGTTTTTATTTTAAAATATTTTAGGAAAAATTTTATGGAGCAGATGGAAGTTTAATTATTTTTCTTTTTTTCTATCATGAAATACTTGATCCATGTAAGTATCTAAAAAGAACATAATGAACACCAGATGAATATACAACTTAGCTTAAGAATTATAAGTCTAAAAAACAATTGAAACAACTTATGGTATATTCCTGGATCATATTTTCCACTTCAATTCCATCTTAATGGTACTATTAATAAGTTGGCATTTTGATATTCCTTTAATTTTCACTACACTTGTATATATCCCTCAAATACACAGAACAAATTTTTTTATTCATTCATTTAACAAATACTTAGTGCGCACTTACTATGCATGTCCATATGTTCTGGGGAACCTGTCAGTGAGCAAAACATAGGAAGAATCTTTCATATAAAATGGGGGATAGAACCCCTTTATAATAGCAACAGAAATAGTAAAACACATAGATTTTTTGTTTTTTAGTTTGTTCTTGTCTTTGTGACACAAAAATAAACCACAAAGTGGAACAATGTACCATGTTTTTAGATATGGAGATGGATTAATATGTCAGTTCTCCCTAAATTTACCTATAAATTTAATGAGATTTCAGAGAAAAATGCCAACTCTTCATTTCTGCCCCCCTTTGCTGACCTAAAGATTTTTTTTTTCGCTTTTACTTTTTCTTTCTTTTGTTAAATGAGACAGGGTCTCCTTCTGTCATCCAGGCTGGAGTGCAGTGGCATGATCATAGCTTACTGTGGCCTCAAACCCCTGTGCTCAAGCCATTCTCCCACTTCAGCCTCCTGAGTAGTTGGGACTTCAGGTACCTGCTACTATGTCTGACTAATTTTAATTTTTCTCTTTTTCTCTTTCTTTCTCTTTCTCTCTCTCTTTTCTTTGTTTCTTTCTTTCTTTAAATAGAAATGAGGTCTTTCTCTGTTGCTCAGGTTGGTCTCAAACTCCTGGGCTTAAGTGATCCTTCCACCTTCTTCTTCCCAAAATGCTGGGATTACAGGCATGAGACACTATATCTGGCCACATAAAGTAACCTTAAATGCATCTAAACTAGGAGGAACAATCGTGAAAACAATGACATAAAAATGTGAGGTTAAGTTCTATTGGATATTAAGACATGCAGTGAAACCTTAAATGGTAATAGCAGATTAAGAAATGGAAATATACACATAAACATTTAGTACATGATAAAAGTAGTGTCTCAAATCTGAAAAGCAAAGATGGAACTTTTCTTAAATGATGCAGAGATACATGGATAACTACTTGAAAAATATTGAGATTGGACTGATACCTAACTTCATACATCAAGAGTAGTTAAAACTGACCAAAAATCTTAACAAAGCCAAGCCTCGTGTGGCAGCTCATACCACTAATCCTAGCACTTTGGGAGGTCAAAGCAGGAGGATTGCTTGTGCTGAGGAGTTTGAGACCAGCTTTGTTCACAAAGGGAGACTTCATCTCTATAAAAAAAATACAAAAAATCATCTGGGCATGGTAGCACATACCTGTGTTCACAGCTACTCAGGAGGCTGAGGTGGGAGGATTGCTTGAGCTCAGGATGTTGAGGCTGTAGTGGGCCATGATCATACCACTGCATTCCAGTCTGAGCAACAGAGTGAGACAATCTCAAAAATAAATAAAACCAAATCTTGCAATGAAGACCAATATATCCAAAATCCAGAATATATAAAATACTGATAATTTTATACAGTCAAATTTTACATGGTGAAAATCAAGATAAAGACAAAATAAAATAATAGGCTGTCAATCTTTTTCCAAGTCATGTTACGAAGGAGTAATTATATACATGATTATATGTGTATAAGCTTCAATTTCTAGGAGTTTCAAATATATTATAAATATATAATATTTAACATATATATGTCACATATATTCATACAAATGTATTATATATGTAACAAATATGTAATTGTATTTTGTATATTTGAAATATATAATACATTATATATCTACATATAATACATATTTGTAACTCTTAGAAATTGAGAAGATAAAGAGCAAACTAACAGAAATGAACAAGTCATAAAAGACAAATCACAGAAAAAGAATGAATAGCATTTAAGTATATGAAAAGATACCCAACCTTTCTCAATAAAATGATTAGAAATTAATAATAGGCATTTTCTAACCAAATTGAGGAAAATGCAGAAGTTTGAAATAATTCTATTGGAGAGACACTTGTAATTTCTGGAAGCAGTGCAAAATAGTACAATACTATGAAGGAAAATTTGGCTCTAAGAGTATTACAAATTCTTTACTCAAACGTAACAATCAATTTCTATAAATGCACTTTACAAATATACCTGAATAAGATATTTCGTATGTATCAGGTTATTCATTGTGGTATCACCAGATAGCTGAGTGTTGAGCAAAACACTTAAGTAACCTGTGGTACATCCATGCAGTGGAATATAATAGTTATAAAAAAGAATGAAGC
Organism: Sapajus apella; assembly: GCF_009761245.1. Taxonomy (NCBI): domain Eukaryota; kingdom Metazoa; phylum Chordata; class Mammalia; order Primates; family Cebidae; genus Sapajus; species Sapajus apella. Next base: position 11,498,280 of record NW_022436968.1, on the reverse strand, counting down.
ACAGCCATATAAAAGAATAAAATTGTGTCTTTTGTAGCAACATGAATGCAACTGTAGGCCATCATCCTAAGTGAATTAATGCAAGAACAGAAAAAATGCCATGTGTTCTCAGTTATAAGTGGGAGCTAAATGTTGGGTATGCATGGACATAAAAAGGAGAACAATAGACACTGGAAAATATAGAAGGGGGGAGGGAGGTGAAGAACAAAGGTTAAAAAACTATTGGATAATAAACTCAGAACCTGTGTGATGGGATCAATTGAACCCAAACCTCAGCATCACTTAATATCCTCAGGTAACAAACCTATACATGTACCCCCTAAATCTGAAATAAAAGTGAAAAAAACAGAATGAGGCCATCTTCTATGTATTATGATAGAGAATATTGTTATTCCAAGATATACTGGGGGAAAATATGAATCATAGTATTACATATTGACTTCTTTAGTAAGATAAGGCAATTATTTGCATGCTAAACAAACACTTACAGGGTTTGTTTATAAAATAAAAATATTTACCTACAAGGGGTTGAGAGGGTAAAGGAGGAGGCAGTAAGAGGAATGAGCCTTTCTAGGTGTCTCTTCATATTATTGTAACTCTTGAATTGTGTCAACACACTACCTATTGAGAAAACACAGCTCAATTTAGTAAGAGATCCCTAACACGGAAAGCAAATGGAAACAAATGAGCAAATAAATCTGACTGGATATTGCATTGGTAATATAAACTCACAGAAGATTAATTTCAAGTGACTATGAAGTATATATTTTTTGACTTATATGCTTATTGTGGTAGATTCTAAGAATAAAAAACTAAAGGTAAACTTTATTTGGTTTAGCCTTCTTAAATTTTTTATTTTGTGATTATTGTAGATTCACTTACAGTTTGTAAGAAATACAGAGATTCTTCCTTTACATAGATCCCCTCCACAGCAATGTTTTGCCTATCTGCAGAACAATGTCACAAGCAGGAAATTGATTTTGACAGAATCTATTGACTTTGCTCAGATTTCATCAGTTTTACAAGAACGTGTGTGTGTGTGTGTGTGTGTGTGTGTGTGTGTATGTTTGCTTCTATGTAATTTTATCACATGTACATTATGTGACCACAGTCAAGATAGAGAAGAGTTTCATCATAAGGTTCAATTATTCTACTCCTTTATAGTCAAAAGTATTTGGCTGCCTGATCTGACATTGACTCTGTCCTGATTTTCTCTGATTTTGTCCTTTTAAAAATGTTATGTAAAATGATTTCATAATAAGAAACTTTTGAAATATTTTATGACTTAACATAATTCCTTTGAACTTTGTCTATTTCACGTTATAAATAGTTCCTTTTTATTGCTGAGTAATATTTCCAAGCATGGATGTCTCACAGTTTAACTTTTCCCCTGTTTAAGGATATCTAAGTGGTTTCTGTTTTATAGATTCACAAGCAAAGCTGATGTAAATATTCATGTGCAGGTTTTTGGGTGGATGTGCATTTTTATTTTTCTGGAATAAATTTCAGGAATACAACTAGGAATACAACTGGGAAATAAGGTAAATGTATGTTCAGCTTTATAAGAAACTGACATACTCATTTCCAGAGTGGCTATATCATTTTATATTTCTATTAAGGTATGATTGATCTAGTTTCTCACATTCTTTCTAGCATTGAATATTAATCACTATTTTATTTAAAATTTAAGCATTGCATTAGGTGTGTAGTGATAGCTTGTTGTGGTTTTATGTGCATTTCCCTAATGGTTAATGATATTGAACTTCTAGTAATTATTTGCCATGTATGTGTCTTCTTAAGTAAATGTCTCTTTATGTCTTTTGCCCATTATATAACTCAACTATTTTCTTTAGCTACAAGTTCTTTGTTGAATATATGGTTTATAAATATTTTCTGTTTGTAACTAATCTTTTTGTTCTTTTACAGAATCTTTTGGAAAGCAAATGTTTTAAATTTTGATGTGATGTATTTTTTCTTTTACGAATTGTAATTTATTGTCAAATGTAAGAGCTCTTTACTTAGCTCTAGGGACTAAAGATTTTATTTCATTTTCTAAAGTTTTATAGTTTTATACTTTAAATTTAAACCTGGAATTCATTTTGAGTTTATTTTTGTATAAGGTGAGAGGTTTATGTCTACTTTCTTTGTGCTTTTTTATTTTAAATTATGAATGTCCAATTGCTCCTGTACCATTGTTGAAGAGACTACCCTTTCTCTATTGAATTACTTTTGCACCTTTGTCAAAAGTCAGTTGGATATATTTGTGTGGGCCTATTCTTGGGCTCTCTATTCTGTTTCATTGATCTATGTGTTTATTTCTTTGCCAATACCATGCTGTTTCGATTACTATAGCTATACAGTAAGACTTAGTTTTGAGTAGAGTGTTTCTTCCCACTTTATGCTTAATTTTTAAAGTTATTCAAGCTAGTGTAGGACCTGTGTCTTTCTATAATAAATTTTAGAGTAAGTTTGGCTATGTCTACAAAAAAACCTATTGGATAGTAGTTTAACTTTTAAAAGGTAATGTTGCTATTGTTATATTGATACTTTTTATACTATCGAATAGTACAAAAATGTTAATATAACAACATAAAAATATTTTAGTGCAAGTTAGAATATATACAAGAATAAAAGGAAGGAAACATAATATTGAAATTGTATGTCAAATACAAAGTCATTAATTAAAAAAATGTGTATATATTTGTCCACTGAACTTGCTTAGAAGCAATTTCACACTAGTAATGGTGACTATCCATGGCATTAGAGTTGTGTCCTCTAATAGTATCTCCTCCCTTGGAGAAATGGCTGATTTGAAATGTGGGTCAAGGAAAGTACAAGGTAGTCCTAGGACATCTAATTATACTATAAATTAAAGAGGCTTCAAAGATTGATAGTGTCATGTCAAAGAACACGGGAGTCAGCTCAAAGGAACTCCCAATGGCCAAAATTGTGACAATATGAATCAGAGGATGAGTATTACAATTGTTGAAATTACATTTATTTGGCAAAAATCATTGAGGCTGAATGATAATGAGAAGGAAAATCACAGAAATTCATTTTTTGAGCCTTCAAATCTGTTTAACTTTTTACTTAAAAAAATGGAAAGCAGAAGAAAAGATCTAAGTATATTTTTTCTGCCTTTGCTATGGTACTTGAATTTTAGATTTAAGGAATAGCCACTCTTTAAAAAAATTATTATTTTGCAATCTTTGTTAGAATTATTGACTTGGGCAAGGATGAACAATAGTGTTAAAATTATTGGTTGAAAGGCTGATGGAGAAGTGAACATTTGTGTGGTGCCTGTGGCAGGTGGTGTAAGGCCTTCCCTCCCATCCAAAAGATGTTCACATCCTATCTCTGACGGCTGTTGAAATAATGCATTTAAAGTATGAAAGTTGCCTTTCATTGTCAGAGAGAATTTGCAGACTTAATTAAGTTAAGGGGACTTAGAAGAGGAAGTTTAGGTGAGTTAGAGTAAAAGGTGTGACAAGAGTAGAAGTCAGTAATATAGGTTCATGAGCCAAGGACGGTGGGCAGCTTCTAGAAGCTGCAAAAACAAAGGATATATTCTGTTAGACACTTAGCCCTGCTGATTCATTTTGGACTTCTCACCTCCAATCTGTATGATAATCGTTGTCATTTTAAATCACTAAGTTTGTGATAAATTTTTGCAGCAGCAATAGAAATCTAATACACCACCTAGTTCACTTTCTTCAGTTAGACAATAACTGAAGAAAGGGATGACATTGTCATAGCTTTAACTCAGTGTTCAGTTTTAACCACAACTTAGATTTGACCAGGTTCTTAGACTTAAAATTTACTAGAAATATAAGGGCTAGTGAAACAGGCTAAACACTGACAAATTCAGGAAGTGTAAGACAATGGGTTCAATTTCTTCAAGTGGGACATGAAGAAAATAAAGTTGCCATAACTGCAGTGGGGAAGACAAAGGACAGAGCCAGTTTGGAAAGTCAGCAAGGAAGAAGTTTTAGACATGTTAAGTTTTTGATGTATTTAATAAGATATCCAAATGGATATCGTAGTACTTAGTTGTATATGTGAATTGGGAATCCAGAGAAAAGGCCTGGGGCCATCTAGGAATCATCAGTGCATAGATAGTATTTAAAACAATGAAAAGAGCTGTGATCAAGAAGAAAAAGTGGAAATTCATAAGAGAAACTGTCTAAGGGCACATTATTGTGATCTTTCAACATTAATCCTGAAAGAAGATGAAAACAGAAAGGGGATTGAAAATTTGCCAGTAATGTAGCAGGACATCTAAGAGATGGTGATTTTCAGAAAACCAAATATAAGAAATGTTAAGGAGGGAGTGATAAAACGTCAAATTTGTAACAAAATGGAGCACAGTACATGTATATTTGCTATTTTACTTATATCTTTGTGAGATTCATTCAGAATGATACATTAATTCTAGTCTACTTTCAGTGTTTTAAAATCCTTTGTGTGTTTGTCAACTTATGTATCCATTTTCCATTTATGACCATTTCCTATTTTAAGAAGGCTCTACCAACATTCTTGTAACATGTCTCATTTTGTGCATGTATGTGTCATGTGTGAAAGTTTCCAGACCATACATAGAGGAAGGAATTACAGGATCATGGGGTACAACATTCAACCTAAATATATATTGACAATTGATTTTCACAGTTATAATGTGAATTAACATTCCCACAGCAGTATATGAGAGTATTTGTCCTTCACTGATTTCGTCAGACTTTAAAATATTTCCCAAGTTGAGAGATGTGCAGAGGAATTTGATATTTTCCCTTTATACACACACACACACACACACACACACACACACGTATGTATCTCCTTAGAGTCTCAAATATCTCCTCCTTAGAGCCTCAACTACAGCTACTCATTTGCTTTTTATAGGGTCATATGATAAACAAAAATTTTAAATTTCTGTGTGGTTGAAATATTCATTATTCTATTTCTGCTTCTGCACTTAGAAAATGTGTCTAGTAATTATGCCTACCTTATAATGTTGTGATGATTCAATGAGTTTGGAGTTTGGACATTCTTTTAATATTTGGATTTCCTCTGCTATGTTTTGTTAATCTATTTGGCTCATGTTTCTATTTGGCTGTGTCTTAAAAACTGCCTTGTAGACTGGGCATGGTGGCTCAAGCCTGTAATCCCAGCACGTTTGGAGGCCATGACAGGTGGATCATGAGGTCTGGAGTTGAAGACCAGCCTGGCCAACATGGTGAAAACCTGTCTCTACAAAAAATACAAAAATTAGCCTGGTGTGTTGGCACATGCCTGTAATCCTAGCTACTCAGGAGGCTGAGGCAGGAAAGTTGCTTGAACTCGGGAGGTGGAGGTTGCAGTGAGCTGAGATTGTGCTACTGAATTCTAGCCTGGGCGACAGAGCAAGACTCTGTCTCAGGAAAAAAAGCAAACAAAAAAACCAAAAAACAGCAAAAAAAAAAAAAAAAAATCCTGCCTTGTAGGAGGTATTTATATATTCTTGATATTAATTACTTGTTAAATATATGCATTGCAAATATCTCCTCCTTAGAGTCTCAACTATAGCTACTCATTTTGCTTTTTATAGGGTCATATTATAAACAAATTTAAAATTTCCGTGTAGTTGAAATATTCTATTTCTGTTTCTGCACTTAGAAAATGTTACTAGTAATTATGGCTACCTTATAATGTTGTGATGATTCAATGAAATACTGCATGCAAAGTACTTAGCCATAAATGCTAAGTATTTGGCTCAAGTCACTGCACTCCAGCCTGGGCAACAGAGTGAGATTCCATCTCCAAAAAACAAAAACAACAACAAAAAAGATAGGGCCTCAATAACTATTTGGTGTTACTGTTATATCCTTATTATGCAAAACGCTATTGAGTGAAAGAAAAATCATTTTATGTCTGGGACATGAGAATGAAATGACTGAATGTACAATTCTACATCATATATCAATCTCCAGATATGTGGGTCTATTTCTGAACTTTCTATTGTACTCTTACATTACCCTGGTTTGATGATTAACTTAAGAAATGTAGTATGATAAATCTGGATATTTGATAGAGGAAATTGTCTCACCTTGATAATCTTTTTTCCACTTCCCCCCCAACATTGTCTTTGAAATTTGTGTCCTTCTGCCTTTCCATATAAACTTTAAAAATATATTCATTTCTGTGGGGGAAACCCATTAGAGAACAAAATGGTTTATATGCTAAAGATGGAAAGCCATTGATTCATTCTAATAAGCAAATAAATCAATACCCACTACTGCAAATTTACTTATGGATTATGTGGAAATGATGAACATTAAGGACAATCACATTAAAGGGAAAAATTTTAAATTTCTCTGAAGTGAGTAACTTGCCATAATGCAATTAGTTTTTGTTGTTATTGCTGTTAATCCAGGTATAGTTAGATAAACCTCGAAAGATCAAGCATATAGTAGTCACATCATTCAAAAGATCTTGCAAAACTGTTTGATTTTTATGTAGGCAAGTGACTTATTTAGGCAAACTTACTTTTAAGCTATTTTGTAATTACTAAATCATTAACATTTTATAAAAGATGTTATTTTAGTGCAATATAGTCAATTTAGTTTCATGTATAAGCAATACATCTTTTATGACCCTAACATTAAGAAAGAAAAACTAAAGCCTCAATACTGAACTTTGATAACCCTTCAGGATTTTGTGGAGGAAATTATGATTCATTCTTTTCATGCATATCATTTAGAAGGTTAGAACATTGAATAAAATTATGAAATATAATTAATATAAAACATTAGTCTGTCAGCTAATGGGTGATCATTTTTACCTTGCTTTTGTGATGCTTTACAAAGAGTATTAAATATGTTAAAAATACTTTGCAAATTTTTAATCTTACCATATTATAGAATACAAGCTGATTTTTAAATGGAAACAGACTCTTAATTTTTTGTTCAGCATTTGTATTTCTGCATCCATTTTTATTTTGAATGTAAATCCACTACTAGGCTTAGTTTTTTAAAAACGACTCTACTGAGGTACAGTTTGCATACAATGAACAATACATCCTGAAAGTATACAATTCAATAAGTTTTGACACATGTATGCATGTGTCACCACCACTATAGCCATGATACAGTACATTTCCATCACCACCATAAGTTTTTTTTTTTTTTTTGTACCTTTTTGCAATCCTCTCATCTCTCTGTCTCTGTACCCAGACAACCATTGATTTGAGATGCGCTCCAGCATCATTGTGAAGCTTATCTGTGGCAGTCCACTCCAGGTTGGGGCTGATGGTTGGAAATGCTGTAATAAAATGGGCTATCTTGTGACAATAGGAATAATAGGATCCCAAAATAACATAGACATGATGGCAGCACTTAACTATCTAAAGCATGCTGGATACAATTATAATGAGTAGCAAAGTAAAACATTGCAGCCCGAGGGGGCCTGGGCTGAAGAAAACTGTGGGGATAAAAAAAAATAAGATTTGATGAGATATGCAGCTTATGGGGTGTAATCTATTTTAGATAGAGATGGTGAAGTAGACATCTCTGAGACTTCCCTGAATAGCCATGATAGTATCTTATTCAAGAGGCAGAGAAGTATGGGAGAACAGAGACACGGCAGAGATTAGTGCAAGCACCTTAAATACTAAAAGAATGCAGCGGTCATAGTTCCCATCATATATATTTGAATTTACCAGTCTTGCCCAAGCAAAACCCAAACAGATCCTGTAAATGACAATGGAGCCCCAAAACTTGAGCAAGCAGTATCTCCAATGTCTGCTGTTTTGTCAGATGTGGTTGCGTGTTTGCAGGAGGCATGCAGTATGTAGCTGTTGATCTACTAAATACATTCTTTCTCGTGCTTTTTGAGGAAAAAGACAGAAGCAGTTTTCATTTGAGATTTGGCCTGCCTGGATGTTCTGCAGAATACCACTTTAGTTTATTGTATCAGTGACATTGGGTTAATTGAATCGGATGAATAAGAAATGGCAAGTATGTTGGAAGTCTTTATAATCCATATATTTTTCAGAGGTAGGAGATAAGCCCTGTAGAGATTCAAATTCCTGCCACATCAGTGAAGTTATTAGGGATCCAGTAGGCACGTCATGCTGGATCATGCTGGGATTTTTCTTCAAAAGAAAAGGACAAATTATTGCATTTTTAACTGGTAGGCACATGGGACTATTTCTTTGACTCATTTTCACATGACATTGAGAGCTCCCTACTTTGATTTGTCCTTGAGCAGGAAAGAACTTGCATCAGGTCTGGTCTGTGATGCTCACAATCGTGTCACTGGGGCTGTACAACCCAGTGAACACTAGGGTATTACAGTTTTCTTTGGTGTGAAAAGACACCATACAGAGTTTATGTCAAGCTTCAGTAGGAGAATCAAAATATAGATATTGAAGATTTTGAAGAAGGCCATGCCATTTGCAGCAGAGAATTGTATAGCTGGCCCTAGGAACTTCCTTCTCCCCCATGTAGACATAGATGTGGGAAGAGTGACAGGTGCTGGTAGGAGCAATTATGTATGTCATTTTCCAACTCTGTTCAGGAAAATGACATTGGGAGCTTCATATCAACTGTGGTCAGAGTATTTACATTAGAGAAACGAATTAGTGCATTCTTTTATCCAGATGGCCAGTTTTAAAATGTTACCCACATATCACTGGATATAGAACTTTGAGCCACCTGCCTGTACTTTCTGACCTGTCACATGCCCCATCAGTCCTTCCATTATATGATGGGTTACTGCTGGGCCTACCGACCTCAGGACTTGGTGAGTCTAATAGAACCAGGTCGTGGTAGGCAGCTCAGGCTACACAGTCCTTGATGTGCTGTGATCAGGTACTTTTTCTCTATCAGGCCCATTCACTAGTGGTACATAGAGAACTGGACATAAATAGAGCCAGAAGGAACTTTACAGAAAAAGAGATACAGCAATGGGACTTGAATTATAAATGTATTGGTTCTATCACATATCATACTACCTAGAAGCTGCTATCCTGACACAATGAAACATCTGTTTGAAGTTGCAGTCAAGCAGCCAGATTGAGATGAAGCCTTGCACATATAGGTGATGTGAAAGAAAAATTAATCTCAGGAGCTCAGACTCACTAAGCTAAAGGGAAAAGTCAGGCTGAGAAATGGGTCACACAAACCTGCCTCCATTTGATTCCAAAAAAGATGGCTATGTAGAAAAGAAATAGCTATTTAAAAAAGAAAAACTACAGACCTTCCTCATAATTTGCTTATGAAAAAATTTCTTCTGGGCCCCAGGATCTTTACCCTAAAACAGTTCTGCTGAGTCCCACCCCGACAATGTAAATTGTCAGAACTTGTCTTAACAGGTATGGACCAAGGACAGAACTAAAAAGTCATCCTTCTGCTCACCAGAGACAAATGCATATCTGACTGCTTTCTCCTCTCTATTTTTAGAAAAATCTTAGGTAAAAATGAAGATTCACTGAGCAGGAGATGAAAGCATGAATGACTATTCCTCTACCCCTACTTACGTGTAAAATGTGTATTTAGTGAACACTAATCAAAGACTTAAAATAATGCAACTGCTTGCTGCTTTTATTTTTTATTTATTTTTGAGACAGAGTTTTGCTCTGTTGCCTAGGCTGGAATGCAGTGGCAGTATATTGGCTCACTGCAACTTCCACCTCCTTGGTTCAAGTGATTCTCCTGCCTCAGACTCCTGAGTGGCTGGGATTGCTGGCACCCACCACCACACCCAGCTAAGTTTTGTATTTTTAGTAGAGACAGGGTTTCACTATGTTGGCCAGGCTGGTTTCAAACTCCTGACCTTAAATGATTCGCCCACCTTGGCCTCCCAAAGTGCTGGGGTTACAGGAGTGAGCCACGTTGCCTGGCCTGCTTACTGCTTTTATCTACCCTCCCTTTAAAATTTTTTTCGTTCTTCCTCTTTCCCTCAATACCTATTCTTTTCTTTTTAAATATTGAGTTCCCCAGACCCTCTTCAGGAAAGGAAAAAAAAAAAGGCGAGGACCATAGATTTTTCCAGTGGTTCTGTGTTTTTTCCTGAGTATATCTTTAACTTTGGCAAATGAACCTCTCAAAATGATTGACTCACCTTGATAGTTTCTTTGATTTACAGTGCCATGCTCCAGGATGCAAATCCAGAATGCAGTATATACCCACTTTTTAGGACCATTTTTTAGGGCTGTGTCCAATAGTTATTATACAAGGGTTCTAAAGGGGTGGGAGTAGGAGTGGTTCACATTCCATCATTGTCTGTGACTCACTGGAAGAATTTGTGCTTTGCATCCTTGTGACTTTTGCTTCTGTGGATCCAGAGGTTCTGCTTTGTTGAGGATTTCCTCTATCAGGGAACACACTGTAAGAGCCTATTAATTTTTATGTTCTCACTGTTCTATGGTAAATCTGGGCTCCTTGGGCCAGGAGGACAGGAATAAAGAAATGAATTACCATCCTGTTAAGAGTAAATAACCCCAATTGTCAGGAGGATATAGGGCTTGCCTCCTTCTAATACTTAATACTGTGATACTGGGGATTAGGCTTCAATGTATGAATTTTGGTGGGCACACAAATATTTAGACCATAGTAGCAGCTTTGACCAAACGTTTTCTGTTAGATTAATTTATGTTGTTGAATGTAGCAGTAGTTCATTATTAACATGTTACATTCCATTGTATAAATACACTGCAATTTGTTCATCCATTTCACTATAGATGGACATTTGGATTGTTTCTAATTTTTGGCTATAATTAATAAAGCTATGATCATTCTTAAATGTGTCTTTAGGTACACATAGTGTTTCTTTCTGTTCAGTACCCAGGAGTGAAACTACTTCTACAAAAATTATAGCTGAGGAAATTACAGTGGTGGGGGAGACCTCATCTAGCTAACCTCCTTCTTGTCTTCCCTTCAAGTTGCTAGTGTTCCTGGAATTAACCAAACTAACTTTGGGAGACATTTAGTTTCTACTTAAATTAAAATAGTCCTTCTCCAAAACTCAATCACCTTTGCCAAGCTAATCGGAGATCACCGGGCTAGGCAGATAGAGAAGCCTAAGGCAGCAGTCCCCAACCTTTTTGGTACCAGGAACAGATTTTGTGGAAGACAGCTTTTCCACAGATGGGGGCTGCAGGAGTGGCGGTAGTTTTGAGATGATTGAAGTGCACTACACTCTTTGTGCACTTTCTATTATTATTACATTGTAATATATAATGAAATAATTATACAACTCACTGTGATGTAGAATCAGTGTGAGCCTTGAGCTTGTTTTCTTGCAACTAGATGATCCCATCCAGGATCGATGGGAGACAGTGATAGATTATAAGGCATTAGATTCTCATAAGGAGTGGGCAACCAGATCCTTCACACATGCATTTCACAATAGGGTTCATGCTTCTATGAGAATCTAATGCTGCTGCTGATCTGAAAGGAGGCAGAGCTCTGGCAGTTATGTGATGATGGGGAGCCACTTGCTTGCCTGTTGCTCAACTTCTCCTGTGCAGCCCAGTTTTTAACAGGCCGTGGACTGGTATCAGCCTGTGGCACAGGAGTTGGGGACACCTGTGCTTACGTGTAGACATAAAAGGATTGCCCACCATTATTCCAGAGGTCACAAGATATCAACTTTCTCAATTAATCCTGCAGTTAATATCACTATTGTGACACCAAAGATTGGACTTTGGAGATATCTTTTCATGTTTTTTTGCATGTCTGATGACTGATGGCTTTACCTGGACCCATTAACCACTCCTGTGGACCCAACCAGAAGTGACTCAGGCAGGAGGGTAGCTTTGATTTCTATGATTTTTTTTAAAAAAAACCTTTTATTTCCATAAGTTCTTTAGTTGTGATCGGTGGGATTTTGGTGCGTCCATCACCTGAGCAGTATGATTTCATCTCCTACCCAACCAATCAGCACTTCCCATACCCTAGCCCCCTGCCCATCGAACTGTCTTGGAAGAACCCCTAACCTCCGGGCCTTTGACACTGATTTGCGTAATGACTCCATCTCTCACATGGTGTGGCTTGCCTCATGTCAATTAAGCTCTTTACAGCAATGCCATGGTCTCTGTGAATTAATTTCGTTTGTGTGGCTGGCAAGAAGAACTCAACAGGCAATTACAGGAGTGGAAATGCTGTTTAGCTTTAGTAGATATGGACAAATAGTTTTTCAAAGTAATTTCCAACGCCAACAACAATGTCAAAGAGTTACTTGCTCTCCTTCCTCACCTAAATATAGGAATGTCAGTCTTTATATCAATACTTAGGACACCTCAAATGATGCAAACTTAAAAGTTTAAATGGATTTAAACTTTACCACAGCTTAAATTCATTTTCCTTCTATTATATGTCCTGTTTTCCTATAACTAGTATGTATATTATAAACCCCGAGACATTGCTTTTTGTTTTTAAACAGTAAATACTCATTTATATTTTACTCACATAAGCATTCTTTGCAATCTTTGCATACCTCCTAGTAATTGCCTGTTTCTACCTATGATGATTTACCTTTAGCTTCAATAACTCTCTTTAGTATTTCTTGTAGAACAAGTCTGCTGGTGAAAAATTCACTCAGATTTTGTTTTTTTTAAATAATTATTATTTTATCTTCATTTTAGGCATATATGTATATATTTAATATGGATAACATTTACATATATAACTCATATGCTGTAAAATTTATTCTTTTAAAATGTGCAATCGAGGGGTTTTCATATATTCACAAGACTGTGCAACCACTACCACTAATTTCAGAGCACTTTCTTTACTCCAAATGAAACTCTGTACCCACTAGCACTAACCGCCCATTCCCCCAACCTTCTGCCCTGGTAACCACTAATCTGTCACTTGAATTTATCAACTCTGGACATTTCATGTAAATGGAATAATATATTATGTGGCCTTTTGTGTCTGACTTCTTTCACTTAGCATAATGTTTTCATACTACAGTCTGCATTTCTAATGTGGACATTGAAGTCTCTGGTTGGTTGGCTTGGTGGTCAACTAATGATTGAACAGATGATTCATTAAATACAGAGGTAAATCCAATATTTCTGTTTTTACTGAAAAGCTTTCTTTGTGGGTGAGCACATTTTTAACAGTCAGATAGTGTTCAACTCTGCCTTTGCCTTTACTTTCTGATTCCACAGAGCTTCTGGATCTGCCATGAGTAGGAGCATAGGGCTTGCTGAGGTGTGTCCTGAACATGTACATAGCCCTGAATATGTAGACAGCCCTACATATGTGTGTCCTTCTAGAGTTCCAGGTTTATGTCTGGGACCCTAGAAGCCCCTGTATAGACATCTCTTTACTCAGCTTTTTCTTTTAAGTTTTTTGATTAGTGTGTAGTTTGCCTCAACTATACTCAACACCTTAGGACACGACTAGACAGTTCAGATAATGACAATTTGTCTTCTAAAACCAAGTTTTTTCTTTTGGTGAAGTCCTGTTAATCATTTTTTCTTTCGTGGTTCCCAGGATTTTTTTTTTCAATTCCAATTTATGAAGATGCTCTGCTATGTCTTTCTTTTTCTATGTAATTAACAGTTTTGACTTTTGTATTTAGTTCTGTGATCTATTTTGATTTAGTATTTGAATGAAATAAAGCAGGGTTTTGAGATTAATTTTTTTATGGAAATGTGCTTGTTCCAGAACCATTTATTTATCATACTATTCTTCCCCCATGGAAATGCTTTGGCACTTTATGAAATATCAACTAAATTTTTATGTTAGTGGGTCTAGTTCCAAACTTCTATTCTGATATAAGTCTGTAAGTCTAACCTTTAATGTGAATACAAGACTTTATTGTAATCTTAGAGAAAGTCTTGAAATTAGAAAGTGTGCACACTCCAACTTTGTTCTTTTTTAAAAAATAGCTTGACAATTCTAAGTCCTTTGCATTCCATATTTGACACTAACATCAGTTTCTTACAAAAATACCTATTGAAATTTTGATAGAGATGATATTGAATCTTTAAATCAATTTGACTGGAATTTTTATCATAACAGTATAGTCTTCTAATCCTTGAACCTCCATTTATTTAGGCTTTTAATATTTCTCAGCAGTGCTTTATAGATTTCAGTAAAAAGCTCTTGTATTTGATTAAATTTGTTTTTAAATAGGTTTTTTGTCATTGCAAAATTTTTTAAAAATTTCAATTTGCAAATGTTTATTGCTAGTATATACAGCCATAGTGGATTTTAAAATATTGACCTTTGTATCTTTCAGACTTTCTTTCTTTATTAGTGCCAGTAATTTTCTACATAGTTTATCATATCTCTGATGAATTAAGATAATTTTAATCTTCCTTTCCTATTTTTGCTGTGTTGCACTAACTGTGGCTTTGAGTATAATGTTGAATGGAAGTGGCGAGAGCAAATTTGAACTTGGGGGAAGCAATCTTGTCTCAGTTTTAGAGGAAAACATTTAGTATTTCTCTCTGAAGTATGATATTAGACATAAGCCTTTTGTGGATGATTTTTATAAAATCAGAATGAGAAAGTTCCTTATATTCTTAGATACTGAGTATTTTTATGAGGATAAACCTACCTACCTACATACACGTGTATTTCATAACATGGAGCTCTTTTATATTGAAGTATTGATGGTCTTGAAGGATATAACAAACATACTAGTGTGGAAAACTTTAAAATATTTATTCTTGCTTACAAAGTAATACAAATTGATACAAACTCCAGATGATACAGAAATGAAGGAAAAAGTGAAAGTTCCCCATAATTTAGATACACTTAGTTATGAAGGAATTGTGTGAGTTTTCTGCTGGACACATAACTTTTCATTTTTACTGCATCATTTAAATGTAGCTTAAAAGTGATTATATCAAAACACCTATGTCAATGTAGTTGCATTAGAATAACCTTTTTATTTTTATGAGATATTCATTTCTGGTTGATTCACAACATATTTTTGCATGTGAAGGGCTCTGACAAATCTTGTAGCAGATAAATCTATTTTTCTCTAACTCAATGATTCCCCAAATGAATTGCTGCCCTAAGATTTTTTTTTATCTAATTTTTGTAATATCTTCATGGAATTAGTATTCTATAAGACAATCTTTAATATAGACCAAATGAATAGCTGTCCAAAGATTTTTTTCCATATTCTATAAGATATTATAAAACTTAGATGAAAAAAATCTTTGGACAGCTATTCATTTGGTCTATATTGAAGACTGTCTTATAGAATCTTATAAAATGTCTAGAATATTACAAAAATTAGATGAAAAAAATCTTTGAACAGCTATTCATTTGGGGAATAGAATTAGTATTCTTTAAGACAGTCTTTGGAATGGATGCAGTGGCTCACACCTGTAATCCCAGCAGTTTGGGAGGCCAAGTTGGGTAGATCACTTGAGGTCAGGAGTTTGAGACCAGCCTGGCCAACATGGCAAAACTCTATCTCTACTAAAAATACAAAATTACCTGGGCCTGGTGGTACATGGCTGTAATTCCAGCTACTTGGGAGGCTGAGGCAGGAGAATCACTTGAACCTCCTGAGGTTGCAGTGAGCCAAGATAATGCCACTGCACTCCACACTCCAGCCTGGGCAACAGTGAGACCGTCTCTTAAAAAAAAAAAAAAAAAAGTTTTTGATATACACCAAATGAATTGCTGGCAAAGTATTTTTTTTTTTACCTAATTTTTATAATATTTATATGGAATTAATATTCTCTAAGACAGTCTTTTATATACACCAAATTAATTGCTGTCCATACATTTTCTTCATCTAATTTTTGTAATTGGAATTAGTATTCTATAAAGCAGTCTGATATACATTGATATTTACCTTTGATTTTCACATGTATCCTGTTAACATTATTATTAAATGGAACAGTGCCTTAGTCCATTTTTTATTGCTGTAACAGAATAACACAGACCGGGTATACCGTTTTGTAAGGAAGTGATTTATTCAGTTCGATGTTCTGGAGGCTAGAAAGACTAAGAGCATGGCACCGGCATCTGGCGAAGCCCTTCATGCTGAATTATGATATGGCAAAAGGACAAGTGTGTAAGACTGAGGGAAAGGCATCAGGGCCAGGATTCATCTTTCGATAATCTACTCTCAAGATAGTTAATGTGCTCCTGCAGTAATGACATTAATCTGTCCATGAGGGCTCCACCTTCATGATCCAGTCACCTCTTCTTAGCATTTACCTCACAATACTGTTGCATTGGGAATTAAATTTCTAACACGTGAACTTTTGGGGGACACATTCAAACCACAGCAACTAGTTAACTGAGATTTACTGGCTAGGGTAGTCAGCAAGTAAAATGAAGTGCAAACAGGATGGCTGTACTTTTAATTAAAATTCACTGCTGTGTTAAGTTTGCTAGGTCTGCCATAACAAAGTGCCACGCACAATGGCTTCAATAACAGAAATTTATTGTTTCACAGTTCCGGAAATTAGAAGTCTAAAATCTAGGCATTCGCAACGCTGATTTCTTTTGAAGCTGGGAGTAAAATCTGTTCTAGATTCGGCTCCTTGCTTCTGGTAGTTGTTGGCCATTATTGTCATTCCTTGTCTTGTGGAAGCATCACCCAGTCTCTGCTTTCATCTTCACGTGGCTTCTCCCTATGTTCATGTGTTTGTTTCAAAACTTTGCCTTTTTATAAAGGCACCAGTTACACTGGGTTAGGACTCATCCCTGATGACTATAGCTTGTTTAACTAATTCTATCTGCAGTGACCTAATTTCCAAATAAGTCACATTCTGAGGTACTAGAGGTCAGGACCTCAATACATGAAATTTTGGGGGACAAAATTTAACTTAGAACAATTACTTCTCTGAGAGACAAATGACTATTATATAAATTCCTCTAAGTTAGTCTTCCACATGTAGGCTTAAGGTCAGGAAAAAGGCAAATTGAAAGTAAAAGTAAATAGAACGTTGTGTACTGTTGAAAGCAGAGGGTCTGCTTACTCAAAGATGAAAAACAAGGCTGTATACTGGGAATAAATGTACAGGAAAGTTACACAAACTGTGAGGAAAAAGCATATTTTCCAAGGGAAAAACCCATGTATTGAAAACTTTAGGCAGTTAGTTGATCTTCTCACTACATTGGACTTATGTATCAATAAAGAATTTAGTAATTCTATACTTTGGTAAGCTGTATTATGGGATGTTAGTCTCTATATTACAAAATATAATTTCTTTAAATTTTATCCCAAATTTAGTAGCCATCCTATCTATAAATTGTAGCATTTTAGGATTTGTACAATCTGGAATAACCTCAGAGCATATGGAGCATGTCTATTTAGTAATGTAGAACACCTGGCACAAAAATATGTGTAGAACACTGCCTTAATAGCTATACTATGCAGATCTTCTAAGTAAAACCTTTGTTACCTGCTAAACAGGAAGCATCTGTTACTTACAGAAGTAACTCATAATTAGGCAACCTACAAGGCAGTCCCTATGGCAAAAAGACTGTAGAATTATTTACTGAGCACTTGAGAACAAGACTTTCATTCATTTTTATTTCCCCCAAATTACTGGCATACAGAATTGTGAATGGTGAGTGCCCAATAAATGTTTATGAAATATTTTGATTGAATAAAAATATGATGTGAGGAAATACAAGATGCTCATTTGTAACCACTTTTATTATCAATTCTCTTGTATTTATCAAAGTTAGTCTTTACTGTCAGAATGTTCTAGTATCAAGTTTGAACTCTGGCACCTATTAGCTGTGATATTTGTAAATTAATAAAAGACTTTGAGCCTCACATTTTTATCTGTCAAATGGGGTGGTAACTCCTATATAAGAAAGTAAGAGTGAGAAATAAACCTCTTTCTTTAGTTCTGACCATTATTATCATATTTCACCTGGATGGAAACTAGAGCTTCATACCTGGTCTACATAAATTAATCATGCCCTCCTCTGATTCTTTCTCTACCCTGCAGCCAGTATAATCTCTCTAAAATGAATATCCGATCATGTACTTCTGTTACTTAAAATCTTCCAGCATTTCCCTGTTGCACTAAGACTAAAGTTTGAATTCCTTGGAGCTAGATAGATCATAATCCGACTACCTCTATTTCTGTCCTCAGTAATAATTCATACCCTCATTGTATTAAACAATTTGCTTTGAGATGTAAACTTCCGCTTTCTTTTCTTCTTTTTTTGTTCCTACAAATGCGAGTGTACATAATGTAGCATCTGCCTGTAGTAGTCACACTTTTGGAACATCATCTTCTGTACCCTCTCCTCTACTTTTTCCTTTTCTCCCTAACTCATTTGATTAAATCTGAGTTTTCTTTCAAGTTGCCTTTGGAAAAATTTATGAGTTCCTCATAACTGGTCCGTGTATTCCGCCTATAGATCCTCTGACACTCTGGGCTTCATTTGATTCTAGCATTGATCATATGGTTTTCAAATCTCACCTTTGCTTCTCTAAGCCTCTCAAAACTCTACTATATGCTTATATCCCTAGTGCAGTCCCTGATGTGTGGATTGTGATGAATAAGTATTTATCGACTAAATAAATGAATGATGATAAGATGATGTTTGTGAAAATCAGGTACAGTCATTTGTGTTTAACAGGCATTAAAGATAAATACAGCTCCATTTGAAATTTGGGTTTATAAACAATTAGAAGTACTTTTGTAGAAACCACTGTAGAAGGGAGATGACAGGCACTGCTTTATTAAATGCTGAGTGTTAGCCTGAGCTTTTTATAGCACGTGAGGGTGTAGGAATGTAGTTAACGACAAGGAAAGAATAAATAAAAATACATTTGAACTTCAGTATAGCTAAAGTGATTAGCTATAAGCTAAAATTATAAACTGTAATTTTCTGCACTAATTAAATCTTATGATTATTTTCAATTATGTCAGACATATTTTACAAAATTTGATATCTGTTACAATATTAAAATGTAGTTTCAGATGCATAAAGACAGGATCTCATAATAAGTCTGTTAGAAAGAGAGTTGCAGTGCTTTACCCTGAAGGGCAGCAAACCACAGCAGGAAACACTGTCACTTCTGAGATAGGCACACAGAAGAGTCCAATTTAATCTTGCTTGACACTTGTTTTGCGTTAGTTAGATAGTTAAAAACTTTTCTTTCTTTTTAAATAGCTTATTGGATGAGCTTTGTTTCACTAACTAGCACAGAAGAGAAGGAAATTATAATTCAGTGTCTGAAAAAATAAAATTCCTCTAGGTACAAGTGATGTGCATTTTACCTATTCCTTTAATTGTAGAAGATTCCCTTTCAATAGAAAGACCCATGTTTCTGATGTCATACTTCCCTTTTTCAAATATGGGACTTATAATGTTCGATGTCTCAGTACAAAACACATATTTTCTTTTTTCTTTTGGTCTATGGGGATTGTATAATCCTCAGATGCTTAATGCTTATTTTTTTCTAAAATGTTACTTTTATCACCAGAAAATTGTTCTAGCTCTTTAACCAAAGGCATCATGTCTCAAACAGATAGTAATAATTCTTAGCTCTATTTCAGAGAAGTGTTGTTCAGTCTTGGCTACACATTAAAATAACTTGGAGAGATTTTTTTTTTTAAAGGAGACAAATGTTTGGGCCACATACCAAACCAATTAAATTGCAATCCCAGCGGGTGGGACCAAAGCAAGGAAATTTCTTTTAATCTCCCTCAAGTGATTATAGAGTGCAGCCAAGAATGAACACCAGTGCCTTGGAGCCTATATCTAGTTAAAAATCAAAATTGCTTGTCTAAGTTTTTATTCCATCCACCAGTGTCCCAGACAGTTCTTCTGTTACTGAGTTTTCTTATATATATATTTTTTAATCTTAAAATTATCTCCTGATTTTAACAAAAGAGAAAGCAATATAGAAAAGTACAAGGAAGAAATTAAAAGGCATCTATGATTGCACTACCTAGGGAAAAGGGATCATGGGGAGCATTGTTAAAATTTTATACATTCTCTCTCTCTCTCTCTCTCTCTCTCTCTCTCTCTCTCTCTCTCTCTCTCTCTCTCTCTCTCACACACACACACACACACACACACACACACACACACACACACACACTCCTTAAAATTTCCCAGTAAGCAAGATTACTGTATACTGTTGTATGAATGCGAGTCGTTGATCATTGCTATTTTAGGAATAAACCGAGCTGAAGGAGATATCAAGTTTGTGGTTTCAACTCTTCCTTTATTAAAGTATGGTTCTTTCAAAAAGTCCAGAATATATAACTAAGAAATAGGTAAAAAAAAATTCTCAGACTCACAGCAAGTGAATCACAATGAAGCAGATTCTCCATCTTCTCCTTGCTGCAGTTTATATCACAGGGCCTTGTCTTTTGAATTACCACCAATTTTTTTTTGTCCTTTTGAAACTATCTCAAATTCATACTTTCTTCTTACTATATGCTAATATGATAATTTTAAAATATCTGCTGTAAAACCAATTTTGTCTGTCTAAACTTGTGCCATTCATGTTAGCACTGCTTTATTGCTGATTTCTGTTGAAATGAGACTCCTGACATCCTGTGACCTTCAGTCCTGTTTTCAGCCTTTCTATGTCTGCTGACCCATAGTAATAAGACAGTCACTCTTGTCTTCTGAACATGGCAAACTGATATGACTAACCCTAGGTCCTAAATCAGAGCAGTGCCTGCTCATCAACCATCCTAGAAATATCATGATAAAAATTGCCTCCCACCCTATTAGCAAGCACATTGTTTAATTAATAAAAAATCGGGCCATTGTGTCAAGTAAGTGATGACTTGCAGTGAATGACATAAAGAATTCAGAAGTTCATTGATATCCATCTTAATTATAATTGTGTAATAGGTCATATTCTTTTCCTACAAAATAGATGATTCCTTATTATGGTAGAGTTCTAAAAGTTAAAATTTAAATAAGACTGGCTCCCAATGTTGTAGTGACCCTAAATAATGTTAATTAAGACTAAATTTTGAGTAAATTATTTCCAAACTGGCTTAAAAGTTAATGAGATAATAATCACCCAGGAGAGAACAGCATGATAGCAATAGTATAAAACAGCAGCAGCCTGGCTAGATTGTGTATTTTCCTCTTATTCCAGAGCTCTTGCATGCTTAATTGACTTAAAACATTATGGTTCAAATGGACTCAAGGTTACCAAATATGCCTATAATGTGGATAGGATTGAATTACATTTGAAGTGTTTTAGTCACAAATGTGTAAACATAGTTGAAATAATGTGGAAAATAATGCTAATTTTTCATATTACACAGTTGGACATGAATATTGATTCCATTACCCTAATAGAATGTCATGAAACTTGGAAAGTTTATTTATTCAAGCTAAGAGCATAATCATTGAAAACTATATTGTTGATAGAGCTTTTGTTAACACACAAATTATTACCATTCCCCTAAAACCTAGGGAGGATGGTATTACTTTTTAAATAATGACTTTCTGATAATAAAGTAACAAAAATTGATAATAGAAAATGTGGGAAACACAAGTTAGATAGTAAAAATCAATTATGTTAGACTATAACAAAGCACTGATCATTAACACTTTGGGTTTTTAGTCTTTTCTCCCTATGCCTTAAAATTGATTTTATATCAGATAGACTCTTTTTAAATATTTTCTGACTTACTATGATAGGAAAAGTGTTCCTCACATTTTTAACTGCTTTCATGGTTCTTTAACTGGTCTGATAGCTTTTATTCTCCGTACAAAGGCACAAGCCAAAAAGAGTGAAAACTTTATCTAACATTATGGATTTTGTATCACATCTCACATATTATAAAAGATAAAGTGTGAAAAGAGAATTTGTAGGAGGTATAATAAGTATACGGGATCATGTTCCAAATATTAGAAAACCTCTCTTACCAGTAGAAGAATTGTGAGACTTGTAGAAAGATAGCTCACAAAAGAAATAATACACATAGTTAAATATATTAAAAAGTTTGACTATATTGGTAATTTAAAAAAGATAAAAATGTAAATAAAAATAAAATTGATTGTTTTTACTTGTTAAATCTGTAAACAAAATTACATTAATATAATATTGATTGAAAAGTAAAGTGGAATAAGCTTTGTGGAAGATAAGTTTTCTGTATGTGACAAGAGCTCCAAAAATGTGTGTATAGTTTGATCTAGAAGTTAAACTTCTAGGAATTTGCCTTGATTAAATATAGATGGTAAAGAGATACAACCTTTTCTTTTTCAGTATATGTTTTTATATTGCTCTAACTAGCTATAGAGTTCAAATGATACTGGTATAGTTGAATGACCATATGTAAAGAATCTCAACCTTTTAATTGTTGTTAATGTATAAAATTTAACTCCAAATGGATCATATAATCCAATTTAAGAGCTAACATAATAAAAACAAAGAAAATATAGGTGATATCAGGTTTAGTAAAAATTTCTTAAAAATGAAATATAAAATACAAAAGAAAAATCTCAACTGGAGTTTGAAAAACATTTTGCAAGACACTGTTATGAAAATGGAAAAAAAAGCCACAAATAAGGAGAAATTATTTATAAAACATACACCCAACAGAGGACTTGTGTCCAGAATGTATAAAAAACTACTACACCTTAATAAGAAGACAAATGATTAAACTAAAAATGGATAAAAGATTTGAACAGGTACTTCAACACACAGATGACAAATAGCATATGAAAAGATGTTCAACATACCACTGCAGATATCATTAAATAATCCAAGCATGCCTAAAACTAAGGAGGCTTACCATATCCCTGCTGATGAGAATGTAGAATGGTACAAATATTATGAAAAACAGATTTGCAGTTTATTAAAGCTACACAAAATAATTTTTGTGGTAATTACCAAATATGTATGACTGAAGCAAGCAAAAACATTGGACGAAATCAAATTGAAGGATATTCTATGAAACAACTCTTCATCAAGTTTTCAAAAGTACCAAAGTCATGAAAGAAAGACAAAAGATCTGTTTCAGACTGGAGAAGTGTAAGGATAAATGACAACTAAATGCAATATGTGATTCTAAAACTCCTGGGACAGAAAAGTTATTAATAAACTGGTTAAATTCAAATGAGATCTCAGTTATTAGACTGTACCAACATTAATTTCCTCCTCCTGATAATTGCACTAAGCTTATACAAGATGTTAACATCAAGGAAATTAGATGAGAGATATAAGGAAACTCTTTGTAACATTTTTGTAACATTTCTATAAGTCTAAAAGTTCAAAATAAAAAGTTAAAGTTACAATAGAGGCTGGGTATAGTGGCTCATGCCTGTAATCCCAGCACTTTGGGAGCCCAAGGCAGGCAGATCACGAGGTCAGGAGATTGAGACTAGCCTGACCAATATGGTGAAACCCTGTCTCTACTAAAAGTACAAAAATTAGCCGGGTGTGGTGTGCAACTGTAATCCCACCTACTCAGGAGGCTGAGACAGGAGAATTGCTTGTGCTCAGGAGGCGGAGGTTGCAGTAAGCCAAGATTGAGACACTGCACTCCAGCCTGGGTGACAAATCAAGACTGTCTCAAAAAAAAAAAAAAAAAAAAAAGTTACAATAGAAAAGTTAAACATACACTTAACATATAACCCAGTCATTCCACTTTTAGGTATTTCCTCAAGAGAAATAAATGCAGACTTGCATACAAAGACTTGTCTGCTAATGATTATAACAGCTTTATTTGTAATAGTAAAAAACCAGATATATGTACAAAAATATGTACAATTTGAAGTATATTAGTTACACTTAAACAATGATATTTTTAAATATAAATGGTATTTTTCCCCCTACCATCTTAACTAGAAAATCCTGGGAGAAGTAAATAAGCTGGATTCCCAGATCAGACTGCTGATAATTTACATCTGAGATCTCCAATGCCAAGTTCTAGTTTTCTAAATATGCTTATATGTTATATACCATAAAAATCTGTGGTGAGTTTTTGCTTCCTGGTGATAGGTTTTCAAACAAGTTTATAATATTTGATTATTTTAAGGATGTAGTGTTTGTAGTTTTAGAAACTATTGGCCAGGCATGGTGGCTCACTCCCGTAATCCCAGCACTTTGGGAGGTTGAGGTGGGCAGGTCACTTGAGATCAGGAGTTCTAGGCCTGTCTGGCCAACATGGTGAAGCCCTGTCTCTACTACAAATATAAAAATTAGCTGGGCACAGTGGCAGGTGCTTTTAGTTCCAGCTACTGAGGAGGCTGAGGCAGGGGAATCTCTTGAACCTGGGGGGCAGAGATTGCAGTGAGCAGAGATTGTGCCACTGCACTCCAGCCATGACAGAGCAAGACTCTGTGTCTAAAACAAAACAAAACCCCAAAAAATCCTGAGCTATGTTCTAGTCAATATTTAGCACAATTAATTTTATTTTTTTGTTTTATCATAAATTATTTATGAAAACTAATTGAATAGGAAAGGAGAAAATAAGAAAATCCAACTTTAGAAGTTTTACATTGATATTTATTCATTTTTGTCTCAAATGGTAATCTTAATCTGTTAAATTTATCGTATTTACATCCTGATTTAATTTCAATAAAAACATATGAGTTAAAGATATATGTATCCCATTTACAGCCTGTGAATTTAGTAAGACAATTATAAAATAACATTTAAAGTTTATAAAGAATATGGAAGTAGAGGAGGCAGAGAAAGATGGTGGAATAGAAGCTCCACTCATTATCCTTCCTGCAAGGATACCAAGTTAACAACTATCTACACAGAAAAAAACCCTACCTCTTTAAGAGCCAAAAATCAGGTGAGCACTTATAGTACCTGGTTTTAACGTCATATCACTGAGGGAAGCACTGCAGAAATTAAAAAAAAAAAAAAAGTCCTGAATTATGGATACCACCTCTCTCCCATTCCAGACATTACATTGCAGAGAGCATCTCTGGGTGCTTGGGGTGGGAGAACACAGCAATTGTGAGGCATCGAACTCAGTGCAGTCCTGTTAGAGCAGAAAGGAACACCAGACCAAACTCAGCAGATGCCCAACTACAGAGGGATCATTTAAACCAGCTGTAGCCAGAAGGAAATTGCCAGTCCCAGTGATCTGAACTTGAGTGCCTGTCAACCTCATCACTGAGGGCTACAGCACTCTGTGTCTCCGAGTAAATTTGAAAGACACATAAGGACTGCTAGTTGTAGCTGAGTCCTAGTACTGAACTAGGCCCAGACAGTGTGGACTTGGGGGTCTGTGACTTGCTGAGATACCAACTGGGGCAGCCAAGGGAGTATTGACGTTATCCCTCCCCTAACCCCAGGTGGCATAGCTTTAGGCTCCAAAAGAGACCCCTTCCTTTCTTTGAGGAGAGGAGATAGAATAGTGGGGAAGACGTTGTTTAGACACAACTGGATAGGGCACTGGTCAGAGTAATGAAGCCCTAGCTCCCAGAAAACATTTCTAGACACAACCTGAGCCAGAAGGGAAACTGCTGCCTTGAAGGAAATGACCCAGTCTTGGCAGCATTCATCATCTGTTATTGAAGAGCCCTGGACCCCTGAATAATCAGCAGCAATACTGAGGTACAATATAGAGGACCTTGGGTGAGCGTCAAAGACTTCTTGGCTTCAGGTGAGAATGAGCCTATTATCAGCTGTGGTGGCTATGGGATAAAACTCCTTCTGCTTGAAAAAAGCCCAGGGAAAAGTAAAGTAGACTTGTCTTGAACCCTAGGTACCAGCACAGCCACAAGGATGGAGTATCAAGTGGGCTACTGAGGTCCCTGATTTCAGGACTTGACTCTTAGCATTTCTGATGCAGGCAAGAGGGGAGTCCACTGCCCTGAAGGGTGAGTCCCTGCCCAGGCACCATTCAAGACAAGCGGACTCGAGAGACCTTGGGCCTTAATGGAACATTGGTGGTAGATTGGCAGTGCTGCCTATGGCCAGGAGTGGCAGGTGCTATGGGAAGAGGATCCTCTGCTTTGGAAAGGGAAAGGAAGAGTGAAAAGGACTGCATCTTGTGATTTGATTGTCAGCTCAGCCACAATACAGTAGAACACCACGTAGACTTCTAAGGTTTTGATGCCAGTCCCTGACTCCTGGATAGCACTTCTGGACCCACTTGGGGCCTGTGGAACTTTACCACCCTAAAGGGAAAGACACAGGCCTGGCTGGTTTGGCCACCTGCTGACTGGCCCTTTAGTGAACATAGGCAGTAGCCAAGGCGTTGTTATAGCAGACCTTGGGTGAGACCCAGTACTGTGGTGGCTACAGGTCTGACCCAGCACAGTCATAGTAGTAGTGGCCACAGGGATGCTTGTGTCATTCCACCCACAGCTTTAAGTGACTCAGACAGAGAGAGGGAGGCTCTATATGTTTTAGAGGAAGTAAGGGAAAAGAACAAGAGTCTTTGTTGAGTAATCCACAGAATTCTCCCAGATCTTGTCCTAAGCCATCAAGGCCTCTATGAGTTTGCAAGAACCAGCGTTACTGGACTTGGGGTGCCTCCTAAAGCAGATACATATTAGATCACAATGCCTAAGTTCTTTCAAATATTTGGAAAGCCTTTCCAAAAAAGACAGCTACAAATAAGCCCAGAGAGTGAAGACTACAATAAATAGCTAACTCTTCAATGCCCAGACGTCAAAGAACATCTAGTAGGATCAACAGCACCCAAGAAAACATGACCTCATGAAATGAACTAAGTCATGTACCAGGGAACAATCCTGGAGAAGTAGAGATGTGATCTTTCGGACAGAGAAGAATAGCTGTGTTGAGGAAACTCAAAGAAATTCAAGATAACACAGATAAGGAATTCAGATTTTTAAAAGAAAAATTTATCAGAGATTGAAATAATTAGAATCAAGCAGAAATTGTAGAGCTGAAAAATGTAATTGGCACACTAAAGAATGAATGCATCACAGTCTTAGAATAAATCAAGCAGAAGAAAGAATTAGTGAACTTAAATACAGCCTATTTGAAAACAGGAGAAAAAACAAACACAGAAGCATGCCTACAGGATCTAGAAAATAGCCTGAAAAGAGCAAATATAAGAGTTATTGGCCTTAGAGGAGGTAGGCAAAGAGGGGTAGACAGTTTATTCAAAGGTGTAATAACAGAACTTTCCAGACCTAGAGAAATATATTAATATTCAAGTATAAAAAGCTTATAGAACATTAAACAGATTTAACTCATAAAAGACTAATTATTTCAAGGTGTTTAATAATAAAACTCCCGAAGTAAAGGATAAAGAAAGGATCCTAAAACAGCAGGATAAAAGAAACCACAATGAAGCTCAAATATGTCTGGCAGCAGACTCTTCAGTGAAAAGCTTATGGGCCAGGAGAGACTGGTATGGCATATTTAAATTGCTGAGGGAAAATAACTTACTCTAATGTATTTGGTGAATATATCTTTCATACATAAAAAGGCTTTTCTAGACCAACAAAAGCTGAGAGATTTCATCAATACCTGAATTGTCTTATAAAAAAATGCTAAAGGGAGTACTTCAATCAGAAGAAAAAGGATATTTATGAGTTATAATCACCTGAAGGTATAAAATTTATTGGTAATAGTATACAGAAAAATACAGCATATTATAACACTAACTGTGATGTGTAAACTACTCTTATCCTAAGTGGAAAGACTAAATGATGAATCTTAAAAAAAAAAAGGACTACAACAACTTTTCAAAACATAGTATATTAACATACAAATAAAAACACCAAAAAGGTAAGAAGTGATGAAGTTAAGGAGTAGAGATTTATTTTTACTTGCTTGGTTGTTTATACAAATAGTGTTAACTTGTTACCGGGTTAGAATAATGGGTTATAAGATAGTATTTGCAAACCTCATTATATTATTAGTCCATCTTCATGCTGCCGATAAAGACATGCCCAAGACTGGGTAATTTATAAAGAAAAAGAGGTTTAATGGACTCACAGTTTCACGTGGCTGGAGAAACCTCACAATTGTGGCAGAATGTGAAAGGCACTTCTTACGTGGCAGTGGCAAGACAGAATGAGAGAACCAAGTGAAAGGGCTTTCCCCTTATAAAACTATCAGATCTTGTGAGATTTATTCCCTACCACAAGAACAGTATGGGGGAAACTGTCCCCATGATTCAATTATTTCCTACTGGGTCCTTCCCACAACATAGAGGAATTATGGGAGCTATAATTCAAGATGAGATTTGGATGTGGACACAGCCAAACCATATCACTTATGGTAACCTCAAACCAGAGATCATGCAATGGATACACAAATAAAAAGCAAAAATCTAAATCCTATCACCAGAGGAAAATTGCCTTTTCTAGAGGACAGGAAGGAAAGAAGAGAAGATTAGAAAACCAGAAAACAGTTTTTTTAATTTAAGAAAATTAAAAAATTTAAAAAGTTAAATTCAAACATGTAAAAAATTAAAAGGGATATGGGAGTACTAAGAAAATGATTCTAAAGATAAATGGAATTTGTCTGGATACTACATTTACACAAGTTATTATGCCATGATACGTTGTGATCCCTACAATTCTCTTAGGCAACTCTGATGACATATTTGAGTTAAGATCTGGTTTTCAGTATGCATGGTTTTCATTTCAAATTAAGCATTGGACTATAACTTTATAAAGTCTAAGATTCTCCCCCAAATTTATTTTACCTTCCTATCAATGTGTGACTTCAACTCACAGCTTGACAATTTTGGTAATTTATTATACTCTTCACTTAAATACATGTTACTCATAACTCTAAATGTTATATATTCACTTGGAACTCTAATAAGAAATTTATTTATCTAATTTTGACTTATCTTTATACTTCACTGAATATTTTGTGACCATCCTACGATACTTGACTTTAAAATTTGATTTTTACAAACTAAAATAATTATTCAAATGAAGAATGTTTTTATTTAAAACTAATACCTTGGGAGCTTTACATTTATTCCATTGTTGTTGCAATAATTCCAAGTATTTTCAAACTTAGGTTTTAAAATTTCCCACAAAACAATGGTTTATTGAAAAATCTTAATAATTGTGCTTTATTCTTTGTTTTAAAATATTTGTTTAGAGTTGAAGAAATCTAATCTAAATAATTTTTATATAATAAAACCATATTTAACTTTAAAAAATAAAATTGAGATTGTGTTTTATTACTTTAAGGTGTTTAAACTTATTATAAACAGGATTATTATAGAATAAATTATCTCTGGAAGCAATGTCAGTTTTGAAGAGAAAACTCTTAGAACAGGTTCTAGAATATTTTTACTTAAAAGAGTCTCATTATACGATAACAGTTCAGATGAAATGATGCATTGTGCTACAAGGAATCTAAAAGGTCATGCATTTTGCAGGGCTTACCACCTAGGTGATGGGTTGATAGGTGCAACAAATTACTATGGCACAGGTTTACCTATGTAACAAACCTGCACATCTTGCACATGTACCCCGGAACTTCTAATTAAAGAAAATAAAAAATAAAAAGGTAATGAATTTGTACAGACTTGTCTGAGGAATTTGGAGTACTTAGAATAACATGTTCTGTAACACCAATCTATAATATTAAAATCTACAATTCTATCTATATAGTATAGATTATAAAAATGTAAGATGTATGTATGCATATTTATACAAAACACATATAGATCCACACACCTATATAACATCTCCCCAATTCTCCCACATTCATTCACACACCCACATACCTACACACACATGTATGTACCAAATAGAACTATGACAGGACAAATGTAAAATGTCTGTATTTTTCCCTTAAACATATCTATTGGTATTTTTTCCCTCATAATTTTGTCTGGTTTCTATCTTGTTTACATTTTCTTATGATTAGAGAGATTGGGATTTGAAAACTTGGTTTTACTGTTAGCTATGCTGTCTTCCCGCATTATGTAAACTTTGAGTCTTAGATCTCCATTTTTAAATTGAAAATAACATTTTCCTTATTTGAGGATTGTATAATAGAATATGTGTGAATTACCTAACAGAGTGCTGATCATATAGCAGACCCTCAATACATTTCTTCTCTCAATGCCCTATCACTTCTCTTTGACCCAAATCTAAGATGAATGGTATTTGTATTTGTTTCTTAATTTTTAAAATGTTTATAGATTGAGGGGGTACAAATGCAGTTTAGTTATATGGATATATTGCATAGCAGTGAAACCTGGGCTTTTATCGTTCCCATCACCTGAATAGTGTACCTTGTACTCAATAGATAATTTTTATTCTTCACCCTTCTTTTACCCTCCCACCTCTTGGAGTCTCCAATGTCTTTTATTTCACTCTGTATGTCCACGTGACCCACTGTTTAGCTCCTACTTACCAGTTACGAGCATGCAGCATTTAAATTTGTACTTCTTTGTTTTTCTTTTGAGATGGAGTCTTGCTCTGTCTATTTCACTTATGATAATGGTCTCCAGTTCCATTCGTGTTGCTGCAAAAGACATTATTTTTTTTTATGGCTGAATAATATTTTATAATAAATACACACCACATTTTCATTTTGTTTTCAAATGTTACTTTAGATTATGGGGGTACAAGTGGAGGTTTGTTACAAAAGTATATTGAATGGTGCTAAATTGAACACATTATTGAGGAAGTGAGCATAGTACTGGAAAGGTAGCGTTTCAATCCTTGCCCACTGCCGCCTCCTTCCCCCTTGTATTCCCTAATGACTATTGCTCTCAATTTTATGTCCATTGTACTCGATGTTTAGCTCCCACTTAGAAGTAAGAGCACACATTATTTAGCTTTCTGTTCCTGCATTAATTTACATAGGGTAATGTGTAGCTGCATCAGTGTTGCTGCAAAGGATATTATTTCATATTTTCTTTATCCAATACACTATTGATGAGCACCTGTGTACTATATGTTTTTAATCCAGTCACCTATCAATTGACACTTTGGTTGATTCTATGTATTTTCTATTGTGAATAGTGCTGTGATAAACTTAAGATTGCAGGTATTTTTCTGATATAATAATTTTGTTTTCTTTGGATAGATACCCAGTAATGGGGTTGCTGGATCAAATAGTAGTTCTATTTTTAGTTCTTCGAGAAATCTTCGTACTATTTTCCATCAGGTCATACTAATTTACAGTCCCACCAACAGTGTATTAATATTCCCTTTTATTTGACTCCTCATCAACATGTTAAATTTTGACCTTTTTAGAATAGCCATTCTGACTGATGTAAGATCGTATCTCATTGTGGTTTTAATTTGCATTTATTTGATTACTGACGTTGAACATTTTTTCATGTGTTTTCTACTTACATTCTTTTGAAAAATACTCATATTCTTTGTTCACTTTCTAATGGTTGTATTATGTTTTTGTTGTTGAATTGTTTGAATTATTTGTAGATTCTGAATATATTGGTCCTTTGTCAGATTTATAGTTTGTAAATTCTTCTTTCCATTCTGTAGGTTGTCTTATTTTGTAGATTTTTTTTTTTTTTCTGTGCAGAAGCTCTTTAGTTCAGTTATATCTCATTTGACTATTTCTGGTTTTGTTGCATTTGCTTTTAAAGTCTTAGTTACAAATTATTTGCCTAGACCAATGTCCAGAAGAGTTTTTCCTATATTTCCTTCTGGATTTTTAAAGTGAGGCCTTTCATTTAAATCTTTGTCTTGAGTTAATTTTTGTATAAGGTGATATATGTGTCCCATTTGATTCTTCTGCTTATGGCTATCTAGTTTTTCCAACACCATTTATTGATTTGTCTGACCTGGTTGTAGGTATGTGGCTTTACTTCTGGGCCCTCTGTTCTGTTCCATGAGTTTTTGTGTGTATCCTTTTACCAGTACAATTCCTTTTGGTTACCATTCCCCTGTAGTACAATTTGACATTGGGTAATATGATGCATCTCACTTTGGTTTTTTCCCTCGGAATTGTTTTGGCTTTTTGGGGTCTTTTTTTGATTCCATATGATTTTTAGAATTTTAAATTTTAAAAAAATTAAAAAAAAATCACAGCAATTTGATAAAAATTGCATTGAATCTGTAGATTGCTTTGAATAAAGCAATCTACATTTGGTATGATCATTTTAATAATGCTGGTTCTTCTGATTCATGAGCATAGAATATTTTTATTTGTATTGTCTATGATTTCTTTCAGCAGTTTTGTAGTTCTTCTTGTAGAGATCTTTTACTACTTTGCTTAGATGTATCCCTAGACATTTTTTCTAATAACTATTGTAAATGGGATTGAGTTCTGGATTTGGTTCTCGGCTTCAATGTTATTCGTGTATATAGAAATGTTACTATTCTTTTAATGCTGACTTGGTATTCCAAAACTTCATTGAAGTTATTTGTCAAGTCTAGGAGTCTTTTGGAGAAGCCTTAAGGGTTTTCTAGGCATAAAATTATATCATCAGTGAACAGAGATAATTTGACTTTCTCTCTTCCAATTTGGATGCTGTTATTTCTTTCTCTTGTTTAATTGCTTTGGCTAGGACTTCCTGTACTATGCTGAATAGGAATGGTAAAAGTAGGTGGTGGTGGCTCATTTCAATTCCTAAGGAGAATGCTTTCCACTTTTATCCATTCAGTATGATGTTGGCTGTAAATCTGTCATATATGACTTCCATTTTGAGTATTTTTCCTTCAATTTTTAGTTTGTTGGGGGTTTTTATAATAAAGAGATGATGGATTTTATTGAATTCCTTTTCTCCATCAATTGAGATGATCATATAGTTTTTGTTTTTCAATTTTTGTTTATGTAGTGGATCATATTTATTGATTGACATGTGATGAACCACTCTTGCATTCCTGGAATAAAACCTACTTGATTATAGAATATTATCTTCTTGATAAGTTGTTGGATTTGGTTTTGTAGTATTTTGTTGAGAAATCTTGTGTTTATGTTCACAGAGATACTGGCCTGTAATTATCTTTTCTTTTGTTTGGATAGGATTTTTCTTGTTACTTACATTGGCTTTGTTTCTCAGAGCATTACCTTTTTTCTTTTTGTGGCCATTTTGGGTAAGTTTTACCACTATAATGCCAAAAATTTTACTTGGCCTATGCCTGTTTTTTATTTTATACAAAATTGTACAAAGGGAAGGAGAAAATCAAGTAATTGTAACTTTATGAATATATTTATAAAATCTTTTACAAAAAGTAATAGAATGAAAGTTTTCTAGTGGAGAATAACTTAATGGTAAATGGGGTTGATTAGGAAATCAAAAAAACTAATATTAACATTTTCTTGTGTCAGTGCGACTCTCACAGAAGCTGTAGTTTGAGCATGTAATTTCTACTGTGTAATGCAGTGGTTTAATAGATCCCTTCAGACCTTCTGTGAAACCACAGGCATTCAACAAATGTAATTTATGGAAGATAGAGAATTAATTCTGAAGCCAAAATGAACTCTGCATAGTAACATCAGCTGTAAACTTTCTCAGATCTGTAAAATGAAAGGTATGATAACTAATAGTAAATGATAACAATGGCTGATGTACAGATCATGTACTGTAGGTTAATGAACATGTTTTCTGACAATTGTCTGCTTGTCCCAACCTACAATCCCACTTCATTAGTCTTTTGTACTCAGCAATAAGCTCTTCCATATCTAAATATTAAAGCCATATCCATGTTAATTTACATAATAAAAACATAAATGCCTCATAAATGTCTTCACTCTTACTTGCACTGGTGCTTTTATTCTATATAGGCTTGTTTTCCAATAAATTACATTTTTCAATTAAGTTGTACATTTTCAAATTAAGTTGTACTTTTCTAGATATATCGTCATTTACAAATTAATAGCCTTTGAGTTTTCCCCAAAATTTTACCTCTAACTTAATGTTTTGTAACACTGTCTGGGGCCCTCATAGAAACACTTCTCATAGAAACACTTCTAAATCTGTGTGTGTGTGTGTCTGTGTGTATCTAAAGAAACATAATTATTCATGTAGTAGAATCACGCTAGTAACAGAACTGAACTTCTGCTGAATTAGACCCCTCCCTCCTCAATATGTCTTTAACATTTACTTTATGGATAAAATTAATCTCTATGTTAGATCTTCAATATAATCACTGATACAAGTAGGTAAATTTCTTTGGAGGACTAATTAAAAGTTGTTCTAAAGTCACAAGAATTATATATGTATATGAGTGTGTATATACATGAACAACTGCATTTCACGTTTCATATATATACACATATATATGTGTCTATATATATACATATATACATATGTATGTATATATATGTATACATATATATGTATACATGTACATAAGTATACATATATATATGAAACGTGAAATGCAGAATAGGAGTTGTTTGTAAAGTGGACGCTTAGCACTTTCTTGTGATTGACCACTGTATGTCTCCCTTTTGTATAATAAGTCTTCAGGTAAGACTCATGTTAGAATTGAACAGCAATAAAATTTTACATTAGGCATAAGTACATGAAACTGAATTGTATAGTCATCTGTATTTTATAGCTCTATATTTGCACATAAACATATTTACATTCATACTATAAAATCTATCATCTATATATACATTTTACATCTTGGACTTTTCATGTTATGTTATGATGTAGGTTTTATATTCTGTATTTTTTGAAAACATTAAATCATTATATGCTATTCTATCATATTCTATAACTTTTGGGTAAGTTGTTTGGAATTCCTTCATATTTCTAATGGTTATTCTTATTTTCAGCATATAAAATATATATACACTAAAGAAATGAATCAATGTATGAATATTAAAAAAAATTCTTTATGCATAGATTGCATTCAGGAAAAGTTTATCTAATTTGCATTTTCAATAGCAGTAAATATTGTTATATAACAAAATATTTTCAAAGATTGAATATTGAAAAATTACAAATTTTCTGATTAAAAACTATTATTTTAATTTGCAACTTTATTTCTAAATGTATTTATATATTACATATTTTGTCTATAAATCACTTACAGTTCTTCACTTGAAAATGTCTTCATGTCTCAGAAATAAAGTATTTTAATCTCCTTTTGAATGAACTTTTTGTTTTATATGGATATAAATTATTTTTAATATTATCTTCCAATTTAATCACTATGATTGCATTAGTAGAATTTTTATTTTATGATGTAATTCTACAGTATATAATTACATAGTGTTGTAACAATCATAAAGTATAATTTAATTATATAGATATATATTTATTTAAAAATCCTATATAAGATATTGGATCAAGCTCTTATAAAAATTTAAAGTAATAAAGGTATAATTTTAAAAGGATAAAAATATTATTTTAATCACTGTTTACCAATATTTGGATACATTTGAGTCTTAGGACTCAAAAGGTTTTTTACTGACTTTTCAATAAGATCTACTCTAGCCCTTTAGTAAGTATTAGTCTGCTTTCCCAATCCCCATCTTGCCTTACTTTGTTCTATTTTTTTTTAAATTTCATGGCGCTTATCATATTTGAACATACAAAATTACTTACTTTTTTTTTTTTTTTTTTTTTTTTTTTATGAGGGGGTTTTTTTCTTTTTTTCCCCAGGCTGGGGTGAAAGGGCGCGATCTCGGCTCACCGCAACCTCCGCCTCCTGGGTTCAGGCAATTCTCCTGCCTCAGCCTCCTGAGTCGCTGGGATTACAGGCACATGCCACCATGCCCAGCTAATTTTTTGTATTTTTAGTAGAGACGGGGTTTCACCATGTTGACCAGGATGGTCTCGATCTCTTGACCTCGTGATCCACCCGCCTCGGCCTCCCAAAGTGCTGGGATTACAGGCTTGAGCCACCACGCCCGGCCAAAATTACTTACTTTTAACATTTAATATGTGTTATTTATACCCTCCTATCTCCCATTTCTCTTTAGAATGGAAGCTTCAGGACTACTATGATGTATTTATTTTGATATCTGTATCCCTAACACTTAGAGCCATCATTGAAACAGGTAGCTAAAAACTAGCAAAAAATAATAAAACTTTACTGACTCTTTGATCGTCTTAACCACATTCCAAAAGGATAAATTACTAAAAATGTAAGAATATTTGAATGACTTATGTATTTATTGGCCTACAAAATTCTGACGTAAGTCTAGCCACTCTTGCGAAATATCTTTTTCCATTTCTTCACTTTCAGCCTATAAATGTTCTTAAAGCTAAAGTGAGTCTCCTGTAAATAGCATGTGGTTGGATATAGTTTTTCTTTTTCTTTTTTCTTTTATATTGTACTTTAGGTTCTGGGGTACATGTGCAGATGATGCAGGATTGTTGCATGGGTACTTAAATGTAATGTGGTTTGCTGCCTCTATCCTCCCATCACCTATGTCTGGTATTTACTCCCATGTTATCCCTCCCTAACCTTCCTACCACCAGCTGTCCCTCCCAGGGTGGTGTGATGCTCCCCTCCCTGTGTCCATGTGTTCTCATTGTTCAACACCCACCTATGAGTGTGAACATGGGGTGTTTGATTTTCTGATACCGTGTCAGTTTGCTGAGAATGATGGTTTCCTGATTCATCCATGTCCCTACAAAGGACAAGAACTCATTGTTTTTTATGGCTGCATAGTATTCCATGATGTATATGTACCACATTTTCCTTGTCTATCATCGATGGGCATTTGGGTTAGTTTCAGGTCTTTGCTATTGTAAACAGTGCCATAATGAACATATATGTGCATGTGTCTCTATAACAGAACAATTTGTAATCCTTTGGATATATACTCAGTAATGGGATTGCTGAGTCAAACGGAATTTCTATTTCTAGGTCCTTAAGGAATCGCCACACTGTCTTCCACAATGGTTGAACTAATTTACACTCCCACCAACTTCTCCACATCCTCTCCAACATCTGTTGTCTCCAGATTTTTTAATGATCGACATTCTAAGTGGCATGAGATGGTATCTCAATGTGGTTTTGATTTGAATTTCTCTAATGACCAGTAATGATGAGCATTTTTTCATATGTTTCTTGGCCTCATAAATGTCTTCTTTTGAAAAGTGTTTGTTCATGTCCTTGGACCACTTTTGAATGGGTTTGTTTTTTTCTTGTATATCTGATTTAGTTATTTGTAGATTCTGGACAGTAGCCCTTTGTCAGATGGGTAGATTGCAAAAATTTTTTCTCATTCTGTTGGTTGCCAGTTAACTCTAATGATTGTTTCTTTGGCTGTACAGAATCTCTGGAGTTTAATTAGCTCCCATTTGTCTATTTTGTTTTTTGTTGCCAAGGCTTTTGGTGTTTTAGTCATGAAGTCCTTGCCTATGTCTGTGTCCTAAATGGTTTTCCCTAGGTTTTCTTTTAGTGTTTTTATGGTGTTATGTCTTAAGTTTAAATCTTCAATCCCTCTGTAGTTAATCTTAATGTAAGGTGTAAGGAAGGAGTCCAGTTTCAGCTTTCTGCACATGGCTAGCCAGTTTTCCCAACACCATTTATTAAACAGGGAATCCTTTCCCCATTGCTGGTTTTTGTTAGGTTTGTCAAAGATCAGATGGTTGTAGATGTGTGGCATTGCCTCCAGGGCCTCTGTTCTGTTCCATTGGTCTATATCTCTGTTTTGGTAGCGCTACCATGCTGTTTTGATTACTGTAGCATTGTGGTATAGATTGAGGTCAGGTAGTGTGATGCCTCCAGCTTTGTTCTTTTTGCTTAGGATTGACTTGGCTATACATGCTTTCTTTTGATTCCATATGAAGTTTAAGGTGGTTTTTTCCACTACTGTGAAGAGGGTCATAGGTAGCTTGATGGGGATAGCATTGAATCTGTAAATTACTTTGGGCAGTATGGCCATTTTCACGATATTGATTCTTCCTAACCATGAGCATAGAATGTTTTTCCATCTGTTTGCGTCCTCTCTTATTCCCTTGAGCATTGGTTCGTAGTTCTCCTTGAAGATGTCCTTTACATTCTTTGTTAGTTGTATTCCTAGGTATTTTATTCTCTTTAGCAATTGTGAATGGCATTTTGCTCTTGATTTGGCTCTCTTTGAGTCTGTTATTGGTGTATAGGAATGCTTCTGACGTCTGCCCATTGATTTTGTATCCTGAGACTTTGCTGAAGTTGCTTATCAGTTTCAGGAGATTTTGAGCTGAGATGATGGGATCTTCTAAATATACAATCATGTCATCTGCAAATAGAGACAATGTGACTTCCTCCTTTCCTAATTGAATACCGTTTATTTCTTTTTCTTGCCTGATTGCCCTGGCTAGAACTTCCAATATTATATTGAATAGGAGTGGTGAGAGAGGGCATCCTTGTCTAGTGCCAGATTTCAAAGGGAATGCTTCCATTTTTTGCCCATTCAGTATGATATTAGCTGTGGATTTGTCGTAAATAGCTTTTATTATTTTGAGATACATTCCATCTATACCTAGTTTCTTGAGAGTTTTTAGCATAAAGCACTGTTGAATTTTGTTGATGGTCTTCTCTGCATCTATTGAGATGATCATGTGGTTTTTGTCTTTAGTTCTGTTTACGTGGTGGATTATGTTTATAGACTTGTGTATGATGAACCAGCTTTGCATCTCTGGGGTAAAGTCTACTTGGTCATGGTGGATAAGCTTTTTGATGTGATGTTGCAATCAGTTTGCCATTATTTTATTGAAGATTTTTGCATCATGTTCATGGATATTGGCTTGAAGTTTTCTTTGTTCATTGAGTTTCTGCCCAGTTTTGGTATCAGGATGATGTTGATATCATAAAATGATTTGGGAAGGATTCCATCTTTTTTGGGTTTGGAATAGTTTATGAAGGAGTGGTGCCAGCTCCTCTTTGTATGTCTGGTAGAATTCAGCTGTGAACCCATCTGGACTTGGGGTTTGTTTTTTGTTGGTAGGCTATAAATTGCTGCCTCAACTTCAGCCCTTGTTATTGGTCTATTCAGGGTTTTGAATCCTCCTGGTTTAGGCTTTGGAGGGTGCAAGTGTCCAGGAATTTATACATTTCTTCCAGGTTTCCTGGTTTATGTGCAGAGTTCTTTGTAGTAATCTCTGATGGTAGTTTGTATTCCTGTGGAATTGGTGGTGATATCGTCTTTGTTGCTTTTTATTGCATCTATTTAATCTTCTCTCTTTTCTTTTTTATTAGTCTGGCTAGTGGTCTGTTTTGTTGATCTTTTCAGAAAACCAGCTCCTGGATTCATTGATTTTTTTTTTTTTTTTGAAGGGTTTTTTGTGTCTCTATCTCCTTCAGCTCGCTCTGATCTTAGTTGTTTCTTATCTTCTGCTAGCTTTTGAGTTTTTTTTGATCTTGCTCCTCTAGCTCTTTCAATTTTGATGATAGGGTGTCAATTTTAGATCTTTTCTTGTGGGCACTTATTGCTATAAATTTCCTTCTAGACACTGCTTTAAATATGTCCCTGAGATCCTGGTAAGGTTACATATTCGTTCTCATTTGTTTCAAAAAACATCTTTATTTCTGCTTTCATTTCATTGTTTATACAGTCAACATTCAAGAGCCAGTTGTTCAGTTTCCATGAAGTTGTACGGTTCTGAGTTAATTTCTTAATCCTGAATTCTAATTTGATTGCAGTGTTGTCTGAGAGACTGTTTGTTATGATGTCCATTATTTTGCATTTGCTGAGGAGTGATTTACTTCTAATTATGGGGTCAGTTTTAGAGTAGGTGTGATGTGGTGCTGAGAAGAATGTATATTCTATGGATTTGAGGTAGAGAGTTCTGTAGATGTCTTTTAGGTTTTGTTGGTCCAGATCTGAGTTCAAGTCCTGGCTATCCATTTTAATTTTCTGTCTCACTGATCTGTCTAATATAACCAGTGGAGTGTTAAAGTCTCCCATTATTTTTGTGTGGGAATCTAAGTTTCTTTGTAAGTCATTAAGAACTTGCTTTATGTATTTGGGTGCTTCTGTATTGGGTGCATATATATTTAGGATAGTTAGCTCTTCTTGTTGCATTGATCCTTTTACCATTATGTAATGCCCTTCTTTGTCTCTTTTGATTTTTGTTGGTCTAAAGTCTATTTTATGAGAGACTAGGATTGCAACTCCTGCTTTTTTTTGCTCTCCATTTACTTGGTAAATCTTCCTCCATCCCTTTATTTTGAGCCTATGTGTGTCCTTGCATGTGAGATGGGTTTCCTGAATACAGTACACCGATGGGTTTTAACTTTTTATTCAGTTTGCCAGTCTGTGTCTTTTGATTGGGGCATTTAGCCCATTTACATTTAAGGTTAATATTATGTGTGAATTTGGTCAGCCATTTTGATGCTAGCTGGTTGTTTTGCCCATTAGTTGACACAGTTTCTTCACTGTATCAATGTTTTTTTTACCATTTGGTACGTGTTTCAAGTGGGTGGTACTGGTTGTTCCTTTCTGTGTTTAGTTCTTCTTTTAGGAGCTCTTGTGAGGCTGGCCTGGTGGTGACAAAATCTCTCAGCAATTGCTTGTTCATGAAGGATTTTATTTCTCCTTTGCTTGTGAAGCTTAGTTTGGCTGAATATGAAATTCTAGGTTGAAAGTTCTTTTCTTTAAGGATGTTGAATATTGGCCCCCATTCTCTTCTGACTTGTAGGGTTTCTGCTGAGAGATCTGCTCAGAGTCTGATGGGCTTCCCTTTGTGGGTAACCCAACCTTTCTCTCTGGGTGCCATCAGCATTTTTTTCTTCATTTCAACCTTGGTGAATCTGATTATTATGTGCCTTGGGTTTTCTCTTCTTGAGGAATATCTTTGTGGTGTTCTCTGTATTTCCTGGTCTGTGGGCAGTAAAAATTCATTTGTAAGTATGGTGATCATTCACCCTCTTTGCTGTTCTCTCTGGGAACTGCACTCCAGAGCTGTTCCTATTCAGCCATCTTGGATCTCCCTGGGTATAGTTTTTCAAAATCAGTTCAGCCACTCTCTATCTTTTGATTGTGGAACTAACCTATTATAATTTAAAGTAAGTATTATGAAGTAAACATTTATTACTAATATTTTTTCTTTGTTTTATAATGATTTTGTAGTTCTTCTGCCCCTTTCTTCCTTTCCTGTTGTCTTTTGCAGTTTTTTTGGTTACAATTTATATCTTTTATATAGTGTATCCATTAACAAATTATTATAACTATAGTCAGTTTAAATTTTGTTTGTCTTTTAACTTTTCTGCTAGAGTTAAAATTGATTACCCACCACAATAACAGTGTTAGAATATTCTGAGTTTGGCTCTGTTCTTGCCTTTATAATGAATGCTATACTTCTATATGTTTTTATATTGTTAGTTAATATCCTTTTGTTTCAACTTGAAGAATTGCTTTTAGACTTTCTTGTAAGGCAAGTACCACGGTAATAACTACCACAACTTTTGTTCATCTAAAAATGTCTTTAACTCTCCTTCATTTCTGAAGACTAGCTTTGCTGGGTGTAGTATTTTTGGTTGGTAGTTTTTCCTCTTTTTCTTTGAGCATTTTTAATATAACATCTCATTCTTCTTGGTCCATAAAGTTTTTGCTGAGAAATCTGCTGAACATCTCATGGGGCTCCATTGTCTGTAAGGAATCAGTTTTCCATTGCTGCTTTCAAAGTTCTCTCTTTATCTTTCACTTTTGAGAATTTGATTACAATGTGTCTTGGTGAAGATTTTCTTTGACTATTACATGTCTCTGTGAAAATCTATTTGATCTATTTGTAGTTCTTCAGGCTTCATGGATCTTGATATTCATTTCTATCCATATTTGGAAAGTTTAGTGTCACTATTTCTTTAAATAAGTGTTTCTTCCCTTTTTCTTTCTCTCTTCCTTTTGGTATACCTATATGCCCATGTTGATCTACTTAATAACATCTAATAAGTCCCATAGTTTTTCTTCACTCTTTTAAAATTTTTAAAATTTTGTTTCTGTGACTGGCTAATTTCAAATGACATGTTTTTGAGTTCATTCATTATTTCTTCTGCTTGATCAAGTCTTCTGTTGAAATTCTGTATGAAAATTTAGTTTTCTCACTGTGTTCTTTGGCTCTAGAATTTTCTTTAAATTTTTTTTTTTGGGTGGGCATGGTGGCTCATGCCTGTAATCCTAGCACTTTGGGAGGCCAGTGTGTTAGATCACTTGAAGTCAGCAGTTCAAGACTAGCCTGGCCAACACAGCAAAATCCTGTGCTGACTGAAAATACAAAAATTAGCTGGGCATGGTGGAGGGTGCCTATAATCTCAGCTACACAGGATGCTGAGAGGGAGAATCACTTGAACAACTTGAACCTGGGTAGTGGAGGTTGCAGTGAACTGAGATTGTGTCACTTAAATCCAGCCTGGATGAAAGAGTGAAACTGGCTCAAAAAAAATTATGGTTTCTATCTTTGTTGAATTTTTTTGTATTGTTTCATGTATTGTTTTCTTCATTTAATTTCATTGTTTCTCTATATTCTCTTGTAAATCCCTGAGCTTCAAGATTATTAATTTGAATTCTTTGTTAGCCATTTAAAAAATCTATATTTTTAGAGTCAGTTATTATGCTTCATTTTATTTATTTCTTTTTTGTGGTGTTTTTCTAATTATTCATTATCTTTGTGGTCTTGTGTTGTTGTCTGGAGGATTGAACCATGTCTCTTCTGTCTGACCACGAGTCCCCAGTTAAGGGCCCAACCTGGAAAGTTTTGCTTAATTTTGTCTCAAGCCCAAGTTTTCATGACAGTGGCTAACAAATTCAACTTTGGGAATCATCAGTTAGATATTCTTGTTCAAAGCTCTTTTTTTTTTTTTTATTAATTAGGAGAGGGTAAATATGCTAAACTATTGATAATGAATTTGCTGTCTAGAAAATAAGCTACAGTTAATTTCTCAATTATATTCTTGTGTCACACAAAGTTTTCAATAAATCACTCTGCTCCTCATACATCTATACATTTATGTTGAGTATGATGAACAACAGTACAAAGGAATTCAAGCTAGGGATTAACTAAGAATCAGAATCTTCTCCTACAAAAACTATGTGCAAGAATAGACAGTGTAGAATAAAGGGAATAATAAGAAATAGGTTGATAATTAACTTAGCAATGTTATCAATGTATAAAGAACAATAATTCATTATATTAAAAACGAAAGCATGCTGTTAAATGAAATTTTGGTTTAGATGTTACAGTGTCATTTTTGTAGGTTTTCATAACAATAATAGAATCTTGAAGCATCTTGCCCTGCTTTTGAGAAATCATTTAGCACTTCATTTAAATAGTCAACATACCAGTAACATAAGGACATAGAATTAGGTAATCATAATTAATTCTGGTAAAATTCCAGCAACATTAAAGCTATATAGGTAGTCCTGTCAGAAACCAACAAAAGGAGGAATGTATGTTTTATTGTCATTTCATCTCATGAATGGATTTGATTTTATTATTCATTCCATACAATTATCTTAAATGCTTACTAAATGTAGAGTACTGTGTTAGACATTGTGGAGAATACAAAAATGAATAATACACAAATGGTGTAACCAGGGATTCATTCTAATGTATATTTAAGCAACGTAAAATAGGTTGTTAAGTAACATAACAGAGATACTGTAATCAATATAAATAATGTTTTGGTAAAGTGTAAAGAAAGAGGTGTGATTTGAATAAGAACTTAAAATATGTAGACAATTTTAAGTAGTTTTGTGTGGGCCAAGTCTGAGAAGAAAGTGGCATGGTGAAATGACACTGCATTGATGTATACTTAATCGGTTAGGACAGTCACATCTCTCACTATTTAAGCTGGCATTAAGCAGTAGAAGAGGCCTTGTATTTTAGACATGTTTAGCATGACTAACAGGTCCTAACCCAGTGGATCCTAGATGTCTTTTGTGGGAATATATTGCCTTTGCAGCTAGGACTTTTTAGGAAGATGTTTGATCCAGGAGAAAAGGCAAGAGATTGATGGCAATGAACAATGGGAAGAATAGCAAAGCATCTGTTTCTCCAGGTCCAATTTCTAAGTCTTACCTTCATAGCACAAGCTGACAAGACAGTTTTCATTAGGAAATTTAGCAGAACTTTAGAGGTCAGCACTGTAGGTACTGGGATGGCAATCTGATAGAAAGTAAGTAGTGTCTGCTTATGCACAGAAATTGGAATGGTTTAAGATTGTGAGGGTTCAAGGACTTCAAAAGTGGTACACAGATTAATAGACACATTACCAATGAATGTGATATGCAGTGGAACAGGC
Source organism: Sapajus apella (assembly GCF_009761245.1). Taxonomy (NCBI): domain Eukaryota; kingdom Metazoa; phylum Chordata; class Mammalia; order Primates; family Cebidae; genus Sapajus; species Sapajus apella. The sequence continues at coordinate 11,454,283 of NW_022436968.1, read as the reverse complement.
AGCATCCCAATGGCTTGGTATGCTTGCTTTTCTGGGAAGGTTGGAATTGACATTGAAATTGATGGTGTATATCTGCGAAACCTCCTCTGGATGCCCTCAGAATATTACAGAAGAGAATTAGTGATTGTGTGGATGTCTTGGTCAGGAACAATCAACGAATAAGGGAATTTGTTCTCATAAATATCCAAGACCCAGAGAGCTTTGGGAAAATTTAGGGTTGCTGTATTATTTATAGGAAAAGAACAAAGTGCTTACATCATGTTTACTGAAACTCTATTTATTCAATTTACACCAGTCAGAGAGATGTAAATTCCAGGTTCTCTTTTCCTGTTAATTTCAAAGTACATATCCAGCAGAAATGGAGTCTTTCTGTTTTAAACCCTTTGAGTGCTGAATGGGCTACCTGAACAACATTGACATCTTTCAGCTGAACATAATATGGAAAAAAGACATAGCAGCAATTCTACAGAAAGCTAGCTTCTTGAACTTATTTCTACAAACTAGATTTAGGGCAGGTACTTCAGCTGATGAGCTGTTAATAAAACTTTGTCTTTTTTACTGCTTTCTTTAGCTATAACCAAGACAGATATATCACAGTCAATCACTCAGGTATTATTTAAATGGCCATAAAGAAGGGGAGGAATGAAGAAAGTGGCTCAGAAGACCTGGAAAGGTCAGAGATCAACTCTAAAACGATGTTTATACTCAATTTCTATTCTGAACTTGAATTCACATAGTGGGTTTCTTTGAGTAAAACTGCTGTATATAACTTTTTTCTTACCACCAGCAAATATTTCTGAGTTTAGTGACGACACAAAGAAAATGATATTAAATTCCCTTTTTATTTTATTTTTTATTTTTTCTCTCTCTCTTTTTTTAAATCCCCATTTATTTTATTGCATTTTAGGTTTTGGGGTACATGTGAAGAACATGCAAAATTGTTGCATAGGTACACACGTGGCAGTGTGATTTGCTGCCTTCTTCCCCATCACCTACATCTGGCATTTCTCCCCTTGCTATCTCTCCCCAGCTCCCCCACCACCCACCATCCCTCCCCTATTTCCCCCCAACTGACCCAAGTGTGTAGTGCTCCCCTCCCTGTGTCCATGTGTTCTCATTGTTCAACACCCGCCTATGAATGAGAACATGCGGTGTTTGATCTTCTGCTCTTCTGTCAGTTTGCTGAGAATGATGGTTTCCAGGTTCATCCATGTCCCTGCAAAGGACACAAACTCATCGTTTTTGATGGCTGCATAATATTCCATGGTGTATATGTGCCACATTTTCCCTATCCAGCCTATCGTCGATGGGCATTTGGGTTGGTTCCAGGTCTTTGCTATTGTAAACAGTGCTGCAATGAACATTCGTGTGCATGTGTCCTTATAGTAGAACAATTTGTAATCCTTTGGATATATACCCAGTAATAGGATTGCTGGGTCAAATGGAATTTCTATTTCTAGGTCCTTGAGGAATCGCCACACTGTCTTCCACAATGGTTGAACTAATTTACACACCCACCAACAGTGCAAAAGTGTTCCTATTTCTCCACATCCTCTCCAGCATCTGTTGTCTCCAGATTTTTTAATGATCGCCATTCTAACTGGCGTGAGATGGTATCTCAATGTTGTTTTGATTTGCATTTCTCTGATGACCAGTGATGATGAGCATTTTTTCATATGTTTGTTGGCCTCATGTATGTCTTCTTTTGTAAAGTGTCTGTTCATATCCTTTGCCCACTTTTGAATGGGCTTGTTAGTTTTTTTCTTGTAAATCTGTTTTAGTTCTTTGTAAATTCTGGATATCAGTGATGGGTAAACAACAAACATTTTTTCCCATTTTGTTGGTTGCCGATTCACTGTAATGACTGTTTCTTTTGCTGTGCAGAAGCTGTGGAGTTTGATTAGGTCCCATTTGTCTATTTTGGCTTTTGTTGTCAATGCTTTTGGTGTTTTGGTCATGAAGTCCTTGCCTACACCTACGTCCTGAATGGTTTTGCCTAGATTTTCTTTTAGGGTTTTTATGGTGTTAGGTCTTATGTTTAAGTCTTTAATCCATCTGGAGTTAATTTTAGTGTAAGGTGTCAGGAAGGGGTCCAGTTTCTGCTTTCTGCACATGGCTAGCCAGCTTTCCCAACACCATTTATTAAACAGGGAATCCTTTCCCCATTGCTTGTTTTTGTCAGGATTGTCAAAGATCGGATGGTTGTAGATATGTTGTGTTGCCTCCGGGGCCTCTGTTCTGTTCCATTCATCTGTATCTCTGTTTTGGTGCCAGTACCATACTGTTTTGATTACTGTAGCCTTGTAGTATAGTTTGAAGTCAGGTAGTGTGATGCCTCCCGCTTTGTTCTTTGCTTAGAATTGACTTGGCTATGCGGGCTCTCTTTTGGTTCCATATGAAGTTTAAGGTGATTTTGTCCAGTTCTGTGAAGAAGGTCATTGGTAGCTTGATGGGGATAGCATTGAATCTGTAAATTACTTTGGGCATTATGGCCATTTTCACGATATTGATTCTTCCTAACCATGAACATGGAATGTTTCTCCATCTGTTTGTGTCCTCTCTTATTTCGTTGAGCAGTGGCTTGTAGTTCTCCTTGAAGAGGTCCTTTATGTTCCTTGTTAGTTGTATTCCTAGATATTTTATTCTCTTTGTGGCAATTGTGAACGGAAGTTTGTTGTTGATTTGGCTCTCTTTAAGTCTGTTATTGGTGTATAGGAATGCATGTGATTTTTGCACATTGATTTTGTATCCTGAGTCTTTGCTGAACTTGCTTATCAGTTTCAGGAGATTTGTGGCTGAGATGATGGGGTCTTCTAGATATACAATCATGTCGTCTGCAAATAGAGACAGTTTGACTTCCTCCTTTCCTATTTGAATGCCCTTCATTTCTTTTTCTTGCCTGATTGCTCTGGCTAGAACTTCTAATATGACATTGAATAGCAGTGGTGAGAGAGGGCATCCTTGTCTGGTGCCACATTTCAAGGGGAATGCTTCCAGTTTTGCCCATTCAGTATGATATTGGCTGTTGGTTTGTCATAAATAGCTTTTATTATTTTGAGATATGTTTCATCAATACCTAGCTTATTGATGGTTTTCAGCATAAAGGAGTGTTGAATTTTGTCAAAGGCATTCTCTGCATCAATTGAAATAATCATGTGGTTTTTGTCTTTGGTTCTGTTTATGTGGTGAATTACGTTTATAGACTTGCATATGTTGAACCAGTCTTGCATCCCCAGGATGAAGCCTACTTGATCATGGTGGATAAGCTTTTTGATGTGCTGTTGCAATCGGCTTGTCAGTATTTTATTGGAGATTTTTGCATCTATGTTCATCATGGATATTGGCCTGAAGTTTTCTTGTTGAGTCTCTGCCGGGTTTTGGAATCAGGATGATGTTGGTCTCATAAAATGATTTGGGAAGAAGTTCCTCTTTTTGTATTGTTTGGAATAGTTTCAGAAAGAATGGTACCAGCTCCTCTTTGTATGTCTGGTAGAATTTGGCTGTGAACCCATCTGGACCTGGGCTTTTTTTGGGTCTTAAGCTCTTAATTGCTGCCTCAACTTCAGACCTTGTTATGGATCTGTTCAGGGTTTTGGGTTCTTCCTGGTTTAGGCTTGGGAGGAGGCAAGTGTCCAGGAATTTATCCATTTCTTCCATGTTTATTAATTTATGTGCATAGTGTTGTTTGTAATAATCTCTGATGATGGTTTGAATTTCTGTGGAATCTGTGGTGATATCCCCTTTATCTTTTTTTTATTGCATCAATTTGGTTATTCTCTCTTTTCTTTTTTATTAATCTGGCTAGTGGTCTGTCTATTTTGTTGATCTTTTCAAAAAACCAGCTCCTGGATTTATTGATTTTTTGAAGGGTTTTTTGTGTCTCTATCTCTTCAGTTCTGCTCTGATCTTAGCTATTTCTTGTCTTCTGCTAGACTTTGAGTTTTTTTTGATCTTGCTCCTCTAGCTCTTTCAGTTTTGATGATAGGGTGTCAATTTTTGATCTCTCCTTGCTTCTCATGTGGGCACTTACTGCTATATATTTTCCTCTAGAGACTGCTTTAAATGTGTCCCAGAGATTCTGGTAAGTTGTGTCTTCATTCTCGTTGGTCTTGAAGAACATCTTTATTTCTGTCTTCATTTCATTGTTATCCAGTCAACATTCAAGAGCAAGTTGTTCAGTTTCCATGAAGCTGTGCAGTTCTGGGTTAGTTTTTGAATTCTGAGTTCTAACTTGATTGCACTGTGGTCTGAGAGACTGTTACGATTTCCATTCTTTTGCATTTGCTGAGGAGTGATTTACTCCCAATTATGTGGTCAATTTTAGAGTAGGTGTGATGTGGTGCTGAGAAGAATGTATATTCTGTGGATTTGGGGTGCAGAGTTCTATAAATGTCTATTAGGTTTGCTTGGTCTAGGTCTGAGTTCAAGTCCTGATTATCCTTGTTAATTTTCTGTCTGTTTGATCTGTCTAATATTGACAATGGAGTGTTAAAGTCTCCCACTATAAATGTATGGGAGTATAAGTCTCTTTGTAAACCATTAAGAACTTGCCTTATGTATCTGGGTGCTCCTGTATTGGGTGCATATATATTTAGGATCATTAGCTCTTCTTGTTGCATTGATCCTTTTACCATTATGTAATGTCCTTCTTTGTCTCTTTTTATCTTTGTTGCTTTAAAGTCTAATTTATCAGAGATGAGAATTGCAACTCCTGCTTTTTTTTTTGCTCTCCATTTGCTTGGCAAATCTTCCTCCATCCCTTTATTTTGAGCCTTTGTATATCCTTGCATGTGGGATGGGTTTCCTGGATACAGCACACTGATGGGTTTTGGGTTTTTATCCAATTTGCCAGTCTGTGTCTTTTGATTGGGGCATTTAGTCCATTTACATTTAGGGTTAATATTGTTATGTGTGAATTTGATACTGCCATTTTGGTGCTAGCTGGGTGTTTTGCCCTTTAGTTGAGCTGGTACTTGTTGTTCCTTTATATGTGTAGAGCCTCTTTCAGGAGCTCTTGTAGAGCTGGCCTGGTGGTGACGAAATCTCTGAGTACTTGCATGTTCCCAAAGGATTTTATTTTTCCTTCACTTATGAAGCTTAGTTTGGCTGGATAGGAGATTCTGGGTTGGAAGTTCTTTTCTTTAAGGATGTTGAATATTGGCCCCCACTCTCTTCTGGCTTGTAGGGTTTCTGCTGAGAGATCTGCTGTGAGTCTGATGGGCTTCCCTTTGTGGGTAACCCGACCTTTCTCTCTGGCTGCCCTTAGTATTTTCTCCTTCATTTCAACCCTGGTGAATCTGACGATTATGTGCCTTGTGGTTGCTCTTCTTGATGAATATCTTTGTGGTGTTTTGTGTATTTCCTGGACTTGAATGTTTGCCTGCCTTGCTAGGTTGGGGAAGTTTTCCTGGATAATATCCTGAAGAGTATTTTCCAGCTTGGATTCATTCTCCTCATCGCATTCAGGTACACCTATCAAACATAGATTAGGTCTTTACACATGGTCCCACATTTCTTGGAGATTTTGTTCTTTCCTTTTTACCCATTTTTCTCCCGTCTTGCCTTTTCGTTTTATTTCATTGAGTTGATCTTCGACCTCTTATATCCTTTCTTCTGCTTGGTCAATTCGGCTGTTGATACTTGTGCATGCTTCGTGAAGTTTTTGTGTTGTGTTTGTTTTTCAGCTCCATCAATTCACTTATATTCCTTTCTATTTTGTCCATTCTCGTTAGCATTTCGTCAAATCTTTTTTCAAGGTTCTTAGTTTCTTTGCATTTGGTTAGAACATGTTCTTTAAGTTCACAGAAGTTTCTTACTACCCACCTTCTGAAGTCTGATTCTGTCATTTCATCACACTCGTTCTCCCTCCAACCTTGTTCCCTTGCTCATGAGGAGTTGTGATCCCTTGTAGGAGGAGAGGTGTTCTGGTTTCGGGTGTTTTCATCCTTTTTGCGCTGGTTTCTTCCCATCTTTAAGGATTTATCCACCTGTCGACTTTGCAGTTGCTGGCTTTCAGATTGGGTCTCAAATCTTTCAGATTGACGTTCTGTTTGTTGATGATGAGGTTATTTCTTTTCCTTGGTTTTCCTTCTGACAGTCTGGCCCCTCTGCTGTAGGTCTGCCGTGCTTGCCTGGGGTTCACCTGCAGGAGCTGCTGAACAGTAAGGGTTGTTACCAGTTTTCTTCTTCTGCTATCTTTGTCCCAGAAGGATACCCGCCTAGTGTCAATCCGATCTCTCCTTTATGAGGTGTCTCTTTGAATATACAGGGGTCAGGGCGCTGCTTGAGGAGACGGTCTCTTCTTTATAGGAGCTCAAATGCTGAGCTGTGAGCTCTGTTGTTCATTCAGAGCTGCTGGGCAGGTATGTTTAGGTCTGCTGCAGCAGAACTCATAAACCGCTTTTTGTTCACAGGTGCTCTGTCCCAGGAATTTAGGGCTTTATGAGTTAGGTTATGCTGCTGCCTTCTCTCTCTCTTTTTTTTTTTTCCTTCAGAGCTGTCCTGCCCAGCAAGGAGGCAGCCTAGTCACTGTCGGTCTGTAGAGGCTTTGCTGAGCTGCTGTGGGCTCTGCCCAGCTGCCCAGTGAACTTCCCTGCAGTCCTGTTTATATGGGTGTAGTTAGAACTGCTTTGGGATGGTGGCCTGCCTCTGTTGAGACGGAGTCTCTCTGCAGTGGCGGGTTGCCTTGGCAACAGCGGGCTGCCTCAGCAATGGCGGGTTGCCTTGGCAACGGCGGGATGCCTCAGCATTGGCTGACTACCTCCATCCTGGCAGGCTGCCTTGGTAATGGCGGACGCCCCTCTCCCACAGAGCTGGACCGTCCTGGGTTCAGCTGCGCTTGCTGTGAAACTCTCAATCCAGAGTTTCTGGTTGCTGTTCTTTTGTGGGTGTGGGACCAGCCAAGCCTGATCGCTGGCTCCCTGCCTCGGAGCCTTTTTTAAGTTTGTGTTCCAGTCGCCTGTTGAAGAGGTGCTGGGGTCTGTTTGTTTTCCCCTGTGACCACTCACTGCGCTGGCTTAAACAGCGGCACTGAGGTTTGTGGCGCTTTTTTTTTTTTTTTTTTTTTTTTGCCCTGGAATCTACTGTCCTGGTTCCCTGCTCAGTCCCCTTTTTAAACAGATGAATGGGCGACTTCCCGTGGCTCCAATCACCAGCCAAAACGGCACCCCGACAGGTGTATTTTGTACAGAGAACTGCTGCTCCGGGGCGCCGACAAAGCAGCCGCACTGGGCAAAGCATCGGCGCCGGCCGGCACAGCCGCGCTGGTGACCTGTGGAGCTCCTCCACCTGGGAATTTCCTAGTCTGTGGGCAATAAAAATGCGGCGTCCACTCACCCTCTGCGCTTTCACTGGGAGCTGCAATCCTGGGCTGTTCCTAAACTGCCATCTTGGATCCTCCTCCCCTTTTTATTTTAATAAGGTACAACAATGCATCACTGAGTATCCTGCTATTATATTTTACTTTTCATACTGCCTAAGGTCTATGTGAACAATAGAAACAACTTTTATCTCAAAGATAAGGAATTTTTTTTTTAGGCAGCCAAGAATCTCAAGCTGTGCAGGAATAAAAATGGCACAAAGAAAAAATATACTTGGTAAATTAAGCAACTGGATCGTTCTATTTAGCATTTATAAAATGTCTTCCCTGCATTAGAAAAACATTGACAGGTCATTAATCTCTCACTTGAGAGCCTCAAAAGATGAGGCTCTCAAGTGAGAGATTAATGGATCTCTCATTTGGTGATCCATAGGAACTTTTCCTCATATAACAAAACCTTAATGATTCATTAAAGGTTCCACATTAAACTAGGAGGTTTCCAGCTGAAAGGCCTTTGGCATCTTCCACTACCAGTTTGAAGTGAAGAGTTGAAAATAAAGAGCAATGTGCTTGTAAAGCACAGATTCATGGGTAGGATTGCTATACCTAGAGTACTCACATGTGCTTTTCTTCACCAATTCTTCCTTTCCCACTCTCAACTTGGAACTGAAAGTTAGGTAATAGTAGGTGAGTAAGAAAAGGGCTGTCATATTTAGGAGTCAGTATGGGAGCTCTGAAGGTGTACATTCAGATGAAAGCCACTGACATGAAGTCGTAGCCACTAGAAGCAAGGAGGAAGTATATATCTTACAGCAGTAATGTCCCAATTATCCTGCACTGATTAAGAGCATAGATTTTTGAGTCAGACGTGTAGTAGAATACCAGTTCCTACTCTTACTTGCTGTACAACAATGGGCAAGATACCTGTACTCTCTAAAATAGAGATCATAACAGTATTTACCTTTTAAGGGTGCTCTGAGATAATACATATGAAGTACTTAGCACATTGTCTAGAACAAAGTACCTAAATACTGGTAGTTCCTCTTGTTATTATTACTATTATTATTAATACAAATGTTATAAGAACAATGATCATTATTGAATATTAGTATTAGTAATAATAGTAGTAGCTGAGCTAGCTAAAAGGAAAAGTGGTAGACGTCACCAAAGACTCCAGTTTCTCCTGTTTGCGTTTTACTTCAGCTGTGAAATACATGTACCTCTTTCTTGTACCCAGGACTTTCTAAATTTAATTATATTAAAACAGAAAAATAAAAGATTAGATATAATTAATCACTATACCTTAAATAAAATTCATTCAAACTATTGCATTATAACTCTATCTGTAATTATTTAAAATATACTATCTGGAATTATCAAATGAAAAACTTCGTCTTCTATTCCAGGAATTTGGGGCAATGCTGCAGGCAGAAAAACAAATATTCCCTTATACTTGAATTGACACTACTCCTAAGATTAATCCTGAAGATCTTGACATAGTGTCTTTGCTCTAGTAAACACTTAAAACATATTTGTGTAAATCTGCCCAAATTATTTTAGGTTAACAGTAAGGAGGACACTGGTGATGAAGGAGTGTCAGGCCCAGGCAGGCAACTAGCTTCATCTTGGTTCATTTCATTGTTGGTTTTTCTTTCTAGCTTTACTGCCTCAGGTCCTCCTGCTCTAAGCATTCTGACACAGTAACAGGGAGGAGGGCAGCTGCCCAAGGAAGTTCGGGTGGCGAGAGAATCTGAGAATGCTATGGTTTGAATGTTATTGTCCCTTGAGAAGGATGGCCTTTGGGGGAAGGCATTGAGACATGAGGCTTCTGCCTTCATTAATGGAATTAGGTGCCATTATATAAAGGCTTCAGGAGGGAGAGGATTTACCTCTATTTTTCCCTTCTGTTTTCTGCCTTCTGCTCTGTAAGGAGACAGTGTTTCTCCCCTCTGGAAGACCTAGCTTCAGGGCACAATCTTGGAAGCAGAGACTGGACTTTCATCAGACAACTGAACTTGCCAGAGTCTTGATATTGGACTTTCTAGGCTTCAGAACTGTGAGAAATACAGTTCTTTTCTTTATAAATTAGTCATGTATCCCGTTACAGCAGCACAAAACAGATGAAAGTAGGGAGGGAACAATCTAGAGGGTACAAAAAGAGTAACTGCTTCCTTGGGGTCTAGGGCAAGAGTAATAAACTCAAAAACCTACAGAGGCTAGGCAGGTAACTTAGAAAGAATCAAATATAAATGAATACCGAGGACTCTGGTGAACTAAAGGGTTCACATAGAAGGAGACTTGGTAGGAATGTGATTAATTCCTAGAAATTTTATGTTATTCTCAAGAAAAGTAAAATTCACAAAAAAAGTAAAAATCTGAATATTTTATGTTAAGAAAACTTCTCTACATTTAAAATGAGGGCAATAAATTAAACTTCTAAAGTCACTACAGCCTCCCCCTGCAAAAGATATTGGTGACTGAGTTCCTTAAGCTTCTGCTTTGCAATTTCTAGGTCTTAAATTTGAGGGCAAGGGTACCCCAAATGTTTTATAGTAAGTGTTAAAGTATATATTCTCCTGAACTCATGTGAGGAAGTTGATAAAACATTGTAGAGTATGATGGAAAGCTATAAGCTTGTTAATTGTAGATATAAGGTTTATAAGTTGGGTGACTCAGCAAACTAGAAGAGACAACAATTTGGTCAAATAAAACTGATGCTATTTACTGGGACTATATTCTTATAAGGAAATACTCCAGAATAGACTCATTATAGAATTCTATTTTGGTTTCATGCAATGTGAAACAACAGTTTTTTGTAAAGTATTTTTACCACTATAATAACATAGTTTGTAAGATGCATGATGGTAGATGGTAGAATAGAAGGCTCCACTGATCATCCCCTCCTCCCCAGAACACCAAGCTTTAACAACTATAGGCACTCAAAATAGCACATACATAAGAACCAAAAATCAGGTGAGCAACCACAGGACCTGGTTTTAACTTCACATAACTGAAAAAGGCACTGAAAAGAGTAGGAGAGAATGTTTTGAATCACTGATGCCATCCCTTTCTCATCCCTCAGCAGTGGCTATGTGGTGTGTAGAGAAAAATCTGTGTACTTGGGGAAGAGAGAGCACAGCGAGTGGGGGACCTTGCATTGAACTCAATGCTTCTCAGTCACAGTAGAAAGCAAAACCATGCTGAAATCAGCCAGTGCTCACCCAGAAAGGGAATATACGGACGAGACCTAGTCAGAGAAGGGCCCATCCCAGTGGTTGGAACTAGAGTTCTGGCAAGCCTTGCCACTGTGGGCTAAAGTGCTCTGGGGCTCTAAATGAACTTGAAAGGTAGTCTAGGACACAAGGAATGCAATCACTAGGCAAGTCCTGGTGCTTCACTGGGATTAGAGCTGGTGGAATGGGGCACAGCAAGCCCCACTAAGACACCAGACAGGGCAGGTAAGGGAGTGCTTGTGGCACCTCTACCCCAACCCAAGGCAGTGCAGCTCACAGCAACAAAAGTGACATCTTCCTTCTGCTTGAGGAAAGGAGAGAGAAGAGAAAAGAGGACTTTGTTTTGCATCTTGGATACTAGCACAGGCACACTAGGATAGGGTACTGAGTAGGATCATGAGACCCCCATTTCAGGGCCCAGTTTCTACATGACATTTCTAGACACACCCTGGGCCAGAAGGAAACATGCTGCCTTGAAGGGAAGGACTCAGTCTTGGCAAGATTAATCTCCTGTTGACTAAAAAGCCCTTGGGCCCAGAAGAACCAGCAGTGATACCTAGATTGTATGTAATGGGCCTTGGGATTGTATGTAATGAGTCTTTGAGACATGCTGGCTTGGGATACCAGCTCACCTGCAGTGAGACAGAGCACCAACTCGGCTCTTCGGATCTATGAGTCCAGGCCTAGGCTCTTGTGCAGCATGTCTGGACCTGCCCTGGACTAGAGGGGAGCCCACTGTCCTGAAAAGAGAGTCCCTGGCCTGGCAGCATTCAACACAAGCTGACTGAAGATAACTTTGGCCTTATGTGAACATTGTGGTGGCCTGGCAGAACTCCCTGTTTGCTGGTGGTGATGGTGTCCATGGGGAAAGCCTCCTCATATGTGAAAAGGGGAGAGAGAAGCAAGAAAAACTTTGTCTTATGATGTGAATGCCAGCTTGGCCACAGTAGAATAAGATGGCAGTTAGATTTCTAAGGTGTTTGACTCCAATCCCTGGATCCAAGATAGTACCTTGGCACCTTCCCAGAGAATGGAGGAACTCACCATTTTCAAGGGAAGGACACAAACCTGACTAGCCTTGCCACCTGCTGATTGTAGAGCCCTAGGGCCTACATACTGGGTAGCCAAATAGTGGTTACAGCAGGCCTTGGATGAGACTCAGTGCTGTGCTGGCATCAGGTCTAACCCAGGGCAGTTCCAGTAGTGGTAGCCACAGGAGTGCTTCTATCATTGTACTCCCAGCTCCAGGGAGCTCAGCACAGAGACAGGAACTTCATTTGTTTGGGAGAAATACAGCACAGCACAGGAACTTCATTTGTTTTGGAGAAAGCAAGGGAAGAGAACAAGAATATCTGCCTGATAATCTAGATAATTCTTCCGGATTTTATACAGGACCACCAAGGTGGTACCTCAACAAATGTGTAAGAACAACAGTGATACTGGGCTTGGGGCTGGAGTCCCTTGAATAACTAGAAAACCATCCTAAGAAGGATGGGCATAAACAAGGCCGGATTGTGTAGACCACAATAAATTCCTAACTCTTATATGCCTGGACAATGGCAAACATCTACAAGTATCAAGACCAGCAGAAAAGCATGGCCTCACCAAATAACCTATAATGAATAAGGTACCAAGGCCAATTCTGGAGAAACAGAGATACATGACCTGTCAGACAGAATTCAAAATGGCCGTTTTGAGAAAATTGAAAGAAATTCAAGATAACAGAGACAAAGAATCAAGCAGGAGTTGCAGAGTTTAAAAAATGAAACTGATATACTGGAGAATGCATGAGAGTTTCTTAAGAGCAGAACTGATGAATCCGAAGAATGAATTTATGAGCTCGAAGACAGCTATTTGAAAATATACAGTTGGAGGAGACAAAAAAAAAAGGAATAATAAACAAGTGCACCTGCAGGACCTAGAAAATAGCATTGAAATGTCAAGTCTAAGAGCTATTGGGTTTAAAGAAGAGGTAGAGAAAGATAGTGGTAGAAAGTTTATTCAAAGGGATAATCACAGAAAACTTGCCAAACCTAGAAAAAGATAACAGCTCCAAGTACAAGAAAGTTACAGACCGCCAAGTAGATTTAACCCAAAGAAGACTACCTCAAGGCATTTAATAGTCAGATTCACAAATATCAACAATAAAGAAAAGGTTCTAAAAGCAGCAAGTGAAAAGAAATAACATACAATGAGGCTTCAATATGTAGCAGATTTTTCAGTGGAAACCTTATGGGCTGAGAGAGTGGCATGACATATCGAAGGTGCTGAAGAAGAAAAACAAAAACAAAAAAGCTTTTACCTTTGACTAGCATATTTGACCACAATATCCTTCAAAGATGAAGGAAAAATACTTTCCTATGCAAACAAAAGTGAAATAATTTTATTAATACCACACTTGTCTTGCAAGAAATGTTAAAGGGAGTTCTTCGTTCTGAAAGAACAATGTTAATGAGCAATAAGAAGCCATTTGAAAGTACAAAATTCACTAGTAAAAGTAGGCACACAGGAAAACAATATTATAACACTGTAATTGTATCTGAACTATTCTGAAGTGGAAATACTGAATAATTAACCACTCAATAACTACAACAACTTTTTAGGGCATAGACTCTATAAGAAGACATAAAGAAAAACAATAAAAAGTTAAAAAGCAGTGTGGGGGATGAAGTTAAGGTGTCAAGTTTTTACACTTGATCTTAGCTGAAAGGCCAAGAAGCAATGTGGTATAGAGTTTTTGTTAGTGTTCTTTTTGCTTGTTTGTTAATTGGTTTATACAATCAGTGTTAAATTGTCACCAGCTTAATGGGTTATAAGATAACATTTGCAACCCTCATGGTGACCTCTAATCAAAAAACATACAGCATATACACAAAAAATAAAAAGAAATTAAATCATACCACCAGCACAAATAACCTTATCTAAAAGTAAGACAAGAAGGAAGTGAAGACAAGAAAACTGCCAGAAAAAAATATGACAAGAGGAAGTCCTCACTTACCAGCAATAACATTGAATGTAAATGGGCTAAACCCTCCAATAAAAAGACAAATATAAATAAATAAGACAATAAAAGCAAATAAGAAAGATAAAAAGATAATAAAATTAGTGGCCAAATAGATTAAAAAACAAACCCAATAATCTGTTACCTATAAGAACCAGGCTTCACTTACAAAGATACACACAGACTGAAAACAAAGGGATGGACAAAGATATTCCATGCTGATGCACACAAGAAAACAGTAGTTATATCAGACAAAATAGATTTCAAGACAAAAACTCTAAGAAGAGACAAAGGAGGTCATTATATAATGATAAAGGGTCAATTCAGCAAATGAATATGACAGTTGTAAATATTTGTGCATACAACACTTGAGCACCTATGTATATAAAGCAAATATTATTACAGGTAAAGAGACAAATAGATCTCAAAACAATACTGCTGGGATACTCCAACACATTTTCAGCACCGGACAAAAAATTAGGCTTAATCTGCACTATAGAATCAATGTTCTGTAAATATCTATTAAAGTATGTTTTTTTTTCTAATAGATATTTACAGAACATTTTATACAATGGCTGCAGAATACATATTCCTTGCCTCAGTACATGGATCATTCTCAAGGATGGACCATATGTCAGGTCACAAAACAAGTCTTAAAATATTTAAAAAAAATTGAAATAATATCGAGCATCTTCTCTGACCACAGGAAAATAAAGACTAGAAATAAATAACAAGAGGAATTTTGGAAAATATACAAATGCATGAAATTAAGCAATATGCTCCTGAATGTCCAGTGAGTCAATAAAGAAATTAAGAAAATAGAAAAATTTCTGAAAACAAATGATACTGGAAACACAACATGGTAAAAACCATAAGATACAATGAAGGTCAGTACTTACAGGGAAAATTATAGTTCTGAGCAGCTGTATAAAAAAAGAAAAACTTCAAATAAGCAACCTAATGATGCATCTTAAGAATTAGAAAAGCAAAAGCAAACCAATCCCAAAAATAGCAGAAGAAAAAAATAACAGAGCACAAATAAATGAAATTGAAATGAAAAACAATACAAAATATAAATAAAACAAAGTTGGTGTTTTTAAAGATAAAATTAAGAAACCTTTAGCCAGATTAAAAAAAAAAAAGAAAACCCAAGTAAATCAGAGATAAAAAAGAAGACATTATGTCTGATATCACAGAAATTCAAAGAATCATTAGTAGCTACTGTGAGCAACTAGATGCCAATAAATTGAAAAATCTAGAGGAAATGGACAATTTCCAATACATACAACCTACCAAGTTTGGGCCATGAAGAATTCAAAAGCTGAACAGAACAATAAGAAATGATGAGATTGAAGCCATAATAAAAAGTCTCTCAATAAAGAAGAGCTCAGATCTGATAGATTCACTGCTGAATTCTACCAAACATTTTAAGAACTAATGCCAGTCCCACTATCTTGAAAAACAAAGCATGAGGAATACTTCCAAATGCATTGTACAAGGCCAGTATTACCCTGATACAAAAACCAGACAAATATATCAAAAAGAAAAAAACTACAAGCTAATATCCCTGATGAATATTGATGTAAAAATTCTCAATAAAATACCAGCAAACTGAATTCAATAATACGTTAAAAAGATAATTTATCATGACCAAGTGGGATTTATTTCTTGAATGCAGGATGGTTGAACATATGCAAATCAATTAATACATTATATATACAGAATGAAGGACAAAAACCACAAAATCATTTCAACTGATGCTGAAAAAACATATGATAAAACTCAACATCCCTTCATGATAAAAACTCTCTAAAAATGGGATATACAAAGAAGAAACTTTAACACAATAAAAGCCATATGCCACAAATGCACAGCTATTATACTGAGCAGGGGAAAACTGCCTTTCCTCTAAGATCTGGAACATGACAAGTATATTCACTGTTACTGCTGTTATTCAATCTAGTACTGGAAGTCCTACCTAGAGCAGTCAAGAGAAAGAAAGAAACAGCATCCAAATTGGAAAGGAGGAAATCAAAGTATCCTTGTTAGCAGATGATACAATCTTATGTTTGGAAAAACCTATACTCCACCAAAAAACTGCTAGAATTGATAAACAGATTCAGTAAATTTGCAGGATACAAAATTAACATACAAAACTCAGTAGCATTTGTATATGCCAACAGCAAACAATCTGCAAAAAAAAGTAATCCCATTGTAATAGTCACACATAAAATTAAATACCCAGGAATTAACCAAAACAAGAAAGACCTATACAATGAAAACCGTAAAATATGCAAGAAATTAAGAAGCACACAAAAAATGAAAAGGCATTCCATGTTCATGGATTGGAAGAATCAATATTGTTACAAAGTACATACTACCCAGAGCAATCTACAGATTCAATGCAACCTCTATCAAAATAACAATGACACGCTTCACAGAAATAGAAAAACTATCATAAATTTTTTATTTTTTTATTGCATTTTAGGTTTTGGGGTACATGTGAAGAACATGCAAGATTGTTGCATAGGTACACACATGGCAGTGTGATTTGCTGCCTTCCGATCACCTATATCTTGCATTTCTCCCCATGCTATCTCTCCCCAACTCCCCACACCTGCTGTCCCTCCCCTCTTTCCCCCCAACTGACCCCAGTGTGTGATGCTCCCCTCCCTGCGTCCATGTGTTCTCATTGTTCAACACCTGCCTATGAGTGAGAACATGTGATGTTTGATTTTCTGTTCTTGTGTCAGTTTGCTGAGAATGATGCTTTCCAGGTTCATCATGTCCCTACAAGGGATACGAACTTACCATTTTTGATGGCTGCATAGTAGTCCATGGTGTATATGTGCCACATTTTCCCTGTCCAGTCTATCATTGTGGGCATTTGGGTTGGTTCCAGGTCTGTGCTATTGTAAACAGTGCTGCAATGAACATTGATGTGCATATGTCCTTATAGCAGAACGATTTATAATCCTTTGGCTATATAACCAGTAATGGGATTGCTGGGTCAAATGGAATTTCTATGTCTAAGTCCTTGAGGACTTGCCACACTGTCTTCCACAATGGTTGAACTAATTTACACTCCCACCAACAGTGTAAAAGTGTTCCTATTTTTCCACACCCTCTCCAGCATCTGTTGTCTCTAGATTTTTTAATGATTGCCATTCTAACTGGCGTGAGATGGTATCTCAATGTAGGTTTGATTTGCATTTCTCTGATGACCAGTGATGATGAGCATTTTTTCATATGTTTGTTGGCCTCATGTATGTCTTCTTTTGTAAAGCGTCTGTTCATATTAACCCACTTTTGAATGAGCTTATTTGTTTTTTTCTTGTAAATCTGTTTTAGTTCTTTATAGATTCTGGATATCAGCCCTTTGTCAGATGGGTAGATTGCAAAAATTTTTTCCCATTCTGTTGGTTGCTGATTCACTCTAATGACTGTTTCTTTTGCTGTGCAGATGCTGTGGAGTTTGATTAGGTCCCATTTGCCTATTTTGGCTTTTCTTGCCAATGCTTTTAGTGTTTTGGTCGTGAAGTCCTTGCCTACGCCTATGTCCTGAATGGTTTTGCCTATATTTTCTTCTAGGGTTTTTATGGTGTTAGGTCTTATGTTTAAGTCTTTAATCCATCTGGAGTTAATTTTAGTGTAAGGTGTCAGGAAGGGGTCCAGTTCCTGCTTTCTGCACATGGCTAGCCAGTTTTCCCAACACCACTTATTAAACAGGGAATCCTTTTGCCATTGCTTGTTTTTGTCATGTTTATCAAAGACCAGATGGTTGTAGATGTGCGGTGTTGCCTCCGAGACCTCTATTCTGTTCCATTGGTCTATATCTCTGTTTTGGTACCAGTACCATGCTGTTTTGATTACTGTAGCCTTGTAGTATAGTTTGAAGTCCGGTAGTGTGATGCGTCCTGCTTTGTTCTTTTTGCTTAGAATTGACTTGGCTATGCGGGCTCTCTTTTGGTTCCATATGAAGTTTAAGGTGGTTTTTTCCAGTTTGGCGAAGAAGGTCATTGGTAGCTTGATGGGGATAGCATTGAATCTGTAAATTACTTTGGGCAGCATGGCCATTTTCACAATATTGATCTTCCTAACCAGGAACATGGAATGTTTCTCCATCTGTTTGTTTCCTCTCTTATTTTGTTGAGCAGTGGTTTGTAGTTCCCCTTGAAGAGTTCCTTTACATACCTTGTTAGTTGTATTCCTAGGCATTTTATTCTCTTTGTAGCAACTGTGAATGGCAGTTCATTCTTGACTTGGCTTTCTTTAAGTCTGTTATTTATGTTTAGGAATGCTTGTGATTTTTGGACATTGATTTTGTGTCCTGATACTCTGCTGAAGTTGCTTATCGGTTTTAGGAGCTTTTGGGCTGAGACGAAGGGGTCTTCTAGATATACAATCATGTCACCTGCAAATAGAGACAATTTGACTTCCTCCTTTCCTATTTGAATAAGCTTTATTTGTTTTTCTTGCCTAATTTCTCTGGCTAGAACTTCCAATACTATATTGAATAGGAGTGGTGAGAGAGGTCATCCTTGTCTAGTGTCAGATTTCAAAGGGAATGGTCCCAGTTTTTGCTCATTCAGTATGATATTGGCTGTTGGTTTGTCATAATAGCTTTTATTATTTTGAGATACATTCCATCAATACCTAGTTTATTGAGGGTTTTTAGCATAAAGTGGTGTTGAATTTTGTCAAAGGCCTTCTCTGTATCAATTGAGATAATCATGTGGTTTTTTCTTTGGTTCTGTTTCCGTGGCGAATTATCTTTATAGACTTGTTGAACCAGCCTTGCATCCCCGGGATGAATCCTCCTTGATCATGGTGGATAAACTTTTTGATGTGCTGTTACAATTGGTTTGCCATTATTTTATTGAAGATTTTTGCATCTATGTTCATCATGGATATTGGCCTGAAGTTTTCTTTTCTTGCTGAGTCTCTGCCAGGTTTTGGTATCGGATGATGTTGGTCTCATAAAATGTTTTGGGAAGGATCCCCTCTTTTTGGAGTGTTTGGAATAGTTTCATAAGGAATGGTACCAGCTCCTCTTTGTATTTCTGGTAGAATTTGGCTGTGAACCCATCTGGACCTTGGCTTTTTTTGTGTGGTAGGCTCTTAATTGCTGCCTCAACTTCAGACTTTGTTATTGGTCTATTCAGGGTCTCAGCTTCTTTCTGGTTTAGGCTTGGGAGGATGCAAGTGTCCAGGAATTTATCTGTTTCTTTCAGGTTTGATGATGGTTTGAATTTCTGTGGAATCTGTGGTGATATACCCTTTATCGATTTTTATTGCATCTATTTGATTATTTTCTCTTTTCTTTTTTATTAATCTGGCTAGTAGTCCATCTCTCTTGTTGATCTTTTCAAAAAACCAGCTCCTGGATTTATTGATTTTTTTGAAGGGTTTTTTGTGTGTCTATCTCCTTCAGTTCTGCTTTGATCTTAGTTATTTCTTGTCTTCTGCGAGTTTTTGAGTTTTTTGATCTTGCTCCTCTAGCTCATTCAATTTTGATGATAGGGTGTCAATTTTAGATCTCTCCTTGCTTCTCATGTGGGCATTTATTGCTATATATTTTCCTCTAGAGACTACTTTAAATGTGCCCCAGAGTTTCTGGTATGTTCTGTCTTCATTCTCGTTGGTTGTGAAGAATATCTTTATTTCTGCCTTCATTTCATTGTTTATCCAGTCAACATTCGAGAGCCAGTTGTTTAGTTTCCATGAAGCCATGCAGTTCTGAGTTAGTTTCTCAATTCTGAGTTCTAACTTGATTGCACTGTAGTCTGAGAGACTGTTATGATTTGTGTTCTTTTGCATTTGCTGAGGAGTGATTTACTTCCAATTATGTGGTCAATTTTAGAGTAGGTGCGATGTGGTGCTGAGAAGAACGTATATTCTGTGGATTTGGGGTGGAAAGTTCTGTAAATGTCTGTTAGGTTTGCTTGGTCCAGATCTGAGTTCAAGTCATGGATATCCTTGTTAATTTTCTGTCTTGTTGATCTGTCTAATATTGACAGTGAGGTGTCTCCCACTATTATTGTGTGGGAGTCTAAGTCTCTTTGTAAGTCATTAAGAATTTGCCTTATGTATCTGGGTGCTCCTGTATTGGGTGTGTATATATTTAGGATTGCTAGCTCTTCTTGTTGCATTGCTCTTTTTGCCATTATGTAATGTCCTCCTTTGCCTCTTTTGATCTTTGTTGGTTTAAAGTCTATTCTCATCAGAGATGAGAATTGCAACTCCTGCTTTTTTTTTGCTCTCCATTTGCTTGGTAAATCTTCCTCCAACCCTTTATTTTGAGCCTTTGTGTATCCTTGCATGTGAGATGGGTTTCCTGGATACAGCACACCCATGGGTTTTGGCTTTTTATCCAATTTGCCAGTTTGTCTTTTGATTGGGGCATTGAGCCCATTTACATTTAGGGTCAATATTGTTATGTGTGAATATGATCCTGCCATTTTGATGCTAGCTGGTTCTTTTATCTGTTATTTGATGCAGTTTCTTCATTGTGTTGATGGTCTTTACCATTTGGTATATTTTTGGAATGGCTGGTACTGGTTATTGTTTCTATATTTAGAGCTTCTTTCAGAAGCTCTTGTAAAGCAGGTCTGGTGGTGACAAAATGTCTCAGCAATTGCTTGTTCTTAAATGATTTTATTTCTCCTTTGCTTGTGAAGCTTAGTTTGGCTGGATGTGAAATTCTGGGTTGAAAGTTCTTTTCTTTAATGATGTTGAATATTGGCCCCCACTCTCTTCTGGCTTGTAGGATTTCTGCTGAGAGATGTGCTGAGAGTTTGATGGTCTTTCCTTTGTGGGTAATCCAACCTTTCTCTCTGGCTGCCCTTAGCATTTTTTTTCTTCATTTCAACCCTGGTGAACCTGATGATTATGTGCCTTGGGGTTGCTCTTCTTAAGGAATGTCTTTGTGGTGTTCTCTGTGTTTCCTGGACTTGAATGTTTGGGCTGCCTTGCTGGGTTGGGGAAATTCTCCTTGATAATATCCTGAAGAGTGTTTTCCAGCTTTGATTCATTCTCTCTGTCACATTCAGATACACCTATCAAATGCAGATTAGGTCTTTTCGCATACTCCTATATTTCTTGGAGGCTTTGTTCATTTCTTTTCACTCTTTTTCTCTAACCTTGCATTCTTGTTTTATTTCATTGAGTTGATCTTCAATCTCTGATATCCTTTCTTCTGCTTGGTTGATTTGGCTATTAAATCTTGTGTATGCTTCTCAAAGTTCTCCTGTTATGTTTTTTGGCTCCATTTAGTCATTTATTCTCTAAGCTGTTTATTCTCATGAGCCTTTTGTCTAACCTTTTTTCAAGGTTCTTAGTTTCATTGCATTGGATTAGAACATGTTCTTTTAGCTCAGAGAAGTTTGTTATTACCCACCCTCTCAAGCCCATTTCTGTCAATTCATCAGACTCATTCTCTATCCAGCCCTGCTCCCTTTCTGGTGTGGAGTTGTGATCCCTTGGAGGAGGAGAGGCAATCTGGTTTTTGGTGTTTTCATCCTTTTTGCACTGGTTTCTTTACATAGCAGTGGCTTTATCTACCTGTGGCCTTTGTAGTTGGTGACTTTTGGAGTGGGTCTCTGAGTGGACGTTCTTTTAGTTGATGCTGAATTTCTTTCTTTCTGTTTTTTAGTTTTCCTTCCAACCATCAGGCCCCTCTGGTATAGGCCTGCTGGAGGTCCACCCCAGACCCTGCTTGCCTGGGGATCACTTGAGGGGGCTGCAGAACAGTAAGGGTTGCTGCCAGTTTCTTCTTCTGTTATCTTCATTCAAGAAGGATACCCACCAGATGTCAGCTTGAGCTTTCCTTTACAAGCGTCTCTTTGGATATACAGGGGTCAAGGAGCTGCTTGAGGAGACAATCTGTCCCTTATAGGATCTCAAGTGCTGAGCTGTGAGCTCCATTGTTCTGTTAAGAGCTGCTGGGAATGTACGTTTAAGTCTGCTGCAGCAGAACTCATAACCACCTTTTTTTCCCAGGTACTCTGTCCTGGAAATGTGGGGCTTTATTTATAAGTTCCTGATGTGCTGCTGCCTTTTTTCAGAGATGCCCTGCCCAGCAAAGTGGTAGTCTAGACACAGAATTCCAGCAGAGGCATTACTGAGCTTCTGTGGGCTCTGCTTAGAAAATAGAAGTTATTGTTGCTTCTAGCTTCCTGTTAGAACTGCCTTGGTAATGGCTGATGCCCTTCCCCCACTGACCTAAACCTTCTTGGGTCCAGCTGCACTTGCTGCAAATTCAGATTGGTGGTCTTTGTGTGGGTGTGACCCACTGAGCCAGATTACCTGGCTCTCTGTTTCAGCCCCCTTTTTTTTTCAGTTGAATGGGCAGCTCTCTATTCTAGGTGTTTTGGGTGCCTGTTGAAATGGCTCCCTGATATGTGCAAGTTTTTGTGCAGAGACCTGCAGCACTAGCTGAAATAGCTGTGCTGGAAACTCATGGCGCTTTTCAGCCCGGGAATCTCCTGGTCTGTGGACAGTAAAAACTTGTCTGGAAATGTGATAACTCACCCTCTGCTTTCTTCTCGCTGGCAACTGCACTCCAGAGCTGTTCCTATTCAGCCATCTTGAATCTGTCTCTCAAAAGTTGTTTTTTTTAAATGTCATAAGTAGATTAATAGTTTCAACATATATCAAATTAGATGAGACCTGGGAACCTCCAGGATGTAGGGGGTATCTTGGGAGAGACAGTGGTTCTCAGCCCTTTACAACCTCCTTCCAAGCTCCAGGGGCCTAAGTGTGGTTTTCTTTATATGCATCTAGCTTGGGATTGCAGAAGTTTTAAATTTATGCATTGATGTTCCCCATCAGTTTTGGAATATTTCCAGCTGTTAACATTTTAAATATTCCTTTTGTCTTATTCTTTCTCTCTCCTCTGTGATTTCAAATTGCATATGCTACATATTTATACATTTTAACTATGTCCGATATGTGTTTTATAATTTTTTCCCCTTTTATCTGTTTACCTTTTGCTTTGAGCATTTGGCTAATCTTGTCTTCTGCTACTATAGCCAATCTTCTCTTTATATGTATCCATTCAGTTACTAATTTCCTTTAGTACTAAGCTATCTGTCCATTTGGTTATTTTTTAAAGGTTGAAGTTCTGTAGCAAAATTTGCCATCTCTCTCTCTCTCTCTCTCTCTCTTTCTCTCTCTCTCCATATATATACATATATATGAGAGATATGTGAGATATATATGTGTGTGTGTAATTTAATGAATTTATTACATTTGTAATATGAAATATACATATATTACATATACATCTGTAATTTAACAAATTTACTTTAGCTATTTAAACATTAATTGTTGATAGCTAAATATATGAATTGCCTATAGGTTTCTTCTCTTATCTGAATTTTTTCTCTTGGTTATTTCTTGTATGGTTTGGCTAACATTTTTGATTGCTGTACATTAAGAACAAAGATCTATATAGGATGTGGGTGGTATTTTATTCTATCATACAGAAGACTTTTTTATGCTGCATTTATGGAGTTGGGGAGGACTACCAATTAGATACTGAGCTAACTTGAGCCTGCCTTGAGGTTTAAAAAGGCTCAGTCTATCTCTAGTTTTCACCCATTTTTAGACTATGAGCCTCTAAGGCTTTCACTTGAGAGCTTGCAGGGCTGTTCACTTTCAGTACCAAGAAATTATAACAAATTTTGCTATGCATTTTCAGAGGCTTTTACTTGAGGCCCCTTGTATCTGCAAATTATGATGGTTTGCCACTTTTTCTGGAGCCTTTAACTATAGCCTTGAGGTTACAGGGACTCTTCCCATATGTGAATCTTTGTCTTTACAACACTACTAGATGATGGGTGATATAGTTTGACTTTGTGTCCTGACCGAAATCTCATCTTGAATTATAATCCCCAGGTGTTGAGGGAGGACCCTGATATGAGATTGGATCATGGGGGCACTTTCCCACATGATGTTCTCATGATAGTGAGTGAGTTCTCATGAGATCTGATGGTTTTTATAAATGTTTGGCAAGTTCCTTCTTCACTCTCTTCTCTCTCTCCTCCTGCCTTGTAAAAAAGGTGCCTGTTTCCCCTTCTACCATGACTGTAAGATTCCTGAGGCCTCCCCAGCCGTGCAGAACTGAGTCAATTACACCTCTTTCCTTTATAAATTACCCAGTCTCAGGTATTTCTTATAGAAGTGTGAAAACTGACTAATATAGTGGGATATTGTATTTTTAAGTCTTTTTTAATTTTTTATTTTATTTTTGTTTTTATTTTTTTTTTAGGCTTAGTCCTTTAGCCTTCAGCATTGCAGTCTCAGGATTTGGAAAACAAGTGTTTTGAGATGAACCAGCCATTGTTTCTGGTCCTTCAATCTTGAATTTTGTCACTTCTTCTTATCATTGCCAAAAGTTTTGCTGGTATTGCAGTGCTCTGTCAGTAGCCATGTGTTTGTGCCAAGTCCAGATGTGCAGCCTCTATCTCTTACCCAGAACTGGCAAAGGCCCTAAGGGTAAAAGCGGTTATAGACCAACAGCTTACCTCTGAGAAGTTCAATCCCCTTCATAACTTAATGTCTCTAGTTATTATTGCTTGTACAGCATTCTGATGTCTTTAAGAATATAGCTTTTGCATTCAATATTGGCTTTACAGTTCTTGGTGGGATCTTTGGCTCCTACAATGAATCCATCCCACCCCACCTCAGCATCCTCATTATTTGAATAAATGTGTGTGTGACAATGTGCTAAATGTTTCACTTGCCAAGGAATAGAACTAGGTTTATTTCCTCAGGGATTTAAAAATTCTTGTAATTATGGGATATATACAATAAAAGATAAAACAGAACATTGTGAAATAACTTGCTAATAAATTGTATAAATGATAGTTAGAAGGCCAAGAGAGATTTCAAGCTCTAAAATAGTCAAGAAAGGCAATATTTTAAATTTGACTTTTAAAGAAAAGTGTATCATGAGCTAAGAAGATCAAACTAATGCTTGGAAATTTTAATCTATAGGGCCTAAATAAACCACTCAAGCAAATAAAGATGTAAAGCTAATAACCAATAGTTGAGATATCTTCTAGTGCTGTGTCATATGAAATTGACCCTCTATCATATTTTGGTAAATTAAAAAAGGTAATATTTTTATTGATCCTGTAGTATATATGTTTCCCAACAATAGCATTATTAAAATCTTAATAATGTAGCCATTAGTAATAGGAGAAAATCCTACTTCTATCAAGAATGAAAATCAAATAATTTATGACAAAAGCAGGTAAGAAGTCTACCAAAGATCTACGTAAGAGGAGAGACTTGATTTTTGGTCTCCAATATTAAGGCTTAATTTCTGTGAAGAAATTTTTGAAAAAGCAACAGAAATTATAAATTCTGATGTGAGGCAAAAAAAAAAAAAAAAGAAATTAGTGAGGGTGAACTCACTGCTCTTTGTCTGAATTTTCTGTGTTTCAGTTCTGATTGGCTTTTGAGTAAGTATTATGAGAAATATTAGAAAAATATAATAACATAATCCAAGATACTTTCAAAATACATAAAGGCTATAAGGAAATGAGAAGAAAATGGTAATGAGCAACAACAGATGTTTCTTTCTTGGATGAGTAATTAGAGATAGAAATAGCATCTTGCAGAAAGCAAAAAGGTTTTTATCACCAACTCTTCAGGAATTCAGTAAGATATTTTGCAAATATGCATAAATTTTAAAACTTTAGAAAATGAGGAGGAAATGCAGATCTATAAGCTCCAAGAGGTTATGTGTTTGTCCCAGTCTTATACATTGATGAACAGGGCCACAAAAGACTCTACTTAACAACATATTTCTGTATCTGAAATTACGTAATAATAATTTCTTTCCTTTGGGTTGAATGTGAATATCTGTATTCCACCATATACTATTTTTGGGGGAAGCAGTAATATATAACTTTTTAAAAACTAGCTTTTCCATGTTGATGTCTTAGTAGGAAAATGTAATAGAATAGTTGGTTAAAAGGAAGGGCATGTGCATAGGATATTTTGCAGTAAAGAGGTACCATGCAGGTTTGTATTAACTTGAAAACTTATACCCACTTTTCATTTACTATTGGTTAACTCTTACTAAATCCAATACCAGGCGCATCAGGTCTTCAGGTTAGAAATGAGGCAAGGATAGGTGAGTGGTAAGGAAAAAATGACCAACTTCTCTGGCTGTTAATTTTTATCTGCTCAGCCTCACTATGTGAACAAAAAAAGTACCGATGTATAATGTCAGTCCTTTGGCTTATCCTTCTGCATAATCTGTTTGCTCTTAACATTGCTGGTTGAAAGTTTGACCAGCCGCCTGATTCTTCTGTTGTGATTTCTCTTTCCTGCCCTGTTAACGGCTCCATTCCTGGCAACTCCACACCCCTTCTGCCGTCAAATCCCCATAGAAAGACAGCTGACAGTGTTGTGAATGTTGAGGTGTTTGACACTCTCAGGCTTTTAATTTCAAACTTGTGTTACGTAAGTCAATAGCTTGAAGGCTATAAATATAATTTCTGTCATTAAATTTTTGTGTCATTTGGAGACATTGTGTTGAAGTTTATATTTTTCCACTTTCATCTGTCAAAGACAACTCTACTACTCTCACTATTCTACCAATATTGGAGCCTCAGCATTAGACACTATGGCCTTCATGTTGTTTTGCCTGTGTGCATGTGCATATATCTATGTTTGAATTACAATGTTTCACTTGTCTTTCTGGAGTTTTACTATAGGCCTGGATTTGTGGGTCTTTGCCTGCTTCTAGTAGTGTTAACAGAACACATGCAGTAGCCAGGATCAACATGTTACTAAAGCAGTCGTCCTCATTTTGGTGCTTTTTCTAATATAACCAAGGTTAAATCATAGTATTGTGTTATACTTTACGTAGTTCTTAATTTTTATTTTATTTTATCTTTT
Source organism: Sapajus apella (assembly GCF_009761245.1). NCBI lineage: Eukaryota > Metazoa > Chordata > Mammalia > Primates > Cebidae > Sapajus > Sapajus apella. The sequence continues at coordinate 11,427,813 of NW_022436968.1, read as the reverse complement.
AACTATACATTGTTTTCATTTTTCATTGATATTGGGGGAATGTAAGTATTGAGAAGTATTCACATATTTTTCATGACGACAGAAGGGAAGAAAATAATTGTGTTTTGTTAGGCTGTATATTGGTTTTACCAGATTATGTTTTACTTTTCACCTCCGTGACACTATGCAGTCACAAAAGTATAATCATTAGTGTGCATATATCTTAGATGCTATTTATATTTTAATCTCTATTACTATAAAAATTCTAATATTTTAAACACAAGACAAATTTATTTTTGCATTTGATAATGAAACTTCTAAATTTTCATGCTGATAACTGTACAAATAATGTGTTTGTAATCTGTGTTCAAATACTAATGGAAGGACCAAAATTGTAGTAATATTCTGGACTGTGAGAAATACCTGTGTCAAATGCTTTACTTCTATTGTTGATTGTAGCCCTAGAAAATGAGGGAGTACTTCAACATACCATCTCACAGTGATGCAGCCCACTGTTTAGCACAGGTATTTCTTTAATAGTAATCCATTAAGAAGGTATAGGGTTTAATTGTCCAGAAACTTACATTTTTACCTCGCTGACCTCGTGGATTCATGTGAGTACTTTATTAGAATTTGTAGCAATGCGGGCTAACTCTTGAGATTGTGAGAATTGTATTCTCAAGTGTATATGGCAGTCTATATTTTTTCTCCTTAACATTTAATATAAACATTAAAGGAATTTTTATTCGTTTTCTCAAATATCTTATGAAATAAAATTCTAACAAATACCCAATTAGATTGTAATGTTCATTTAAGAAAAGAGTTACTTCGTCTTCCTCCAAGAAAGTGTAGTGAATCAGAGAACAGTTATAAGAAAATTTCTAACCATTTATAATAAATCTGACATATTTTTCTTTTTCCAAGGGATGAAAAAACCTGAAATATATTGTAGAACCAATATCTAAGAGAGTTACCTTGATAGTTTTTAAGTATTAAGAAATTAATTGAATTATGATGCTTAGATTTTTAAAGTTATGTTTTGGAATTCTTTGTTTGCTTTATAACTCTGAAAAGTCTAAAAGTCTTATTCAGTCTGTGTTGGTTTTTTTTCCCCCTGAAAGTACTAAAGTTGAATGCTTTTTTTTAAAGTTTGTTTCTTTTAACTTTGGTGAGGTAAGAAGTAGGTATATTTGACATATCCATTTCTAGAAATAGCAGACTAAGTTGTTTTAAATCGAAGCTCCTGTTGAGAACAAGTAGAAAAACTGGACGAAATTTTTTTTTGAATTAAAAATTTCTTGAGGGCATTGAGATATACCATACTAGCAAAGATTTGCAGTCTGACATGCAGGAGAGAGAGAAAACCAGCCCAGCAAGATGAGGTTGATACTTTCAGGCAAGGAATGTGATTAGTTACAGGGATGTTTCATATGAGAACTTAATTTTTCAGGAATATTTAACAGTTTAAATTTGTACATGACTAGATATGTTAAAGGCAACATTGACAGAACTAAAAAGAAATGCATAAATATACAATTATGGTTTAAGATTTCCATACACTTTAACTTGTAGCTAATAGAACAATCAGATACAACTAAGTGTATAGAATACCTGACCACCAGAATAACTCCACAGTGCCTCTCTGGAGCTTCCTGGGAAATCAAACAGCTCTGTGTCTCTTCTGGAAAGGCAGCTGGCAACTTGGCACTGTGCTACCTGTCTGTGCTTTCTTCCTCACCTCCTTCACTTCTCTGTCTCACTTACTCTTGTTGCTTTGAGTTTGTACTACACAGGATTAGCATATTGTTTCTGTTTTATAGGGGGCTTGTATTGAGAAGAATGTTATTCTTTAGTAAGAATGTTTATTTGAAAAATATAGAGTTACTTCAGCACCTTCTTACCAAACAGTGATACTCCAGGAAGTTTAAGCTGTCTCTAGAGGTGATAAAGAAATTAGAATATTAACAGCAACAAAAAGCAAGTGTTGATCAGTAAACTATGGCATGAGCATAAAATTTTACCAATAATTGTAAAAAGAGCAGTATCAGGATATCAGTGTTCCCAACATTACTGCCACAGTAATAGGCAAAAGCAGCATTCTTACTCCATAGAATTAATACAGAATAGAAGATGTATGTGATGAGTTTTCTGTGGAGTCAAGGGTATTTGAACAATAAATAGTATTTAGCAAAAACTATTGTGGGAAAAATTTAGTGACTTTCCAAAGAAATAAAATATTGATTAATTTTAGAGTAAAGTGCTGTAAATGTGCTATAATTAATGGGAGTTCTAAAAAATTTAAGCCAGGTGTTTTATATAAATAGTAAAATATACTTTTAACCTCCAAACCAGATTCAATAAAGCATTTTCATATAAACTAAATTGGGAGAGTAGATTTTCTAGCAAGTAAGTGCCTTAAGAGTTAGCATATGGTTCAAAATGTAGCTCTGGGAAAACACTAATTTCTAATCTGCTCTCTTTTTTAGTTAAATAAATTTCTTCTCTAAACAATTTGGTCTTTTAATTTCTTGATTTATTAATATTACTAGATTTAATGGATATATACATTTCTGAAATTCTTTGAAAATGTATATCCAAAATAATAATGCATATAGCATCTGTATGGGTGATTCAGAAATATTTATTTTATCCGCCCCCCCCCAGTGCAGTCTATTCATTGTTCTAGGTTGTCTTTTCCTGTACCACTGGGAATGTTCCTCTTAAAAGCACACTATCACCTCAAATTCTGCGTATCTCCAAACACAGAAATCAAAAATGTTTTTTTACTCCTAATGAACCTCTATTGCCTGCAATATCATATTCAAACCATTTATCTTTCCATGTTCATCTCACAGTGATCCCCTTCACTTGCCCTGCACTTAATACAACAGTGGTATTAAATATTCGGTAAAGACGATCTGTATTTTCTCACCCCTTTGTTTCCTTTCACATGGTTCTGTTTGTCTGATGACACTGCTTCCCAAATATCCCTTCGGTATATTCTGAACTTCTGCTTTATCACCTCTTCCTAATGGTTTCCAAACCCCTCAAGCCAAAATTTATTTTCTGTATTCCCACTTACGTTTTTCTATTATTGGTGAACCACTTTTATTCTTATAGTAGGTTAATTGTTCTTTTATATCATTTAAAATATTTTGCTTATCTTAATCTGTTTTGTAATGTGTAGTATAATGCTTATTAGTAAGCTTGTGAAAATATGGAAGTCTGAGTTTCCTCATAAACTGACAAGTTAAGTTGTAAATCATATATTTTTTAATGCATATACATTGAAAGCTATTTTGGGAAATAGGCAGATTTTTCTATTTTACCAAGGAGAGAATTTTTTGGGGGAGGAGTGGCTGAACAATGGTTATTTAATTCCTATGAAGTGTTATCCTAATGCATAATTCTCCTATTGAAATATCGTAAATATCCATTGATGGATATATGTTTTTGCCTGACTGACAGCTATCTACTAAAAAGGGACCATATGTCATGGTGAATAAAAATGCTGATCATGCTAAAAACTTAAGGAAAATGATTTCAATATTTAAAAAATACATATTTGTGAAAGTTAAGACTTCAGTTGAAATTCTTAAAGTAAGCCAGAATCTTCTAAGGTAAAACGTTATCTTAATTAACTCATTTACTTTATGACATATCTCTCAGAACTTGACAACTATAAATTATTAATGAATTTAACTGGACTTGCTTCTAAAATCCTTTGACATGAAGCTATCATTTGCATTATTAGACTTTGTAGTAGGGTAGAGTAAGAACAGTGACTTCATTCAGCCATGTTATTTTAATTTACTTGCCATTATACCACTTTGTCATTCACTGCATAGGCAAACATGAGATTGGCAACTAAGTAAATAATATGGCAATATACCTTAAATTTGTATAATTTTTACATTTCAGTTTATTGTTTTTCTAGACAATTTTATGGTCACAATAAAGGCATGCAAATAGTTAGGATAATACTGTATTCTATGGAATTTGGCAAATCAGTAAAGTTTCAACACAAGTCAGTTAAGCTACTTTTAAGAGTCTGCTAAGAAATGCTTATCCTACTCATCACACCTACAAACACAGGAGTTTTTATTCCAATTCATATTTATGGAGTCTGGGTTTATATTTCATTGAGTGGTATCTAAAGAATCGTTTCTTTTAAAGATGATGATTGAAACTAGAAACTAGAAATCTATTGTTGTTACTGAGGGATAACAGAAAAGCCAAACTGCAATATTGAAACTGTTACCCTGAATTCATTCTGGTTCTGAGAAAAATGTGGGCATATTATTCAATCATAATTCTCACCTCAAGTTTAAATGAGTTGTCATTCTGGTGGAAGAAAAGAACTTTTGTGTCTTGTTGGATCTAATATTCGCTGCTCAGTGTTAAGTGTTCAAGAGTAGTTTCTGAAGAAGCAGGTATAAATCCACAGACATGTCTGAGAGGTAATGACCACTTAATGTGTTGATGACTATGTCACTATGCTGGAGTGGGCTTATATTATCACAACTTGCAGATCTAATACTTCAAAAAAAATTTTAAAAGACTTGAAGCTATTCTCTCTTTGTCCACTGAAGTGGAAACTGCTGCATTTGTTACTGTTACAGTAGAAAGTATGGTTATATTTTGATGAAAGCATTCATTTATCAATATCCATTCTATAGTAGGATGCTTCCTTCCTAGGAAGGAAATCAGAAACCTGAAGAACATATTGTCCTCTTGCATACCTAACATTTTTGTGGAAGATATGTGGTATCTTAGTCTGTTTGGGCCGGTTTAACAAAGTACCATGGACTAGATGGCTTATAAACAGCAGAAATTTATTTCTCACAGTTCTGAAAGGATGGGTAGTCAAAAATCAAGGTGCTGGCAGACTTGGTATCTGGTGAGGGCATGCTTCCTGGTTCATTAATAGGTCAGTCTTTTCACTGTGTCCTTACATGGCAGAGGGAGCAAAGATGCCTTTTGGGGCTTCTTTTATAAGGGCACTAAACTCATTCATAAGTAGTCTGCCCTAGTGACTTTATTACCTCCCAAATGCCCCTAATGCAAATACCATCACATTGGGGATTACGTTTTAACATATTAATTTTGGGAGTTGTAAATACCCAGTATATAACATCTGGAAAATAAACTTAATAGAGCAGTAGAGATCCTTCTATCTGGTTAGGATAGACTGTAGTAGGACTTATATGTTGTGAAAATCTAGCTTAATATACATTTTACATTACATAAAATAGTTTATTAATACAACATTCAAATGTGTTTCCAAACAGATCATTGTCAATTGCTTTAATTATCTTATAATTACTGCTATCATCAAAATATGCTTTACAAATTTATAATTAAAGGGTTTTTTTTGTTGTTGAAAAAGAAACCTTTAAACAAATACAAAGGCAAAAACATTTACCAGTGTTTAGAAGATGTTGGTTAAAGATGAAGATTAGCTAAATAGCAGTATCTCAAACTTAGTCTTTTATACAGTATGGACATATGTTTACTGAACAGGGCTTGGGAGGTATATGTATGACACATTTTAGTTTTACCCAAAGTCTATTTGATTTCTTATATTTCAAATTGCATGATTCATTTCTTTGTAAAATTAAAACAATTTTGTGGGTACACAGTAGGTGTATAAATTTATGGGCTAGATATTTTGGGACAGGCTTGCAATGTGTACTAATCACATCACAGAAAATTGGGTATCCATCCCCTCAAGCATTTATTCTTTGTTTTACAAATAATCCAATTATATTCTTTTATTTTAAATTATACAGTTAAATTATTATTGACTATAGTCTCCCTGTTGTGCTATCAAATACCAGATCTTAATCATTCTTTTCTTTGGTACCCATTAACCATTCCCATCTCTCCATTGCTACTCCCCTACTACCCTTTCAGCTTCTGGTAACCATCCTTCTATTCTTTAGTGGTATGATTCATTCTTTAATACACTGTCTTCTCTTCCTAACCATTTGTCTGTGACTCTTGTTGAATGACATAATAATGTTTTTCCAAGTTCACACTACCTGGAAGGAATAAAAGGCTATTTTAGTCAGTAAATTTCTTGAAATACAGTTTTTTACATCTCATGACAGATTTCAATTTCTTACTCATCTGGATTTTTTCCTTTTGCTTCCAAAAATTGACAAAAGCTACAGATTATTCAATATGTTCTGTCATACTCACTTATAGGAACACATTCACTGCATTGACTTTTCCATGTTTGACTATGTTCACAAATAATTGGATAAGTAGTCCTTATATTCACAGTCTTTAGATAAATACATGAAAGATACAAGAAGAAACAGGCAAGTTTTGGCTTAATAACTCTCTTAAAATTCTAAAATATGTCTGATTTTTTTGTCTTATTAGTAAACTTAAAGTTGCATTATTGTGTAAAAGAGGGGACCATTTGTTTTTTCGTAAAACCAGCTGCTCACTCAAGATTATTAAGTCCAAGTTGTTTATTGGGTCCCTCAGACCACCCCTATTTTTGGCAATTTTCTGGAAGCAGTCACAGGAATATAGTAGTATTACTGGCTAAGGTCTATCACAGTGACACAATACACAACTTTATTAGTAAAGAAAAAATACACAGGATTGTGAGAAGTCCCTGTGCTAACTTTCTATGCCTACTCTTCCTATCGGAGGTCACAGAGTACAGCCTTTATCCAGCAACATAAATATCAGCTATGCATGTTCAATGTTTCTTCCCAAAAAAGTCCACTTGAGGCTTAATACCTAGGTTTTTACTGGGGGCTGGTCAAGGCCTCACATGTACCCAAAATGCAAAATCCCAGAAGTAAAGCAGCTGCTTTGCTTCAATCATGGTATGTGCAAACAATACAGGCATTGCAAACTCATCTCCTCTGTTAAGGGGATATTAGAAAAGCAAAGTTCCCAGATGCCAGTAAGGGCAACTCTTTCAAGCAGGTCTTTCTAAAGATAGGAGCCTCAGGTCTGCTCTGTTAACTCCTCCTCCACACAGGTGTATGATGCATACTTTGGCCTGCAACTTTTCATGGTATCTGTTTCTTTAAGCATAAGGGAACCTTGCATTTACTTTTGCTTACAGGGCTGGAGTGCTTTTTATCCCCCACTCCTCTACCCTCCCCACCATACCACCTCGCAATGATTCTCTCCCTTTGTCTGTTTTCCCTGTGTATGTGTTCCTATATTGTTTGCTCCAGGAAAGAAGAAACTCTTTTTGTTCCCCAATAAGTTAGATTTGTTACTGATGTAGTAAGGGAGATGACACACTGTGGTAACAATTGGATGGTGATTTTGGGGAAGAGTTCAAGGAAGTTGCAGATCTCTTGGATTATTAAGGGAGGAGGCAATTCAGTGATGATTTTATGATTTTATTGATTTCATATTAATCACATTTTACATAAAACATATTTTTATGTAAGATGTCAGAGGAAAGAAGCAAGTTTGCAATTATCACTGGCAAAAAACTACAGTCTACCCTCCATATCCATGGGTTCTGCATCCAGATTCAACCAGCCACAGATAAAAAATACTGGAAAACAAAAATTAACAGTAAAATGATAAAAAATAATACAAATTTTAAAATACAGTCTATTAACATAGTGTTTACATTGCATTAAGTATTATAAGTAACCTAGGGATGATTTAAAGTATACGGGAGGCTGTGCAGAGGTTATAAGCAAATACTATACCATTTCATAAAGGGACTTGAGCATCTGTAAATTTTGGTATCTGTGGAAATCCTGCAAGCAATCTCCACAGACATTGAGAGGCTACAGTCACTCTGTAGCCAGGGTGAGCAGCAAGCTTGGTGTTTTCTTTGCACAGTGCCTGTTTTTATTTCTTTGGGCATAATGTTGAAGTGTTCTTGTTTTTATCTTGTTCCATCATGGGCATGGAGAATCCTATCAGATGTTGATGTTTTGTAAAATTATTTATCAGAAGAAACTTAAAACAGATTTGTCATTGTAGGCCTCTGACAGCTATCATATACTATTAATATTTAATATTTAAGCTACCATTGCCACAGGTCCCCACTGTCAAAGACAAGGACAGTCACTTTATCAGTCACTTTGCCTAGCCATCACCCTTCTGGTAGAGTATCTCTTTATCTGGGGTCAAATACAAGGAATATCTGAAGTGTATCCATGTATTTCCTCAAAAGGAATGATAAGCAGATGTAAGTATTACAGAATTTAAGAGATGTGAGTACTCATAACTCTGTGTACCTCAACATGAATAATAGTAATACAGTTTACCAAAAAAGCAGCTTAATTTTTATTAGTTAAATATACATAAGAAGTATGGGGCAATATTCATTACTACTTAATGAGTTCAGTGGTTTTATTTCACACTATTTGGGGTTCATGAATTTGAGTAGGGGGCATGGTCATCTGTTTGGTTGTGGCTAATCCAACCTATTAAGCTTGATCCCATGTTCTGTCTAGACTGGCTTGTGTCCTAGTGCATTCTATCAGTCCCTACTCTGGGCCTCAGGACCTACCCTCCCTAAATTTCTCTTGTTCTCTCCCTTTCTTCCCCTCCCTTCTTAACAAGTTGGAAATTTTAATTAATATTTTGCCTTTCTGAGACCCACAAAATGAAACTCTCCTCTGGAAGTTTTGGGTTATTCTCAGCTTCAGCCCAGTATTTGCTATATACAAAGAATCCACAAAAGTAATGAGCTGTGTTTCTCTTTATGTCTTTAATTTATATAAATGTAACTAGACTTTAACATATCAGTGTATTCCTTGATTTTTTCATTCACTGTTCAGCTTTAGATGTTTATTTAGGTTGATACATTTAGATATAATTATTTTAAATTGTATGCCATAGTAAATGGTATGCAACTTTTAGATAATTAAAATGTCTTTAATTCTCTCTTGACTTTCATATTAACATCTGACCCGTATTCCTCAGTGACTGCATGTGGTACAGTCCTCTCCCAAAGTTCATTTGAGGATTTCAATAATGCTCTCACTCAACCAGTTGTCATCTGTTGTCAGAACTCATGGGCTTTTGATGACTTCTGTAGAAAGATATTTGTTGATCTACTCCAAGGAAAGAAAAAGTGATGCTTGAGTGAACCAAATTAGCCCCAATTTTCTTTTTTCAAATCTTGTTTGACACTTCCACAAAACTGTTTCCTTTTTTTCCCCTGAGTTCAGCTGGAAAGAGGAGTCTGTCACTAGATTTAAAAATAACCCTGTCCCCAGACTTTCATAATGGTTAAGGAAGTTCAAAAGAATTAAAATGTTTAAAGATACTGTTGCTGCTGCAGCAAAAAGGTTTTAAATAGATATAAAATATTTTGAGGATGAGTCACTTCTACTTCGGCCTTCTTCTATTGTGTCTTATATCCATTTAAAATGAGAATCTTGAGATTACTAATGAAGGCATAAAATGTTATACTACAATCGTAGATATTAAAATGTATTTTAAAATTGGAAGCTGCTGGAAAATACACTTTATTTCTCTTGAGGTGATACATTAGATGACCCCTTTGTAGTTGTGTCTTTTACCACCATTCAGACAAGCTGAATGACTTGCTTTATTTTCTTTGCTCCTTTTTTTGTCTACTCTTTCAGGTATTATGGCATACTTTATTTGCAAAGGATGTCATAACTTTTGTTCTCTCTAAAGAAAGTAGCTTCACTTTGTCACGGGGCTGAGGAAACTTTCATTTTTTTTTTTAAATATTAATCTGGTCCATAGACAGGTGGTGTGCTGAGCTTTAAGCAGCTTGATGAATGATTTGGCTCCGTGTAGCAGTGTCAAATAATGTATCTCAGTTGGCAGTCTCAATGAAACAGAATAAGGCAGTCAGTTTTATGTTACATATTAGGGTCCTTGTTGCTACCGACTTCCAGCTGTGCATGCTAGGTATAAATCTAGGCCCTTCCTATACCTTGCACTTGTAGTTCACCCTGAGCTGCCCATTCAAGTCTGTTTACCAAGTGATTTCATTAACTCTCAGGAGCCACTCCAATCTCTATGGCTCTTGTATCATTTTTATTTGCTGTTATACTAAGTCATATGATTCTAATCAACCAATTTTCTGAGAATAATAATGAAGCCTGGAGGGAGTTGTTTAAAATCCTTTCTTAAGAAGGGGAATAGATGATTTAATTTCAAGAAGCTGGAAAATAGGCACTTACATTTCAGCTTTGGTTAAGAATATTGATATTAACTATTTTCTCTACTAGAATTAGGCTTCAGTTAGTGTTCTAGGTAAAATGAATATTTGCTTTGCTTTTTTTGTTTTTCCTTCCTTATAAATAGGATAAATCTAAATGAGCAATTATGTCCCTTAAGAGCATTGAGAACTTCTTCAGGGGACAATATTTGTCTGTTAATTTTGCCACAGGGAGATATTTAAGGAGAAAAGTTTAGTTTTCAATATATATTATTACTAGATTTTTAAATTCATAGAGACATTCTTATGAGATAATGGAGGAGCTATTGAAATGGGGACCAAATGGTGGCTGGGAGAAAAAATAAAGAATCATTTGTAGTAATGTTAATCATGATTGGAGGTATATTTGTTTGTTTGTTTTTAAATTTTATTTAATTTTTATAGACAGGAGCTTGCTATATTGCCTAGACTGAACTCAAACTCCTGGGCTCAAGTGATCCTCTTGCTTGAGCCTTCTGAGTCGTTGGGACTGCATGTGTGTGGCACTGCACTGGCTTTGAGGCATTATACATTTGACAGAAGTTGTAGAATGTTTGAGATTTTGAAGTGGAATTATTAGAATTGTGTAGCTGATTAAAGGAGGAGGAGGGACTGAATAGAGGGAAAGAAAACAAGATAACTAATTCTAGTGAGATGCATAAATGAAGGAGGCAGATAATAAACACAGTTTGGGACATGATATGGTTTGGCTGTGTCCCCACCAAAATCTCACCTGGAACTGAATAATCCCCATGTGTCAAGGGCAGGGCCAGGTTGAGATAATTGAATCATGGGTTTGGGAGGGCAGTTTCCCCTATACTGTTCTTGAGGTGGTGAATAAATCTCATGAGATCTGATGGTTTTATAAATGGGAGCCCCCTGCAAAAGTCCTCCTGCCTGCTGCCATGTAAAACATGGTTGTGCTCCTCATTTGCTTTGCATCATGATTGTGAGGCCTCATCAAAAAATCTAGGTTGTTACCTTCTCAAATGCATATTCTGTTCCTCCCTCTCATATTTCTGCCACCCAGCCATGGCCGATGTGTGCTCCTCCAGTCTCCCTCCAAGTCAAGCTGTTTTCAGATCATAGCCTTTTGTACATATTGTTCCCAATTTGGGGGATGCCTACCTCTTCCTTGCAAATTTTTGTACTTTCAGCCTGGTTTTTCAAAGAAAGGACACTTTGATTAAATGAGTAAAAAATAGTATTAGAAGTTCTTCTTGAGGTCTATTTATTTTTTTCAAAGGGAGAGAATGAAAAATGAGTCCTTGTGAACCTATTATCCCATCTCACTAATTATCAGCTCATGTTCCATCTTGTTTTCTATTTCTATTCACAACGTCCTGCTCACATAATTTTGAAGAAAATACCAGACATTATTTTAGTATCGTTAAATATAAATGATCAAGTATGTATAATTTTTAAAAATTATTTTTAAACTGGAATTCAAATAAGTTAACATATTGCCATTTGGTTGATTTGGTTTTGAGTCTCATGGATTATCCTTTTATCTCTTTTTTGATAATGCAACTTATTTCTGTTAGAAATGGAACTATTTGACTTACAGAATTCCCATAGTTTGTATTTTATTTTTTACAACCCTATTGTGTTCAATATGTTCATCTGTCCCCACTTTTGCCTATTATGTTAGTTCTAGAGGTATGCTCAGATTCAAATTATATTTTTCTTGAGAATACTGATCTAGTGATGTGGTATCCTTCCATTAGGAGGCATAAAATATCTGGCAATCTCTTAATTTTACTCTTCTTTGTAGTGATGTTAACAGCTACTACTAATCTTCACCCTCATCTATTTGTTACTTAGGGATTGCAAAATTGTGACTTTTTATTATTCATTTTTCATTTTAGCTAGAATATTCCTATGAAGAGGAATGTTTCTTTATCAACTAGTTGATGAATTTTAGGATTAGTTGGTACAGGAAAAGCAGAGCAAATTTGTAATTCTATTCCTTTATATTTCATTTTTAATTTTTATTGACATATAATAATTGTACATATTTATGAGGTACATAATGATGTTTTGATACACATAATTTATAGGGATCAGATCAGTTCAGTCAGCATATCCATCGTTTCAAACATTGATCATTTCTTTAAAAAATGCTTTACTAGCATTATTTGCCAAGTAATTTTCTAAGTTCAGTAACATTCAGCAATATTTATCAAGAAATATTTGTTGTTATTATAAACCCATGGATAGCAACATATACTTGTCCCTTCTTGGCAGTAGTGGTTTCTTCAAGTTGGCTGAGTCCTTTTTATGAGACTCAAAGTAGCTTTCTTATGTTTTGTTATAACAAGGTATTGCAGGATAATCTTGTGTATTTCCTTTCCTAGATCTGAAATCAGCCATTTTTTTTTCCCCCAAGGAGTTAAGGCTCTTTTATGGGACACAAAACTGCAATACAATGGCTGGGGATAGTCATTGTTACTGGGTCAGTCATTGTTTTTAGATCTTTTCAGTAGACAAAATTAGGAAATGTCAATTTTATTTTTATAAGAGGCATCTTCTAAGTTTTTACTGATACTTTTGATTCAGATGCAGTATTACAGGGTTTTAACTTAAAATTATCATTTTATCATCCATATCTCATTTTTTCCATGCTAAAAAATGCCAGTTCTCAGTAATATCAATATTTAATTTATTCTTCAATATATTAAATAATATTTTCATAATAACAGTACTAATACTACCAATGATATGATTTATTGGATGCTATTTATATATGTTTGCTGTTATTTTTTTCTAAGGTTATATCTCACTAAGGGTGTTTAGTCAAATTACTGCATTTAGCATCACTTAATATTATCTCAGTGTGATTACACCACCAACTGCTTACAGTTAGACTCTTTTGTTTTATTTTACTACTGCTTTTTAAGAATTAATTTATAAAGTAAATTTTAATTTTCCTTTGTGATCACATGGATTCTTTATAGTGTTCCAAAATACAATTCCACAGAGCAAGATCAAGTCAGAGAAATAGTACTCTATGCCCATCCCTTCTATTCTGTTCTCTCTCTTCCTCTAAAAGTAATCACTAAAAAAAATTGCCCTATCTTTCTACTGCTGTTTTATATAAATTTTCTGATCTATATACTTACCTATCATCTACCTATCTACTCATCTATTCATTTCCTCTTCTTACATCTATCCGGATATCCATCATTTCATCTTCTTAGATAAATGGTAACACACTAAATACACTTTTTTCTAACTTACATTTTTGCACTCAATATATCCCCTGATAGGCCTGGCTCTGTCTCATGTTGAATTGTAATCCAAATTGTAATCCCCAAATGTTGGGGGAAGGACCTCACTGGAAGTGATTAGATCGTGAGGGCGATTCCCTCATGCTGATTTTGTGATAGTGAGTGAGTTCTCAGGAGATCTGATGGTTTTATGAGGGGCTTTTTCCTACCTTGCTCTGCACTTCTCTCCCCTGCCACCATGGGAAGAAAGATGTGTTTGCCTCTTCTACTGTGATTGTAAGATTCCAGAGGCCTCCCCAGCCATGAAGAAGTGTGAGTCAGTTAAACGTCTTTCCTTTACAAACTACCCAGTCTCGGGGATGTCCTTCTAGCAGCATGAGAATGGACTAATACATCCCCTTAAAAGCGTATACTGTCATCTGTCTTTTGCTTTTTACAACTTCAGAGAGTTCCATTGCTTAAATGTACCTTGATCTATTCAACAAGTCCCTTCTTAATAGATATTTTTGTATTTTTATTCTTTTGCTATTACAAATATGTTGCAATAAGTATTGTTGCATATAAATATTTTCATATCTTTGCCTGTGTATCCTTGGTATAAAGTTCCAGAAGAGAAATTGTTTGGTCAAAGATCAAATACATTGTAATTTTTCTAGATAATTCCAAATTTGCCATATCCCAGGAGTTGTATGATTTTATCTTCTCATTAAAATGTGAATGTTCCTGTTTTTCTACAACCATATCAACAGAATGTGTTGTCAAATGTGAATTTTTATAAAACTGATGAAAAACTCTATGAAAAATACAGGTAAAAAACTGTATTTCTATTAGTCTTAATAAATTGAGGTATACTTTTCTTCAGTAAATGGTATAGATTTTCAGTACCTTCTTCAAGGAGTTTTGGCAAATGTCTGCCTGTATGTTACTCACATTACTATCACTGTATAGAATGTTGACCTCACTCTCCAAAGTTTCTCTTGTGCGCTCTCTCAGTCAATGTCTTGCTCCCTGGAGACAACCAATATTCTGATTTCTATCAGTGTATTTTAGTTTTGCAAGTTCATAACCTTCATATAAATTGAATCATAATATATATAGTCTTTTATGTTTACTTTTGATAAGAGCCATATTTTTAATATTTTTCCATGTTGTTGCATGTTCGTGTGTCAGTTTTTTTTTTTTTGTTGTTGTTGCTAAGTAATCCTCCCCTGTGTAAATATGTCACTGTTATTTATTATCCCATTAATAAGGATTTGGGTTGTCTCCAAAGTTTTGCTCTTATTAAGAAAGCAGCCATTAACACATTGGTCCAAGTCTTCTTGGAGTTATATTTCTTTTTGTAGATACCCAGGACTGGAGTTGATAGATAAGGTATATAAATGATTAAATTCACAAGAGATTATCAAACAATTTTTCAAAGTACTTGTATCAATTGCTCTTTCTAACAACAATAGAAGAGAGGTCTAGTTGATCCATATCCTCTTTAATATCTGGTTTTAATATTTTTAATCGCAGCCATTCAAGTGGGTATATATTGACATTTTACAGTGACTTGAGTTTGCCTTTCCCTGGTTAATAAATTTTTAAGAATCTGGCTATTTATATATCCTTTCTTGTAAAGTGTTGGTCTAAATATCTTGGAGAGAAATGCTGATTGTGGATGTCTTATTGTATTGTAAATATCAATTCTTTGTCACACACATTTTATCACTGGTGTGTTTTGACCTTAACAAATTAAAGTTTTTGTCTGATGAAAACATGTTTAATGATTTTTGCCTTCTAAAAAACATTGCCTGACTACCATGATGAAACCCTGTCTCTACCAAAAATATAAAAATTGCCCGGTGTGGTGGCGCATGCCTTGTGATCTCAGCTACTTGAGAGGCTGAGGTAGGAGAATTGCTTGAAACGGGGAGGTAGAGATTGCAGTGAGCCAAGATCACACCATTGCACTCCAGCCTTGGCAATAAGAGTAAAACTCGGTCTCAAAAAAAAAAAAAAAAAAAAAAAAAAACAACTTTGACTAACTAAATTGCTATTAGTTTTCTATATTCTTTGTTTTCTTTGAGGATTTTTATAATTATAGCTTTTATGTTTATTGGAGATCCTCTTTATTTAATTTTTGTTTATGATTTGAGGTATTGGTCAAGTTTTTTCCCCCTCATGCATTCTCAGTAAGGAACTATTTGATGAAAATATTATCCAATATCCATTGGATTTCACTGCCAATTTGTGGAAAATCATGTGGGTTTATTACTAGATTATTCTGTTCAGCTGATTAACTTGTCTGCCTTTATTCTAATAGCACCCTGTCTTCATTACTATGGTTTTGTAATTAGTCTTACAGTCAGGTAGCATAAGTCATCTAATTTTATTCCTTTTGCTTTCATGAGTTTATTTTGGCTATTTTAGTTCTTTTACATATTTGAAATACATTTTGGTGTTAATTTTCAGTTTCTACCAGAAAAGTTTCTGGAGATTTAATACATATAACATTGAATCTGTAGGTAAAACTGGAAGAATTAATTTATTTACCATATTGTATATTCCTATCATTGGCATGATAAATCCGTCTTTTGGGTCTTGTTTAGTTCTTCTCAGCAATGTTTTATAGTTTGTATTGTATAGTTTGATATTTTATGGGTTTTGTTTATTTCTTGTTATTTTATGCTACTGAAACTATATCAATTTATTAGAAATTTATTTTTCAATTATTTATTGTTTATATATTGTTTATATGGTTATTTTTGTATTGCTAAAATAGTTTCTGGTATAGTTACTTACTAGATTTAGTAGTCTTTTTGTAGATTAATTAGAACTTTGTATAAACACAATCATAATGTGTGCAAACAAAGATATTTTTATTACTTTCAAACCTTTTGTGTTAGTCCATTTTCACACTGCTGATAAAGACATACCCAAGACTGAAAAGAAAAAGAGGTTTAATTGGCCTTACAGTTCCACATGTCTGGGAAAGCCTCAGAATCATAGTGGGAGGGGAAAGGCACTTTTTACATGGTGGTGGCAAGAGAAAATGAGAAAGAAGCAAAAGTGGAAACCCCCGATAAACCCATTAGATCTCATGAGATTTATTCACTATGCTGAAAACAGCATGGGAAAGACCAGCCCCCATCATTCAATTACCTCCCCAACATGGGGGAATTCTGGGAGATTCAATTCAAGTTGAAATTTGGGTGGGGACACAGCCAAACCATATCACCTGTATACATATAATTTATTTTTCTTGTCTTGGTACACTGGCTACGACCTCTGTTAAAATGTTGAATAGAAGTAGTAATAGCAAACATCTTTGCTTTGTTTTAGGGGAAAGTGCTTCAGCTCAATATATCATCTTAAGTATAATGTCAGCAATATGATATTTTGTGGCTCTTTATAAGTTTGAGGCAAATATATTTAATCCATAATTTGCCTGCTTTTTTAAATTATAAGAAGAAAGATATTAAATTTTGTTAAATACTTTTTCTGCATGTATTGAAATAATTATATAATTTTTTTCCTGCTGTTATTATGTTGAACTACCTAATTAATTTTCAAATATTAGCAAAGTTAAATTCCTGGGATAAATCCCACATGACCATGATGTATTTCCTTTCTGTACATTGATTTATTTTGATAATATTCTGTTAAGAACTGTCTTTTGTTAAAATATCCCTTTCAGGGATTGGTATTAGAGTTCTTATGGGCTTATTTAGTGACTTGGGAATTGCCCAAATATGTATTCATTTTTATGAATAATGTTGAAAATGATTATTGAAATGTGCATCTTTCTATGGTGAATTTCCTTTTAATGTCCTTAGCAAGTAATTTTCTGAATAAAATTTTTATTTTTTTATATATTACAAAGATAAAGTGACTTAACCAGTAATGTTTCTGGGAATCTTGATAATTCAACTTCTTATAATTTGAGAAATTAGCATATACGTTTCTGTTTTTGTATTTATGAGCTGATTATGAATTTATTCATGAGAGATCTTTTAAATAGCAAACATACTGAGTTTTGGAGATCCAAGGCTGGAATGTGATGCTCCTGATATTCCCCATTGGTGATCAACTCTAGTTGATGAATCATCAATTTGCAGATATGTTCACATTTTGTTTTTATATCTTTCTTAACAGTTTTTAAAATGCACAGATAAATACAATGAAAAAATATTACAAAATTAAGGTTCCAGGCACCATTGTATACAAACTTTTAAAATATCTATTAAAGAGAAAAATGTTATTGATCCAAAGAGTGACCAAGGGAAGAGGAATTTGGCATGAGGTGCTAAGTAAATTTGGTTCCAAGTTGTCAAATGTGCATTCTAGAAAGATCTCACTCACAAAACATGGAGAAGAGATTGCAGCAGGGTGAGACTAAAAGCAGTTAAGATGGATCATAGCAATTGCTAGGTGAGAGATGATCAGAAACTGAACTCTTATCATGACAATGGGAATGGAAAGAAAAATAATTAGATGTATGTAGTCAAATGATTTCAGGAGAAATGGCAGGGTGCCATGAAACAAAAGTAAGCTGACAAGTTTTCAAACTGTTGATATCACTGTCTCCCAGAATCTAGTCCAAGTAACAGTGGTCTCACACAATGTTCCATGAAAATATAATTTTCTAGAGAAAATTTGAAAATGCTGGATAATTTGTATCTCTTTTAGAGATTATAGTGGTCCTTTGGGTCCATTAGCTCTTTCTATTAGAGTTTTATATCCCTTCTACCAAGTAAAAGTATAATTAAAGAGGAATTTGGGTATTTAGATTTTCTTTAAGGAAAAGGTGTTTACATACATTTATGTTACAGATAAATAACTTGAGTCCCCTTTGTAATTTCAGTTTGCCTGAATTCTTTTTAAAAAAATAATAATTGTCAAAATGGCTCTTGAAGTGTGAAGTTTAAAATTTTCTTAAAATCTTACTTTAAATGAAAAAGGTTTTGCTGGGTAGTAAAATGGTTTGGCATGAACTTATTTCCTGGACATATGGATTGTAAAATAAGCTGGGGTGTTGAGAATTAAATGAGATAATTTATGCAAAGTCCCTAGCATTATGGGCACATAGTAGGCATTCCATAAATAGTAGCTATAGAATTTAGATTCTGAAATCATTCACTTAAAGGCTGTAGTTACAAATATGAATATGGATGAAATTGTTCAGGAAGAGTGCATGTGAAAAAGAAAAAGGCAAGGATGTAAATCTGGGAAAATCTGGCATGCTAGAGAGGACAGGAAGTTAGATCTGATGACAAAGACTAGAAAGTGATGGTCAGAGAGTTAGAAGGAGAACAGGAATGGGACTACATCCTGGAAAGTTTTAAGAAGGAAAGAAGGAAGGAATGGTCAGGCTGGGAAATGCCTCAGAGACCTCAAAAAGTACAAAGACTGATTGACTTGTCAGGTAGAAGGTTACTGGTGAGCACAGGAAGACTAGACTCATCTTGTATTGGTGGAAATAGTGGAAGAAAAACTTGGAAAAATCAGGTTGAGTTTTCAGGGAATTTTTGTTTCAGAGAAATACCATGAAAGAACTATGACTAGGAGAGGCTAAAAGTTGGTTTGTAAGGCTATGTGATATCTGAGAGAAAGAATTATTGTATACCCCTCAAAACTCTCTGGTAATAGGTAATAGATAATTGGCAACAGGCATTGAACAGCTTAGTTGCCACAATCAAACTTTAAGAGACCTAAGACTTCTTAACAAAAGGATCTCCTTAGATAAATCATTGCAAATCAAAACAACACCATAAAACTGCTGATTTTGAGCTGCTCAAAGACAGAAGCACAATCTTACTCTTCTTTGTATCAAGATACTAGCATAGGACTTGTCCCTTAGGTGGTTATGTGTGATTAAAAACAAAAAACCAAAAAAAACCCCCAAAATTTAAAGTGATTTGGCTTCATATGATACTAGAACCAGAACTGTAATTTTGTGACTTATTCAAAATATTGGTCAGATTTAGGAATAGGACAACAGTTTTAACTAGAAATAGGTATCCAAATTCTTAGAAGTAGATAGAAAATAGTAGGTCTTCCTTGATCAAGGTTATTGTAAACTTTTGCTGTGCTTATGTAGGTTTTAACCTCTTTATTATAAATATCAGGTGTTAGTAGATTTTATGAGTAGGGACAATGAAGTAGTCATGTGAGCTAAAGCACAGAACCAGGCATAAATAAAAATTAAATTTTAAAAATATGCCTTGTCTAACTCAAAGCTTAACAGTCAAGATCAGATCTTTAGGATTGTCTTAACTCATAATGATACAATTTTGTTTAAGATTTTGGTGGACAGAAATGTAGTTATCCTCTTCAAGAAAAGATTTAATACCTGATTAGTTCAAATGTATTTTAAATTTAAAAATATTTAGAGCTAAATATATATTAGAAAATAATTTTAAGAAACTACTGTTTTTTAAAATGACTGATTGGTGAGTTTATATTCCTACCAGCAGTGTGTGAGTTCTAGTTGCTCCACATTCTTGCCAACATTTGATATTGTCAGTTTTTTTTTTTTTTTTTTTTTTTTTTTAATTTTAGTCATTCTAATAGGGTCTAGTGGTATCACTCCTTGGTGTTTTAATTTGCATTTCTCTAATGACAAATAATGTTGAATATCTTTTCATGTACTTATTTTCCAACTGTATCTTTCTTCTTTGGTGAGTTGTCTGCTCACAACTCTTGTGCATTTTTTTTAAGAATTGGAGGTTGGCCAGGCATGGTGGTGCTATCTGTAATTCTAGTACTTTGGAAGGTGGAATGTGCAGATTGCTAGAGTTCAGGAGTTTGACGCCAGCCTGGGCAATATGGCAAAAGCATTTCCCTATCAAAAAAAATACAAAACTTAGCCAGTCATGGCGGCGTGCACCTGTAGTCCCAGCTACTCAGAAGGCTAAGGTAGGAGGAACACTTGAGCTCAGGAGCTCAAGGCTGCAGTAAGTCAAGGTCATGCTAGTGCACTCCAGCCTGGATGACAGAGTAAGACCTTACCTCAAAAAAATAAAAATAAAAGAGGTTTTAAACAATTCAGTTTTGTGTTTTCCACATAGTTCCAATACACATTTGTTTATCAGATGTAAGATTTGAAAATATTGTCTCCATTCTGTGGTTTCTCTTCTTATTCCCTTTTGTAGAGTAGACTTTTAAATTTTGATGAAGTTATATTTATGAATTTAAAATTTTTATTTTATAGATGGTGCTTTTAGTGTCATACCTAAGTTATCTGTACCCATACTATGTAATCCAGCCATTCCAGTACTAGGTATTTATTCAAAATAAATGACAGTTTTTCCTTTGAGGGACTTATACATGAATGTTAATGAATGTTAATAGTACTTTATCTGTGATAACCTCAAACTGTACATAATTCCTATGTTTATAAACCTGTAAATGGATAAACAAATTATAGTACATCCATACAATAGAATACTACTTAATTATAAAAACAAAATAACTATTGATAAATGCTACAATATGTATGAATCTGAAAATATGCTGAGTGAAAGAAGCCAGACCTCCAAAAAGTTATTACCTTATGTTTCTATTTATATAAAATTATGGAAAATGCAAATTAATCTATAATGGAAGAAGGTAGATCAGTGGCTGCTTGGGGACAAGGGGGTGAGTAAGAAGGGGCATGAGACAATTTGGGGAGTGATGAATATGTATTTTGATTGTGGTGATAGCTTCATAGCTATATTTTTTATGTCACAGCTTATTAAATGGTACCTTTTAAAAATGTGCATTTTGTATGACATTGTTTACAAGAACTGTGAATAAATAGCTTGCAATTAAATAGCTTAATTATTCCTTAGAATCATAAAATACAGGACTTCATAAAAGTAATAAACTTTATAGCTATTTACTTGAAGCTCTTCATATTCATTAGAGTGAATATAACTCATCATTGATGGTAAAGGAATAATCACCCATAGTGAAAAAATAATATCTTTCTTCCTATTAACAAGCAGAGAAAGAAAGCAAGCATGAATAAGAGAATAAAGAAAGATGAATTGTAAGTTATGACTTAAAATAAGAAACAAGTAATTACATGGTTAATCAGAGAGGTGTATATGAATCCTTTCAAACTAATATTAAATACAGATTAGGAGCATAGGTACAGATGATTAGAAAATACAAGAGAAAATGAAGATATTTCCTATATAGAATTACGTTTTGTAGAGACTTCACTTAGTACTCACTTAATAAAGGAAGATATAAAGGCAGAGTGAAGTTAAATGAGAAATGGACCATTAACTATAATAAAGTACTTGTAATATACAGAGACAGATTAATGATGACAATGGCAATGTCACTGGTGATAAGTGCAAAAGCAATTACACTTTTATATATTCATTTTTTTTCCCCAAATTCTTTCTAATTGCTTTTCTCTAGTCTGAATTCACAGGATTGTCTATTTTTTAAAAAATTTCTGGTGCATGTCCAAAAGCTCATACTGCAATATTAATAATACTTACAAAAGGATCATTAAAAGCTAGAAAGAACATAGAAAAAACAATTTTTCAGTATTTATTTGTAAAAGTTTTCAGAGATTTATTATTTACTACATCTTGGGTTAGTAACATGTACTCATGAAATGACTCAGTTTCAAGATATTGATTTAGCCATCTCAGCACTGTAGACATATTATGAATTATAAAGTTTTTTTGATTTCCCTGTACTGATTTACATAAATTACAGTATTATTCTTGACTAAATATAAATTGACAAAATGCAATAGAATTTATCAGAAATGAAATGTATCAAATGTTAAACTGCAATGGATTTTTAGATTAACATTTTTATCTTATTACAAAAGTTTAATAAATTTAGAAATTAAAAAAAAATTACAAAAACACATAAATAAAATTTTTTACCTGTACTCCCACCATTTAGAGATAACTAGTGTTAACATTTGTTAAATTCTGTAGTTTTAATGTTATGTCAAGTAACAACTCATTTCGCTTAGAAATATAAATCGTGTGCTTTACTTGGGAGGCAATTTTGTCAACTGCCACAATATATTTGTATTTGTTTACTCATTTAGAGGAACTTATTCCTTTAAAATAATGATATAGCTTTATCTGAGGGGTTTATAATAGCATTACATTAAAACAAATACATGAAAAATAACACCAATAAGTCATTAGCTAAATAATTGTTTTACTTATCTAAAGTATTACAATGAAGTCCTTGAAATGTTTTCAAACATAGGATTCTGAGAAACAGTATTAATAAATATTATTATAATTTATTAATATAACAAATATGTAAAATATGATCTTTGTGTGTGTATATATGTTTACGCATAATCTTGACTGGCTTTCAGAATGGAAGTTGCATACAGTGTGGAGCAACATAACAAAAGTGTGGTTTACTGAAAGCATGTGACTATCATATAAAACCTGCTCTACATACCGTCAGAAACAGCGTGTGAGAGAGAGAGAAAGCTCAAACTGGTCATTCATCTTTCTCTCTGTCATGCCAATTCCTGATGGTTGGAATTGCAGATGATGTTCCTTTTTCCCTGTCTTTTTTTTGTTTTTTCTAAATGTTCCAAATTTAATTTTCATAATAATAATTATAATATATGTAGTAAGCCTTTCCTTGTGTCATTCAAGTAATTGAAAACATGACTTTTTGTGGTTGTATTACATCCCAACCATATCACTACATTGTTATCTTAGGGATTCTCTAGCATTGCCACTTAAATCACTTATTTTGCCATTTTTGTCATATTTCAAATAATGAGATAAAGATTATTAACGTGGATAAAACGTTGTCTTTGATCATTTCATTACCCCTAAAAGTTTTTTTTTCCCTAACCCTCCAGCTGGAAAATGTTTGTTGCTATAGCATAGTTTTAATGAAGAAAATTGTAAAAATATGAAACTCTATTTAAGCCTCTGACCACAACTCAAGTTAGCAGTACTAAAAATGTAGATTATTGGTTATTTGGATGAGAGGTTGTTGAAGAAAGTGCAAATCTGTGCACCCCGCTGATGAAGGGTCAGCTCTATAATAGCTGTAATGATACTGTTCTTCATTGGCTTAGAAACTTGTTAAGTCTTTGGGGAAGAAAATATGCTGGTACAATTTCTGTGGTTTTTGGAAGCCTACAGCTAACAAAATTGCTAGCAAGGAAATTTACATTTGGAAAGGTCACACAAATGAACAAACCTTACAGTTATTTCAAATAGTTAAATGATTTTTGTTCTTACAGATTTGAAGAAGTTAGTGCCATTTTATTGTGGTACTCTCAAATGTTTCACAACTATATGGTAAAGTTATAAAATAAAGATTACTAGATTACCATTCATCAAAATAAAGAGCAAATTGTCCTTGAAAAAGTACCTTAATTTATTCATAGGATATTTTGGTGTTTAATAATTTCTAATGAGTTTGTTGACCCCAATACCTGTATTTAGAATATAATGGAAAAATGTAAATTAACAGGTTTCAATTACAGAAAAAATATGCAATAATTTCTTCTTTTATTGGCTTTCATTTTCATAATTGTAGCACACATATTTAGAAATGTGCTTCATGCTTGATTCCTATCTCCCTGGAATTAGTGGTTAGTAGGTTGTGGCAGAGGTTGTAGCTGCTTTTCAATATTCATTCTTCCTTGCTGAAAAGGTCAGTTTCGACTGGTTACTTTGCCACACACAAAAAGGTAATATTACCCAGTCTCCCTTGTAACTAGGTGTGGCCATGGGACTTAGAGTGGGCGTATAAGACGGTGTTAAGTAGAAATGTGTTGTGTTTGAAGAAGTTCCTTTAATAGGCAGGAGACTACCTTCTTGAGTCTTTCTAACCATCCACCTGGTGAACATGAATGGGGTGGCTACAGCTCTAGCTTGAGAATAACTTGAACTTGAGAATGAAACTGTGTGCAGTAGAGCAATTAAATATGAGCCTAGATCCATGTCATCATGTCACCGCCACACAAGTCTTCTGTTTACCTACAGGATTTTTACTAGACACAAAACTAAACTTCTTTTGTGTTTAAGCTACTAATTTTCCAGGTACTTGTTACCAGCACTAAAATAAGTACTCATATTATGAACATGTTTTCAGAGATGTATTTATATCACTAAATATCTACAAAATATCTTTATAAAATATTGTATTGTACTCCATCATATATTAGAGGCAGAGTAGTAAAAATGTTATGCTCCAACATAAGCCAGAGATCTTGAGATATTAAAAATATTGCTTTGTGTCTAATGATACATTCTTAGATGCTATGTGCTGGGAGAAGCACTGAGTCTATACTCTCATCAATAGCACTTAGATATAGTGCCATAATAAACATATTTAATTTGTTTCATAGGCATTAGATTGTACCTGTTTATCAAAGACTTGGTTTCTCTTCTGGCCCTTGCTATTTGGATGGGTGCTAGAAAGTATAATAACTCCCAGAGCAGGTTCCCATAAAGGTGTGTCTCTGCTTTCACATGTAAGCTTTATTATGTTTGCATGTAGCTTCTCTGATCTATCCATTTATGTAACAAACATCTAAACATGGTCTAAAATATTACAATTTCAGTTTTTATATTATTAACAAATTATGCACAAAACAGAATACCTCCTTTATCCTGAGGTTCACTCATTCCAAAATAGAAGCTATATATTAGAATAATTGTATCAATGGTGTTGAGAAAATATAGTTCTTTGGAACCATGTAGATAGCGTTTCTACAGTTGTGGGCTTATAAATACAGGGCAACCTGCCCTGCCTCTGTCCTAGATTGTGGCAGCCTATTACATTCTTTCTAGGAACAGAACTCCTTTTTACTGTGAGGATCCCTTCTATGTGGAATAGAGTGAGCCCAACTGAAAATATTTAAACTTGTGCATGGCCTATATGATTGGTCTGGGATAGGATATGTGACTCAAGCTGGAAAAATCAGAAGTCTCACCAGGACGTTCCTTATCTTGAGAAAAAAGCTATTTTCCTTAGGGACGGCATGGACTAAGGCTACAAAAACCTGGAGCATCCCATTTTGTCCACCATAGAAGGGAGCTGGCCTGAATGTAAGCCAAAGCAGTGGCCAACACATTAAGAGAAAACAAGAAGTTACAACATTTGAGTGCCGGGATATATTCCTTGAAGTTTTAATAATATGAAAAAGATATTCCTTTTTTACTTAGTTTACTTTGAGTTGACTTTCTGTAACTAAGAGACACCTGCTTATTAATAAGCCTTATTTTTGTCATAGAGAAATTATTAAAGAATACAAGAAGTGAAGTGGAAGAAGGTGGGTGTTCTTTGCTTGGTTGGTGTTGAGACACTTTGTAGTGTTAGACACTTTGTAGTTGAATATTCAAAGACACAGGTCTCTTTGTCTCTTGGAATCCAGTCAACTATCAAATTAGTTGTCTCTTTGTTAGGCACTGTGCAAATAAACAGATGGACAAGAATGCCATGGGACTGAGCTTTTAATTTTATAAAATGTTGTGATTGTGTCTAAACAAGCAATTTAAAACCTGTGCCATGATAGTTAAATGGATTAGCTGGTTTTCACCACTGCCAATAGATGGTGAGGGCACCTATGGTGAATATTAGTTTTTATCGGACTAGATTCTCCTCTTTCTTTTTTGGTAGTATACATGATTTCTTTCTCTCCCCCACTGGCTTAGGCAAGGGGGGCAAATCAGTATTCTGTTTCCCTGGCCAGGGATGAAAATATTCTTTAGACTTGGCCCATCCTGGTATTTCATTGTCCTGGACACAGCAACTGACTCAAGGTTGGGCATATTTAACCTAAACTGAGCCAATAGAAGTCTTTTCTTGGTGTTTTCTATATAGATGCAGAATGAGAGACTCTATTTTGGAGTTACTAAATGAGACCAGTTACTAGATAGGACCAGTTTAACTTTGAAGCTCTTTGTAGCCACGCCTCCACATCTCACATTTCCTGACCCTCTCCTACTAACTTATTACCGCCAAATGGAGAAAGCCCATCTGCAAGAGAATGAGGTCAACATACGTAAAATGAAAGAGCTGAGAGATGGAGGGGAAATGTTGACTGTATCATCTGAGTCAACAGGGTCAGCATACATGTGTGCTTCATAATTATGAGAGCTAATATGTATATATTTTCTAAAATGCTGGACCATAACAAATGTCATAGCATCAGAAGGGAAGTGAGTGTGAGTATTTGCAGACCTGAACACATATTTTTATATTTGTGTGTTTAGTGAAAGCTGTCTATCTGTGACAAGTAGGATAGAAAGGGGAGACTAATATTTGCAAACTCTATATTCTAAACTGAGTTACGGGAGCTCTTTCATCTTAACTGCTTAAAAATATTACAGTTTCTGTAAGTAGCTACTGACTTTAATCCCTTGGGGAAAAGTTTGAATATGCTATAGGTCTCTTGACATGATAATATGAGCTAAACAAGCCAGAACATTTGCAAAGTGCTATACATTTGCCAGTTTCTTTTGATGGTTATTTTTAAGGTCAAAGTACTTGGTATATTTTAATGAACAGTCTAAATGATTTTGGAATAGCAATGAAAATGGTACATGAGGAAAATAAAATGATAATCATGTTGATGCCATTTTTAAAATAGCTTATAATAGAATTTGCATGTTTAAAAGACCTGGATGCAGTTTTAAAAAGTCAAGTGATGAACAAAATCATAAGACAAAGAAAACTTGTAGAATTCAATTATAAAATGTTGTTGGAATTTACAGACACTCTGGGCATCATGTGATGAGTTACCTTGCAACTTTGAAATGCTGAATCTTTGAGTGAAGCACGTGAGCTAGAAAACAAAAGCAGTAGAGTCAGGTCTTCCCTCTTTTGCTTTTTATTCAGTTAAGTTTTTAGGAAATGAAAAGGGCTCTACTCTTTATCCACTGACTTTCAACTCTGACCTCAAAATGTAAAAAATTTCCCTTTCCCTTATACTGTGTCTTCTTCCTCTGCCAGGATATATGGCCTTCAATGAAGGTGATCTTAGGAGTTGTAACTATAGACTCTGTGTAAATTATTATTTTATTGCCTCTCAGCTGAAAACACATACTCTCTTGCCTATTTTGTGATAATAAAGTTGGACCTTCAGTTTTTATTCTTGTTTAGCTGGTAGGAGTTAGACTTTGCTGAAAGAAGACACTAGAAGGAGACAGCAACACTAAGACAGGGTGAAGAGATTTCTCTAGTTTTTGTTTTTATTGAGTGGTAACAAGCCTCAGGATGCTACGAATTCTGGAGGTGGCAGTGGCTTGCATGATTCTGTGGTGGTGAGTGGTCTTCAGCAAGTTTCTTCTTGATCAGAGCAGTGGGTATCATTTCTTCAGTAGCTCATTATTTCCATAGAATTCTGTCTCAACCTTAAATGGGGACCATCTCTTCTAAGTTTCTAAGACTTTCTTTGTTACATTTTTATCAGCTCTAGGAATATGTATTAATTTTCTACTGCCCCAAACAAATTACTGACAATGCAGCATCTTAATATTTATTTATTATCTCACAGTGTCCAGAGGGTAGGAACCTGGGCATAATTTAGCTGGATTTTCTGCTGTGGGTCTCAGTAGGCTACAATCAGCTGTCAGCTGGGATGCGTTCTCACCTGGAGACTTCACTGAGGAAGAATAATTTTCCAAGCTCATTCAAGATTTTTTTTAGGATTTGTTTCCTTGTGGCTGCATGACTCAGGGTCCCAGTATCCTACTTAATGCTGGTTGGAGG
The DNA here is from genome assembly GCF_009761245.1 of Sapajus apella. NCBI lineage: Eukaryota > Metazoa > Chordata > Mammalia > Primates > Cebidae > Sapajus > Sapajus apella. Next base: position 11,399,715 of record NW_022436968.1, on the reverse strand, counting down.
CCATCCTCAGGTCCTAGAGGTCAACAGCACTCCTTTGACATGTGGCCCTTCCCATAGGCTGTTCACAAATGGCTATTTGCTGCTTCAAGACCAGAAGAGAAGTCTCTTGCTATAGTCTGTTAAGATGAAATTTTACATAGCATAACATAATCAAATGTGTTACATCTCTGTTTTCCATGTAATATTGGTTAGAAGCAAGTCATTGGTTTTACCTATACTCAAGAAGAGTGGATGAAACAAGGGTAATAACTCTTTGGGGGTCAACTTAAAGTCTGTTTGCCACTGAGTGGTAGCTGCTTCCTGAAGATGCTGTCTCTAAAGCACTATAGTGTTTTGTTAACCCCTTTTAGTTGTTGGCCAACTTTTATCAAGTTCTTTATATTAAGTTTTACCTGTTGAAATGACTAGCATGGTTTCTGTCTCATGATGAGATCCTGAAAGATAAAAACTCTATCCTGGGCATGTCCGTAGTATCACCTAGTATATCAATAGGCTCACTCAGAGAACTAAGATATTTCTATTAATGAAGTCCCAGAACCCCGGCTTGCCCTCAGGAGAAGAGCTGAATACAATACTGATGGAGTCAGAACTGCAGAAATATCAGGATGAAATTGCATGAATTCTTGACATTTATCTGATGTGATATAATATTGAGCTAATTTCTGGTAACTGAGATATCCTTGTGCCAGCTTTCATTTTCCTTTTTTCCTGGAGGGCAAGCAGGAGTTAGTTGGGGGTTCCAGAGGGCATACGCCTTTACAGTGTGATAAATTAGTTGGCTATTAAACTAAATGTTTCTTGACTTTCAAAATGAGAACATTAGGATGGTCCTTTAACATATTTATTTGCCTTGCTGGGAAGGTAGTCAAGGTCTGCTGGATTTGTGATGTGCTAAATGAATGTTTAGCTGAGGTGCTCAGGTGGTTTTATTGGTAAGGTTAGCTACAAAAATGAAGGCGTGAGGTTATTGGAGGACAACATGACATCCATTAAATTAAATACCTATTAAATTTTCTGAATGGTGGAAAAGAATTCTTCAAAGCCAAGAGGGAATGAAGCATTCCAAAAAGTGAAGCAACCTGATACTTAGTTTAAGCAAGTTTTCCTTCTATTGGTAAGATTTCTTTTGACACTATTTCAGGATGTTTTTGCAGCAGTTGCAAACGGCTTGTAGATGCTGATGAAAATAAAACAAAGATGAAGGAGAGGGAAATAACTAGGCTATTTCAGATACTAGAAGCTGATATCATCATTTCTTTTCTTACTTTTTAAACTTGCTGTGGTTTTGTCAGAGTGGTGTACATCAATCCTGCTTTTCATTTTTCCTTTACGCCTATTATACAGACTTTCAAAAGCAAAGTCTTATGAGGTTAATTAAAGAATAAGTCAGTCAAAATGCATCAAAAGAGGCCTAAAACACTATTCAGATGTACTTCCTTTTTGAAGAATATTTATGTGTTAAAGATGGTAAGATGATTATAAGCCATATTCAACAACTGAGCCATATTAACTCTTTAGAGAAATGGTTTAATTATCTTTGACTATGGACAAAACAATAAAGTGCTAGCATAAGGAACTGATCTTGAACTATGACCTTTAGATCATGGATAATCAAGTAACTCACTTTTCACTTTATAACAGTAGATTCTTTTCTACTGAAAATATTTCAAAGCAACAGTGAGTTCAAGGGAACATCTTATATCAGTATAACTTATGTACATGATTGTTCCTCTGATTTTTTTCTACTAATGATTATGAATTACAAATAAATGGTGAATGAACTGTAAAAATATTTTAAAGAGAATATGAATCAGAAAGCAGAATCTGCATGGCATTATTTGATCTAATCAAAAAAGATGCATAGAAGTTCTTTGGGACAGTGAGATTTCTTCCATAGTCTGAACTTCCTATCCAGAGAAGAAATCTATTGACTTAAAAAAAAATAAGCTTATTGTCCAGAACCATATTAAAGAGCCTAATACTGCTAACCCTGCTGGTAATTTAAATAGGAATTTCTAGTGCTGGTCAATTAGCTCAAAGTGAACATTTTAAACCTAGGTCCTTTGCTTACATATATTATAGGGTGTGATAGGCAGGCCAGTATTAAGGTTCATTTATCAGTATGGGCTTCTCTATCCCTCATGTATCTCCTGTCCATCTATGGTTTTTAAATTGGCCTTATGAGATCACTGAGAAGAAAGAAAATTCTTTTACCATTGGAATTCAGATGTATAAAATGGATTTGTGGGGTTTGTTATAGAGTTGATAAAAGCTAAATTACTGAGACACTAGTGAGAAAAAGTTTTCCATAGGAAGAGGAGGAATTCTGACCTAGGCTGCTGTGCTCAGCTGCAGGGCTCAAGTACATAGTTGTTTGGTAGATGACATGGTAGCTGATACTAAAACCACTACTTACCTTGACATCCTGATGAGAATATGTGCTTTTGGAAGGAAAATAATAGCACGCATGAATTTAAACAGCGATTTCTGTAGCTTCTGCTTCATTTTAGGTCCCAAGTTACCTTGTGGGTCATCTCATTTTCCTCCCTCTCTCTCCCTTCTAATTTTGCATACACAGATGTAAGAACATTCTTCTTAATGTTCTGCAGGCATCAGGAGGACCTGCTGTTTTCTAGATAGTCCAGTTTTAAAATAGTATTGGTGGCTTAGCTATTGGAAGTAGAGTTCTGGCTTAAAAAACACTGAAGTAGCAAGAGAGGTAGACTTTAGGCTCAGAATCCACATGAGCAGTAAGTAAGAAGTATTCACTGTGACAACTGTATTAGACTTTCCTTGGTGATATCCACAAATACGTGGAGGACAGAGAGTCCACAAATAAATGGATTTGCTATTTGAGCATGGTGGCTTAGAGCATTAGATTTAGTTTCTTGATAATTTATCTTTCTATTTTTTTCTACTAAAAAACTAAAATTTAGTTTTTTAGTAGAAAGAACATTAAGATCTAAAATTTTAGTTTTTTAGTATTTAGATTTAAGTGTAACTGTCAATGAGACTTCAGTTACATCTGAAGCTTAGTTAAATCTGGAAGGTCTTAGGTAAAACTCTCAATAAAAAATCAGTTTAAAAGTCAGGAAAGGCCTAGAAAAATATTGTGAATGTCTTAATTTCTCAAAAACACATAGGATCATATGATATGTAAGATTTAATACAAAAATCATAATAAACATCCAGTGAAAAAATTAAGAGTATTTAACCAATGATCCAGAAACAACAAGCTACCACCCAAAAGGAAATAAAATAGATGTATTTTCCAGTATACACCAAAAAAGAAAAAAAGGATGGAAAGATAAGAATTTTTTTTTAAAAAGAATCTTGCAAAATATAATTCTAGAATCCTGCAAGGGTAAGAAAGTAGGTGAAAATCAAATCCAGGCTAGAAATCCAGATGCTAGAAAATAAAATTAGACAACTATGATTATCTAAAAAAGTAAAAATATTTGATTGACAATTTATACCCTAAGAAATGTTAAGGAATAAGAGAGGGCTCTAATAATAATTGCTTGTAATACTGATAACAGATGAAGGGTTTTTATTTATTTATAGAAAGGTCTAACAAATTGACAAGAAAATAAAAATAACCAAAAGAAGAAGTGGCAAACCCTTTCAATAAACAGTACAAAGATGTGCAGGTTTAAATGGCCAACAAAATATAAATAGTGTCAAATTCTCTAACAGTAAAACACAGGTTAAAGTGACAATGAACTATTATATCCATCAATCTAACTGATATTACAAATAACTCTGATGGAAAGAATTGGGGGATAGACCCCTGGCACCCTTTTACATTACTGATAGAAAGTGTTTCAACATTTTTGGCAGACAGTTTGGCAACATGTATTAAAATTTAATAATGCATACATCATTTAAACCACCAATTTCACAACTGGAAATCTAGTACATAGAAATAAATACACCAAATTTTAATGACATATGCATAAGGATATTGTTCCAGCTTTGTTCTGGTGACTAAGAATTGGAAGCAAAGTGTGTGACATCAAGAGCAGAATGGCTGAGTAACTAGTGAATAGCCACACTAGAGAATATTAGGCAATCTTTAAAAAGGTAAATTAGAATTGTACCAGTCATTCCATAATTGATAATCAGTGGTTTACATAGGATTATAAGAATACAGAGAAAAATAAAAAGGAATTAGATATTTAACATGGTTCCCTTTCAAGTGAGCAAGCACGTGGGGTAGGACGCTCTTGTGGAGGTAGGTAGAGAAGATAGGGAAGGTAGGTATGATAAAAATTGAATGCATGAGATACTATTAAAATATACAGTAGGGATATTAATATTCATGTGAATGCATATGCATATGTATACATATAAAGATACATGACTGAATGACCAACATGTAAGCAAATGAGGTGTTGCTCAGATTGGTGGAGACCGAATGACTTGATCTCTTCTTTATATTTGTATGTACTTTTGAATCATTTTTAGCAAACATTATTATTGACATAAAAAGTCTATTTTCACTGTGTGAAAAGGAAAATATAATCTGTTCAGATTTTTGAGCTATATGTATCATATTCTTAAATATGATTGAATTGGTCAGAGGAAGTCAACACAAAATACTTATATCAGAAGTGGCTTTTTATTTTCTACTTTGTATTTTTACTACTCATACTGCGTTTTTCAATGATGGTGATTTGATCTATACTCTGCAGGGGTTTTCATGCTCATTGGAGAAATAAAATGATAGTTTAAAGTAGAATGATAAAGGAACTGCTTATTTTAAGTAGATGTTGTATTTATTATTTGGGAAGTAATTGTAGCAAGCTTTGTCTGCATGATCCTGAGGGAATGTATTCTCTCCCCGGGTCCACAAGAGGGCGCAGTTTTGAAGGCAAGAACTTTCCAGTGCCAGAGATTGGAGGTCTTTGACCTCCCAGTGCGAGGGAAGATAGACCGCCTGGAAACAGAGATCAGTCACTCCAGCGGAAGGTTGAAGGAACTCCTCTCATAGGACAAAACCTTGAATGGGGCAGGAGTAACTCACAGGTTAAATTCCCCTGCACCTTTGCCTGCAGGGACTCCATGTTTCTCAGCGTGAGAGCTGTTTTTCACTTCTCTCTCTCCTCACTCCTCTCTCTCTTTCTCTCCCTCAAATGAATCACTTTTCTATAAAACTTTTTGGGTCCGATATTTACTCTAAGGACCTCATCCTCGCTGGCAGGGTCCACTCCCCCATTCTTGAGCGAAGTGTGAGACCCAAGAACCTCAGGCACACCTGATGGGGGAGGGAACAGGGCCGTTGTCCCTCCAGTAACATCTTCCTCTTTGGTAACAATCCTATGAAAATCAGAAATTATTAGCCTAACATCAGGCATACAAATATAAATTACAATTGTATTTATTAGGAAGTCTTATAAATTAAAAAGTTCTGGGCTTTTGACTGCCTTTGTTAATAAAAATAGAAATGGAGAAATGGAAAAACATTTACATGCTAGTGACCACAGAAGTTCAGTATTCAACGAGCTGGTGTCAAAATGGTGTTTTGGGATTAAACCGTATGTACTTTAAAGAGTAGCTATAATATGATCAAACATTCAAATGTCTTCAATTATCTCTATTGTTAGCTTTTGTTATTGCTGTTGTTTTTCCTCTAACCTGTATTTTTTCTGATGGATATGTCTGCTTCCTACATATATCTGCTCCCATGCCCCATAGCTACTTCAAATTTATCACGTCTGAAAGTGGACATATTTCCTTCTCTCCTAATTTTTTTCTGATGTATTCCTTATCTCCACAAATGATCCACTCCCACGTGTTGCTCAAATCAGAAACCTGGAAGTCATCTTATATGTTGTTTTTTCAATCGCCAGGCAGTTGCCAAACAAGAAAATTCTATTGCCTTAAATTATTTAAAAAAAAATTTTTTTTTTCTTTTTTTTTTTTTTTTTTTGAGACAGAGCCTTGCCCTGTTTCCCAGACTGGAGTGCAGCGGTGCAATCTCAGATCACTACAACCTCCACCTCCCAGGTTCAAGTGATTTTTGTGCCTCAGCCTCCTGAATAGTTGTGATTACAAGCATATGCCACCATGTCTGGCTAATTTTTGTATTTTTAGCAGAGACAGGATTTCATCATGTTGGCCAGGTTGGCCTCAAACTCCTGACCTCAGTTAATCCCCCACCTTGGCTCTTAAAGTGCTGTGATTACAGGGATGAGCCACAGTGCCTGGCCTATTGCTTTAAATTCTTAAAAAAAATATATTTTGCCTGCTCTTTCCCAAAACCATTGCTTTGGTCCCCTCTGCAGTTCTAATGTTCAGGCCTGACTCTAGTCTGAACCCCTGTAAATCCTTCACAATACCTCCAATGTATTGCCACATTAAATAATAAAATCTGGAATGTCTAGATGCTGAATTTAAGATTAGACTAAAACTCCAGATTAACGCCTAGTCTTATATCATGTCTATTCTCCTGTGGGTGCAGCCTACAGGAAGCCCTGGAAGAGCTTTGAACATGCAGGGTTATTCCTTGTTTCTCTCTGCCCAACCAACATCTCTTTCTTTCAAAGGACAGTTCAAGCAGTGATCTTGATGCCTTTCAGTGTCCTGCATTATTTTCAATTCTCCTTCTCTGTGTGTTCAGAGTGCCTTGTGAAAACCTCTATTGGAGAACTTGTGGAACAGATTGTAATAGCCAGTTAGAGGATGGGAATGGTAACTTTTATGGATTATGTCTAAATATAGTACCTGAAACATGGTAAGTGCTAAAAAGTATTGTCTAGTTTGAAGAGAAATCAGAACTGTGACCTTGGGATTTTTCTCTGGAAGGGATAGAGAATCAATATCCTGTGTCCTGTTTCCAATTTCCTACTTTAAAGGGGCTGGTAGTGGACTATTGATGAGAAAGGAAATAACAGACACTTTGACCTTAACTGAATGTTAAGCATACTTAAGAATTGGATTGGGAACTTATGAAGCTTGAAGAAAAATTAATTTCGAATAATTTTTTGTTTTCATAAACTTGAATATGGTGGGTAGATGTCTTTTTTGGTATATAAAATCTATGCCTTTTTGTTTATGAATTATCTTTATAAAGGGTAGATTTTTCCATTAACAAAGCTCAGAAATGATATTCATGGTGTTTCCATAAAATGACCTCTTTAGACCAGGCTTTAGTAATTTGAACATTATAAGAAAGGAGGAGGTGGGGTCTCCTTTGCGAGTATCACTTCACTCTACATGTTAGAATTACTGTGCTCCCTAGAAAACTAAAGAAAAAAATCTAAACCTGGACTGGCACCCAACTTTACCATCTATCCTCATTATTAATTGGTTTGGAAATGTCGTAAGATTTGCCATTCAATGTTAGCTTATAGACGTCTACATTTTTTAAATTACATATCTCAGTAAAGATAATTTAAAATTATTTTCTAAAGTATTGGTTTCCTAGCTTGGAAAAGAAAGAGAAATCACAAAATCATCTTAACCCATAGGATTTTATTAGGATTTTTTTTTTTTTCTGCCAGATGATACCCTCTTTTGCACAAGAATCCTAGGATAGGATTCTCCTGCAATGCTTTCTTCCATGGGACAGAAAGTCTCGATAGTCGAGGCAAAAAACTAGCCCAAGCGCTATTTCTCAGTTCTTCCTTGGGGTTGATATCTATGGCTGTTTATCTGGGTACTATGGAAGTTAACAGTCTCTTTCTCTGAAGGTGATTTTTCTCTACCCACTTTCTTGTGTCACTAAATTTAAAATCTACCTGGGATTAGATTAAAACTAGGTTTCCCTTCAGGCACAGAGAACAAAATATGTTGGTAAATCCTGTCTTCCACAAAAGCAGAATTTTATTCACATAATTTGTTGTGTTTTCTGTATACGTAGATCTTATTTGTTGAGTGCAGAACCTATCTGTGACAGTCTTCATAGCAATGCTATTGGAAGATGCTTTTTATCACTTCAATGCCTAGTCAAAATCTAACAAACTGTATTCAGAGTTTAAAAGGGGCTCTTTTTTTCTTTATTAACATTTTATTATTTTTTTATTAACTTCTGGGGTACATGTACAGATTGTGCAGGATTGTTACATAGGTATACACATGCCATGGTGGTTTGCTGCATCCATCTCCCATCATCTACGTTAGGTATTTATCTTAATATTATCCCTCCCCAATCCCCCACCCCATGCTATCCCTCCCCTAGTCCCCCCACCTCCCAACAAGCACCAGTGTGTGATGTTCTCCTCCCTCTGTCCATGTGTTCTCAATTTTAAACAGCCATTTTTGAGTGAGAACATGTGGTATTTGGTTTTCTGTTCTTGTGTCAGTTTGCTGAGAATGATGGTTTCCAGCTTCATCCATGACCCTGCAAAGGACATGAACTCATCTTTAAAAGAGGCTCTTTTTAAGCAGACAGTATGTGTGTTTGGACTTACTTGGCAGGAAAATCAAAAGAAAACTAAAGATTGCTAAAAATTAAAGTTAGTTAGAGCTTGAAAGTACACTAGAATTTATAGGTAAAATTCTGCAGTAAGAAAGAATGTTAAAATAAGCAAAAGCCAAATATCTGCAGAGTGATTCTTAGGAGGAGTGGCTCTAAAGGACAAATTCAAGGACATCTACCACTTCAAGCTCTTGTTTCACAAGGAACAAAGTAATTGCTTTGCCACTGCAACTAATTGATTCAAATATTTTATTGAGACTAATTATTAGCTATGAAAATATATGCTGTAATTTAAAGATACTTTTTTCTTTGTGAACAAATACTTATAAAATAAATTCATTTTTATTTGTTTTTGTAGATTTTATCAGCCAACAATTTAGTAACCTAATAGTAACTTTTCTTCACCTTTTCAAAGCAGATGATCTTTATCTGTTTCTTCCTGCTGAAGGTTTTGTGTCTTATAGAATGATGTTTATATTAACTTTTGATTTTTTTCTTCTAGATAGAGGTAGCTACACTCTATTCCTGGCTTCTCCACACCTACTCCTTTAATTTCTTCTATCATGGGATGAGAGAGTGACTTAACCAATCAGTACATTTAGGAAGAGTAGACTGGGTGTGCATAGCCCACCTCCCCTCTTCTTTGTTTTACCAGCAAGCTCCCTACAGGAAGCAGATTTTATTCATTTCCAAGGATGGGCAATGTTAGAGTGACAAATGAGGGAGAATGTGCACATCTTCCCCTATCTGGGGCTAACAGACCTAAACTCACATTCTGTAATAGTAATAAAAAGGGTATCTTGGCCTCAGTCTGTACTTTTTTTTCCTTCTTCAGTTTGTTCAGAACCTAGGTGGGAAGAGGGGTACTCTGCCCCCTCTTTATTCGATCTTCTCATGGAATGCTAATATTGGTTCATGGACCAGGCATATGGAGAATGAAAAGTAGAATTTCTTGAACAAAATATTTATTTGTAGATGCTTGGCTTAAGATCTAAGGCTTTGGGCTTTAGTGTAGGGACAAGGCATTTGACATTGGTGGTTTATAGAATTTTCTATTAGATCCTTGGAGGGAAACTCTATTGACTTTCATCTGCTGTGACCTGGATGAAGGTTTCAATCTAGCTGCGCGACAGCTTGCCCAGCATGGGTAACTGTAACTTTCAGTAGCTTGGCCTCTGGCTGAGGGGCTGTGTTTTACATTGTTAGGCAGATTCTATGTAGGCAATGAGGAAGCTGAGTGAATGGCCTCATCAGAGAAAAATGGGAGGCTGTGAAAGTAACTCAGGGAACCACCAAGGCTTTAGTAAGAAGACAGCTAAGGCACAGATTAAATTACAGGCAACACATAACCTCAGGGGAAGCGCTACTTTCACTGCACTGCTGCAGCTTTTCCAGGGCAATGATTCAACAGTAAGAAAAAGTGATTTTACAGGTCTTTAAGGCATTTGTGAACTGAAAAATATTTCCTTTTTTTTTTTTTTTTTAATAAGCAAAGGAACTGAATTGAGTCCGGTAGGAGATATTAGAAAGATTATTGGTTAAAATGATTAGTATCAGGCCTACAAATAGCACTTGCTTCACTGTACTAAATTCCATTCTACATTCAGAGCCAAGCGGGTGTCTGTCCAGTTGCCAAATTGAAGCTAAACTTGCATCCATGTGGCTTTTACATAAGGGTTATTTCCTGGCCATATGGACTCAAGTTAGCATTAGATTAATTATAAGTGTAGGAAAAGTTTTCCCTAAGAGGTACAATTTGTACACCTAAGCCATTCAGCAGCAAGTGGTGATAAAAATAGCCACCGTGACTCAGGACTGAAAAATCAGTTTACCGGAGAGTATGAATGAATGCTATGTCACTGTGTAGAGATACATTTGCTTTTATATTCAAAGGCAGGAAACAGGGCTCAAAGAAATATGCACTAAGAGATTAGGCAGAAATTGTAAATGCATAGTTCCAAAACTATCTTTTTCCTGTGTAATTTAACCCAATTGAGTTTATAAATCTGAGATTATGGACTTTAAAACAAAGATTTTTCTTTCCACAGACAATACTGAGTTTTGTCATGGTTTTTGGAAATATTAAGAATTTAAGAAACTGAGTTTGCTTTGTCTTCTCTGATTTTGGAAGGAAAATACTCTTTTGCCACTAAGAATTATATTATCTATAAATTTTCAGTCTACAGGGGGTTGAGGAAGTTTCTTTTATCCAAGTTTGCAAAAAAAAAAAAAAAATTAATTGTGAATGGGCATTGAATTTTGTCACATTTTTCACACATTTTTGTTTATATGTTTTCTTTCATCTGTCAATGTGGTGATTGACATTGATGTTTGAATGTTGAGTAAGTGTTGCGTTATTCTTTTAATACATTGATGATTTTAATTTACTATTATTTTGATGAGGATCTTTTTGTGTGTTCCTGTTAATCAGTATACTGGTGTATAATTTTCCTTCTTTTTGTTTGTCTTCTTTTGATTTTAGAATAAAATGAGTTGGGAAGTAGTCACTCTGCTTCAACTTTAAAAAAGTGCTTGTAGAATTAATACTATTTCCTTCTTAAATGTTTTATATTTAATCAAAGGCATTATTAATCAAAGGCATGTTTTTTCCCCGAAATTCTTTGTAGGAAGGTTTTGAACTACAAATTTATCTCATAGGAATAGGACTATTCAAGTTTTCTGTTTCCTCGTAAATGTGCTTTTGTAGTTTTTGTCTTTCAGGTAATTTGTTATTGCATCCAGTTTGTCTAACTTACTGGCAAATGTTGTTTATTCTTATTTTCTTTTAATGTTTGTAGAGTTCCCAGTCCTGTTTTCTACTTTATTAAGGTGGAAGCTTAGATGATTGATTTGTAGCTTCTCTATATCTTATTTTCTGTCTTTCCAATGTCAGTATTTAATGCTATAAGTTTCCCACTAAGAACTTCTTTAACTGCATCCTGAAAATGTTGATATGTTATGTTTTCTTATAATTCAGGTTAAAGCTTCTAAATTTCCCTTGAAGTTTCCTATATTGTTCATGGGTTATTTATAATTGAATTAATTTTTAAATATTTGGGCATTTTCCAGGCATTTTTCTGCTGTGATTTCTTGTTTAACTTTATTATGATCAGAGAACATACTTTCTATAATTTAAATTCTTTTAAATAAAAAGTTAGAATATGGTCTAACCTGATATAAGTACATTTATGTATTGTGTTGGATTGAGTTTTCTGTAAATGTTAATTGGGTCAAGTTGGTTGACTCTTTTTCAAACCTTCTTTAATCTTACTGATTTTCTGTCTGCTTATTCTGTCAATTACTAAGAGAGGAGTATTAATGTATCCAAAAATAATTGTCAATTTTTCCATTTCTCCTTTTGATCATATAATTTTTGCTGAATGTATTTTGAAGTTCTGTTAAATGCATGCACTGTTAAGATGGTTATGTCTTCTTGGTGAATGGTCCTTTCATTGCTGTGAAATGTCCCTCTAAATTCCTCATTCTATTTCTTGTTCAGAAGTCTACTTTTGCTAATATTAATACAGCTGCCTCAGCTTTCTTGATCTGTGTTTTCATGTTTTCTATATATTTGCTTCTTATGTATTTTCAAGTTTTTCATTCTTTTAGTCTATCTATATGTTTAAAAGTTGATCCATTGTCCTTTTGTTTCTGGTTTCCAGCAGTTAAAAAATGACATATCTAAGTGTGTGCCTTTTGATATATATCCTGTTCCTTGTTTGCTGAACTTCTTTGGTGTCTTATATTAATTTTGAAAATTCTTAGCCATTATTTATTCAAACATTTCTTTTGCCTCTTACTGCTCCTGGCATTCTAATTATACACACATTATACCATTTGATTTTGACCCCCAGCTTTCAGATGCTCTATTCTTTTGTTTTGTTTGCTTGTTTGCTTTTTTCTGTTTTTTTTCATTCTTCTTGTTTTGACTTAGATTATTTTGTTTGAACTCTCTTCATGTTTATTAGTTCTTTCTTTGACTGTGTTGAGTCCACTGATAAGCCCATCAGAGGGATTCTTTTTCTCTATTGTTGTGCTTTTCATTTCAGACATTTCCATTTGATTATTTATTATCATTTCGATCTCTGCTAAAATGATCCCCTGGTCTTACATGTTTCCCCCTTTCCACTAAAATTTTTAATCAAATAATAATAGTCTTAATTTTTCTTTCTAATAATTCCTAAATATTCATTATACCTGATTCTGATTCTGTTAATTGCTTTGTCTGTTGAAAGTATACTGATTTTTCTTTTTTTACTTCTTTTGTTTTTGGTACAAATTTATCTACTTTTGTAGAAAGCTGGACATTTTTTGTAGAATGCAAGTAGAGTCTTAGGTAAATGCTTTTCATTCCTGGAAATGGGCACATCTTTCTGCTTGCTTTCTCTATGACCTTGAGTCAATTGATTAGGAAATAAAGCAGGTTTCAGTTTAATTGCTGCTATGGTTATCCTCAGATCACTACAGTCTTCAAGTTCCTTTAATGATTCTGCCGCTCCCTCAGGGCACTATCTTTTTGTTTTTCCTGTTCACATCCCCCAACTACAGTTGTAAGATATTTACCCCATTCCCCCAAGCTGTTTAATGGAAGAATATGAGTGGAGTTTTGTGCCTCTCCCGCATCCCTTGCTATTTATTCCCCCAAGGCTTCACCACCACACACATAAGCTCCTTTAGGACTCTCACCAATCTTTTTATGTGAGCCCCTGGTTAGGTTCAGAAAGAAGAGCCTACTAGTGGGTGTGTATTCTGGTGCCCGCAGCCCTCATGATTTCGGTATTCTTCAATACACAGGTTTTAGCAATTCATTAAACATTTTAGTTGAATTCTTCTTACTGACATCGAGAGGTATTTGCTCAAGTAAAATATTGCTTCCATATCATTTCTTCTTGGAGGCACCTGTCTTTCCTTAGATTTTTTGTTAGTTGCCTAATCAGAAGTTAGTTGCCACCTCTCTGATCAGAGAAAGTGTGAATTTTAGATAGTCTGACAGATTTTTTTGTATTAGTTGGTGGTGTTATCATTGTAAATGTGGCAATAATAATCTTTCCAGTGTTCCACATCCTGAGTAGAATCCAGAAGTACTATCTTTTGTTTGTTTCTTGCTATAAAATCTTGAAATATCATTACCAAGTAAGATTGTGTATTCATTAACTCATCCATCCATCCATTCATCCATCCAGCCTTTCATCCAGCCATATATTATATTTCTGGAATGTGTATTGTGTGTATGGATGCCAAGGTCACTTAAACAAATTACTTTTCCTTGAGTATTTTGAACCCAGATACTCATTAATCTAGATTGACTCCATGTTCTGATGAGAAAGAACATCACTGTCTTAAGAAATGTTTCTCAAGTTTTAATAATTGCTAGACTCCTTTTAATAATTGCTAGAAGGTACAAGAAAACAGTTTTTATGTACCTTCAAGTATAGTTGTTTGAAAAATACTTTAGAAATGGTTTTATTCAAATATACCTTGAATTGTAAATTAGATGTAAAGTTTAGCCACTATTACCAGTAAAATAATTTCAAAAGATTATTATTAGATTAAAACAAAGTTCTAATGACCTTTATAATATGCCTGCATCACCAATTTAAGTAATAGTAGACTAGGTTAATTTCCAGAACTTCTTTTTAGCTTTGTAATTCTCTGACTAATAGTAAAATAATGAATTGGTGAGGAGCGAAAGATGAATGTAATATTTTGAACTTCAAAGCTCTAATAATAAAAATATTTTTCTTTTGTCAAAGAATGGCATTGTTAGTCTGACTTGGTTAATGTTTAAATGAGAATTTATTAGGAACCTGTAGTGCCTATCAACTGTTAGCAACAGTTCTGAAATGTATAAAAGTTTGACCTTACGCAATTGCAGGAGCTGGTTCGATACTCCATGTAAGGCTGTTACTTCTCTATCTGGTGCTATGTGTGAAATCAGCAGTAAGGCAGTTAGGAATGGAAGGTGGTTGTGAAGTAGAGCTGAGGAGGGATGAAATGGAACCCTTGAGGATGAACTGGAAAAGACTGTGACAGACTGCAACTTCCTCCTGTCTTCACTGGCTCCAGTTTCAGTAATGCTAGTGACTTGCAGAAAAAGTTGGCATAGTTGGCTCTGATGCTGAATAAGCATCTAGACTAGGATTGTAAGAAACTGCAGTGGGAGGTCAGAAGGGAGCTAGAGGAGCTTCTAGCCCAAGACAAGAAGATAAGCAAGTAGATCAGTGATGACTGATTTGCAACAGCATGAAACTCTGCACTGAACCTCTGAAGGGAAAACATGGCTACTGTGCTTCACTTCTGCCTTCCAAGCTTCATGCAAATTATCCTGTGATCACTCCTGATTCAGAACTACAAGGGTGAGAAATCTGAGAAAAATTCCAGTTTCGCTTAATTGACACAGTGCAAAGCTACTACACTTAGTTATAGGCATGGCTGATTTTTTAGCAAGGAAGTTATACAGGAGGATGTTAAATGAAACCTTGCATTTCCACACATTTATTTTTCTCTTCTTATCAAATATATTCATAGTTTTTATGTCTCAATCTACTGGGAAAACAGATGGATACAGTGATATTTTTTTCAGAAAAGAGACAGATGCAAATATTTTTACTATTCATAATATTTATTTATTTTACATCAAGGAAGCCAAAAATGATAAAATCCATTGACTAAGGTTTTGAAGCATTGAAAATATTATCTGAAACATTTTGTAACTGAAACTAGGGGTGTCTACAGTTCTAATGAGTTCTGCATGAATGGAGAAGATGATAATGAATATCATTAGAGAAGATGGGATGGAGCAGTTGTTTTTGTTCTGCTCTGTGGTTGCAATCTTCAAATATAAGCAGGAAGTTTAGGAGTCACAATGTTCCAGTAAAAACATTTTAGATATGACATTTTGGTACAAAGAAATGAATATGTTCATAACAAATCTACTGTGTCTGTTTATAAACAGGTGCATTGTTTTGTGATGTAGATTAGGGGGCTAAGCCTAAAAGTAGGACTACCAATGTCAAATATATAGATATGGGACAAAAAATCAGCTAAGAGTTGATAGACATTCACAACTTCTCAGAGATGATAACTTTAGCATTCTAGAAGAGATCTTTGCTGCTCTAGTCTCCTTCTTCCTGTCCTTTTCTTCTGTATCAACATGTGCATACACACCCACCCCCCCACACACACACACGTTTGTATGTGGTAATATGATTTGTAACCTGATTTGCATATGTAACTGTATCAATAAGATACCACTGCTGGATGTCGTGGCTCACATCTGTAATCCCAGCATTTTGGGAGGCTGAGGCGGGTGAATTGCCTGAGATCAGGAGTTTGAGATCAGCCTGGTCAATACGGTGAAACCCCGTTTCCGTGAAAAATAAAAAAATTAGCCAGCTGGGGTTACACATACCTAAAATCCCAGCTACTTGGGAGGCTGAAGCACGAGAATTGCTTGAACATGCGAGGTGAAGGTTACAGTGAGCTGAGATTGCACCACTGCACTCCACCCTGAGCAACAGAATGAGACTCTCTCAAGGAGGAAAAAAAAAAATATCACTGGCCTTTTTCAATGACATAATATATACCTATATACATAATCTCAAGTGTTTATTTCATCGATTTCAGTAATTTCTAATAATAATTCTGTCCTTAGACATTTAGGCTGTTTCAAATTTTTCATTGTGTAAAATCCCTAATGCATTATTTACTTCAGTTTAATTACTGGAAGAGAAATTTTTGAATTACCAACTGAATATTTTAAAACTTTTGGTACAAGATAACAAAAAACTTATATCAATTAACATGCTTATCAAAATTATAATAGTGTATCTGTTTATTTACTCCAACTGTAGGATTTGTTACCTTACTTGCTAAATTTGTATGGGACAGCACTTACTATTTTCTTATTATTTTTTTAACTAAGTAATGATTTCTTTGAGTGGGTAAAGCTAGTTATATTTCCTTTTTTGTGCTTCACAATTTTTGTCCTTTGCCATATATTTATTGAAACAATCGTGTCTTATGATTTCCAGAAGTGTTTCCTATATCAACAATAATGCATTATTTCATAAATATATTTTAAACATAATTTATAACATCCTGATTATAACAAGCTCTAGTTGGTCTCTATAAAGATTTTTGTAGGGATATTATCTGTTTTGAAACTTGTGGATCCTTCTAGAGAAACATACTTTTGTGCAATAATTTAGTGATTCAGATGAAGTCAACTAGTTATACTATCATATGCATATCTAGATTATAGTGCTCTTATGTCCATAGTTTGGACAGTTAACCCATTGAAAGTATTAGTACAACTTACCTCCTACTTCAATCTAGAACTGATGCACAATAATGTTAAAAAAAGACTCTAATACCCTGAATTCATGTTTTCCTAATTTAAAAAATGTCTTATTTTGCAAAAACATGACTTATAGAAGAGTAGCAAAGATATACAAATATTTTCTGTATACCTATCACCCAGCTTCCTCTAATTTTAATATTTTATATAACTATAGTTATCAAAACACTAACATAGTAACATTGACACAGTGCTATTAACTACAGACTATTGAATTTCCCCAGTTTTCCACTCATGTCCCTTATCTGTTCTAGGATTCAAACTGGGATACCACCTTTTTAGTTGTAGTATCTCATTTATGTCCTCTAATCTGTGATAATTCCTTAGGATTCTCTTTCCTTTTAATGCTTTAACACTGTTAAAAAGTAGTGGTTGGCCAGGTGTGGTGGCTCCTGCCTGTAATCCCAGCACTTTGGGAGGCTGGGGAGGGCAGATCACAAGGTCAGGAGTTCAAGACCAGCTTGGCTAACATGGTGAAAACCCATCTCTACTAAAAATACAAAAATTAGCCAGGCGTGGTCGCAGGCACCTGTAATCCCAGCTAAAGGCTGAGGCAGGAAAATCACTTGAAATGGAAGGCGGAGGTTGCAGTGAGCCAAGATGGCACCACTGTACTCCAGGCTGTCCAGCCTGGGCAACAAGAGCAAAACTCCGTATCAAAAAAAGAAAACCTGTGGTCAAGTACTTTTGGATTGTCTTTAAATAAGGGTTTGGCTTATGTTTTCTCATTATTCGTCATAGATTATGAATTTTGAGGAAGAATACCACAGAGGTGATGTGCCCTTCTCATTACATAATATCAGTGTATATGATGTTGATGTGACTTACCATTGGTGATATTAATATTTGTCACTTAGTGTTATGTGTTATGTGACACTTTTCCCCAAAATTCCTACGTTGAGGTCATAATCCCTAGTATCTTAGAATGTAATCTTATTAGAAAAGAGTCCTTTGTCAATGTAATTAGTTGTAAGATGAGGTCTTATCCTTATTGGAATAGGGTGGGTCCCTAAGCCACTGTATTAGTCCATTCTCAAATTGATATAAAGAAATACCTGAGACTGGGTAATTTATAAAGAAAAGAGCTGTGATTGGTGCATGATTTCATAGGCTGCACAGGAAGCACAGCATTATCTGGTCAGCTTCTGGGAAGGCCTCAGGAAACTTACAATTGTGGCAGAAGATGAAGGGGAAGTAGGTGTGCCTTACATGGCTGGGAGCTACACAGTTTTAAACAACCAGATATTACAAGAACTCACTATCACAAGAATGACAAGGGGGATGTCCACCCCCATGATCGAATCACCTCAATCCCTTCCTCTAACATTAGGAATTATGATTCAACATGAGAAATGGGCAGTGTATTAGTTTGTTATAACACTGCTAATAAAGACATACCTGAGGCTGGGGAATTAATAAAGGAAAGAGGTTTAACTGACCCACAGTTCTGTGGGAACTCATTATCACAAGAACAGCATGGAGGTAACCACATGATTCAATTAGCTCCCACTGGTTACCTCCCACGACATGTGGGGATTATGAGAACTACAGTTCAAGATGAGATTTGGGTGAGGACACAGCCAAACCATATCCGGTGGGGACAACACGGAACCAAACTGTATCACCCTCTATGACAGCTGTCTTTATAAAAAGAGGTAATTTTGACATAGACACTAACATAAGGACAATGCCATGTAAAGATTTAGGCAGAGATTGGGGTGATGCTTCTGTAAGCCGAAGGATGCCCAAAGTTGCCAACAAACCAGAATCAACCCTGTCAATAATTTGATTTTTGACTTCTAGCTTGCAGAACTATTAGACCAAATACATTTCTGTTGTTTGAACCACTCTGTTTGTAGAATTTGGTTATGACAGTCCTAGCAAACTAATACACTTGGTTAATCTTTCTCTACTGTGAAGTTACTATTTTCTCCCTTTCCATACTCTATTAGGAGTGACTCACTAGTTGAGCTAATTCTCAAAGGGAGAAAAATTGATTCACCTCCTGGAGGGACAAGTATCAAAGTATTTGTGGAGATATGTTCAAGCAATCACAGTAATAAATACATTTTTTGGCTAGATACTTTGGGGGCTATGTAAATGTTCTATTTCTTTTTAAGCTTTCATTCAATACTTTTAGCATTCCTTAGTGGATCTTGGCCACAGTGATTATTATTGTGATATTCTTGTGGTGATTATCTGTTTTTCTCACGGAGTCTACATTCATTAATTAGAAGTTTTATTTGAGGAAGAGTTGTCCCTTCTCCCTCACTCATTTATTTTTCATTTATTTATATCAGTATAAAATCGGATATTTTTCCCTTTGGATTATAACCCACTATTGTCATTATTTTGTTGCTCGAATTGTTCCAGCTTTTGCCATTAGTCATTTCAGGTTGTTTCTGTGTCCTTTGGACATTGCTCTGTCAAAAAATTTTTCCAACACATTCTTATTTTCAGGGACCACCGAATGCTTTAAATTCATCTTATATTTTCTCTACCTCAGACCTGGAATCAACTGTTTATCCACACAATCCTTGTGTTAGGTAATGCAATTAGAGATTCATGGTCTGGATGCTACTTGTGTTTATTGCCACAATTATTGCACTTCTTCTAAGTCTCCTCAGCAAACAGAGGCAGGATATGTATATATGTATGTGTGTTAACCCAAATATATACACAAATTATTTACCTGTATTTCTTTATCTGTGTGTGTGCGTGTGTATGTACATAATATCAGATAATATATATATTTATGTATCGTACAGTTTGGGGATCTGAACCAAAGGATAAATAGGTAACTTGTCTAACATGAATTCATCTTATTTACTCATCTCATTTTAAGTACATGTCTTCTTGTTCCTTGTCTCATGTTTATTGATAGTAGAAATGATATTTTATCCATTTCTATACTCCTAATAGTCCTAGCGTGGTACTTTATAGAGATCAGAGGTAATAAATATCTGGTAATTTGAAATAGCTAAAGAGGTAGGTAAATTAATAAGTGAGAACAACCTTTCTCTTTTGAAGTTTCAAGGTTTTCCTATATCAGCAAATTTCACCTTCAAGTAAGATAAACTATCAAATGTCACCATGACTCAATAAACATATACGATCCTAAAATCTTAGTATGAAGGACATGGCAGTTAAAAAACACTATGTAGTCACTAAATTTTAAGGTTATAAGAAACCTTGGCGATATGGTCCATTTCTCATTTCAGAGATGAAGAAATGAGTTTCAGAGGTGTGGAATAACTTACCCAGAGTCACACTCGGCTCCAAGGCAATGGATTTTGGAGACCATAAATGCCTCTCTCTGAGGATTTGTTGAACACTCTAATTGTGGCCACTACTCTTGATTTTCTGATCTTCACATAAAAATTACAGTTGTATGTGTGAGAGCACTAACTTGAACACTTCAAACACTGCTGATTTTCTCACTTTGAATTCTGTTTCTAAGCCCTTGCCTTGTTAATGTAAGTGTTCTAAATAGAGGAGCTTTTCTTTCTAGAGCACAATACTTTCCAAATTATATTTATAGTCAAGAAGGCATTAGGTATCCATCCACATGACAGTATTTTATCCATCCCAAGAAAAGGTACGTTTAATGGCAACCCCACTCACTGTGATCACCCCCCACTTTCTATTGCCATGTTTTTTGGTGCTGTTTTCTTTTCCTTCACTCTATTTCTAACACTCCCTCTTACCTTTAGATTTCTGCTTACGGAATTGCTGCTTTTGCCTACTTCCACCTATTTTTCCTGATGGCCATGTCTCCTTTTAAAGACATTAGTTAGATTCCAACAGATAACTGTTAATAGATGCTACAGGACAGTTATCTTTTAAAAATGTAGAAGCAAACTGAGGGAATTCTAAAACAAGACAGAGTTTGGTAAAGCAAGGGATTCAAAGCCTGTGGTCACAAAAATATATGTCTTTGGACAAATCTTAGGGAGGGCCTTGATCTTCTAGGAGGTTGTGGAAGAAACATGGCCAATTTTGTTTGTATCTGAAAGCTTAGAAAAACTTTATGCGGGGGGAATCCCGGGGAAAATGGTTGAATGGGAACACCTCTGGTCTGCAGCTCCCAGCAAGACCAACAAGAGGCGAGTGATTTCTGCATTTCCAACAGAGGTACCTGGCTTATCTCATTGGGATTGGTTAGACAGTGGGTGCAACCCATGGAGGGCAAGCCAAAGCACGATGGGGCATCACCTGGGAAGTACAAGGAGTCAGGAAACTCTCTTTCTTAGCCAAGGGAAGCCATGAGGGATTGTGCCATGAGGGCAGTGCATTCTGGCCCAGATACTAAGCTTTTCCCATGGTCTCCATAACTGACAGACCAGGAGGTTCTGTTGGTGCCTATGCTACCAGGGCCCTGGGTTTGAAGCACAAAACTGGGCAGCCATTTGGGCAGACACCGAGCTAGCTGCAGGAATTTATTTTTCATACCCCAGTGGCATCTGGAATGCCGGCGAGCCAGAACCATTCACTCCCCTGGAAAGGGGGCTGAAGCCAGGGAGCCAAGTGGTCTTGCTCAGCAGATCCTACCCTCACAGAGCCCAATAAGCTAAGATCTACTGGCTTGAAATTTTCATTGCCAGCACAGCAGTCTGACATAGACCCAGGACATTTAAGCTTGCTGGGGAGAGGGGAGTCTGCCATTACTGAGGCTTAAGTAGGCAGTTTTCCTCTTACAGTGTAAGCAAAGCTTTTGGGAAGTTTGGACTGGGCAGAGGCTGCCACAGCGTAGCAAAGCCGCTGTAGCCAGACTACCTCTCTAGATTCCTCCTCTGTGGGCAGGCCATCTCTGAAAGAAAGGCAGCAACCCCAGGCAGAGCCTTATAGATCAACCCCCATGTTGATGTTAATTTATAGATAAAATTCAACATCACTTTATGCTAAAACCACTCAATAAACTATGTATTGATGGAATGTATCTCAAAAAAATAACAGCTATTAATGACAGACCCACAGCCAACATACTGAATTCCAGGCAAAAACTGGAAGCATTCCCTTTGGAAACTGGCACAACACAAGGATGACCTCTCTTACCATTTCTATTCAACATACTATTGGAAGTTCTGGCCAGGGCAATCAGGCAAGAGAAAGAAATAAAGGGTATTCAAATACGAAGAGGGAAAGTTAAATTATCTCTGTTTGCAGATGTCATGATTATATATTTAGAAAACCTTATTGTCTCAGCCCAAAAACTCCTTAAGCTGATAAGCAACTTCAGCAAAGTCTGAGGATACAAAATAAATGTGCAAAAATCACAGGCATTCCGATACAACAATAATAGACAAGCACAAAGCCAAATCATGAGTGAACTCCAATTCACAATTGCTACAAAACTTAGAAGGGACGTGAAGGACCCCTTCAAGGAGAACTACAAACCACTACTCCTGAAAATAAGAGAGGACACAAACAAATGGAAAAACATTTCATGTTCATGGATGGGAAGAATCAATATTGTGAAAATAATTATACTGCCCAAATTTATAGATTCAACACAATTCCCATCAAGCTACCATTGACTTTCTTCACAGAATTAGAAACAAATACTTTAAATTTCATATGAAACCAAAAATGAGCTCGTATAGCCAAGACAATCCTAAGCATAAAGAACAAAGCTGGAGGCATGATGCTACCTGACTTGAAACTATACTACAAGCCTACAGTAACCAAAACAGCTTGGTATTGGTACCAAAACAGATATAAAGACCAATGGAACAGAATTGGTTGGAAATAATACCACACATCTATAACCATCTGATCTTTGATGAACCTGACAAAAACAAACAATGAGAAAAGGAATCCTTATTTAATAACTTGTGTTAGGAAAACTGGCTAGGCATATGCAGAAAACTGAAACTGGACCCCTTCCTTATACCATACACAAAAATTAACCCAAGATAGATTAAAGATTTAAATGTGAGACCTAAAACCATAAAAACCCCGGAAAAAAACCTAGGCATTACCATTCAGAACATAGGCATGGGCAAAATCTTCATGACTAAAACACCAAAAGCAATTGCAACAAAAGCCAAATTTGACAAATGGGACCTAATTAAACTAGAGAGATTCTGCACAGCAAAAGAAACTATCATCAGAGTAAATAGGCAACTTACAGAATGGGAGATAATATGTGCAATCTATCCATCTGACTAAGGGTAATATCCAGAATCTACAAGGAGCTTAAACAAATTTACAAGAAAAATAAACATAAAAAAGTGGGCAAAGGATATTAACAAACAATTCTTTAAAGAAGACATTCATGTGGCCAACAAACATGAAAAAAAGGTCATCATCACTGCTCATTAGAGAAATGCAAATCAAAACTGCAATGAGATATAATCTCATGTCAGATAGAATGGTAGTCATTAAAAAGTCAGGAAATAACAGATGCTGGAGAGAATGTGGAGAAATAGGAATGCTTTTACATTGTTTGTTGGAATGTAAATTAGTTCAACCATTGTGGAAGACAGTGTGGCAATTCCTCAGGGACCTAGAACCAGAAATACCATTTGACCCAACACTGCCATTACTGGGTATAGGCCCAAAGGATTATCAATCATTCTACTATAAAGATACATACACATGTATGTTTATTGCAGCACTATTCACAATAGCAAAGACTAGGAACCAACCCAAGTGCTCATCAGTGATAGTCTGGATATAGAAAATGTGACACATATACACCATGGAATACATTGCAGCCATAAAAAGGATGAGTTCATTCTTTTGCAGGAACATGGATGAAGCTGGAAACCATCATCTCAGGAAACTAACACATGAACAGAAAACCAAACACCATATGTTCTCACTCATAAATGGGAGTTGAACAATGAGAACATATGGGCGCAGGGAGGGGAACGTCACACACTGGGGCCTGTCAGGGGTGGAGGGAAAGGGGAAGGAGAACATTAGGAGAAATACCTAATGTAGCTATTGGGTTGATGGGCATAGCAAACCACCACGGCACATGTATACTTGTGTAACAAACTTGCAGTTCTGCACATGTATTCCAGAGCTTAAGTATAAAAAAAATATGTGAGCATATCATAAACCTTTTTTCCTATCCAAAAATATAAGCTAATACTTGTGATTATGGCAGAGAAGTTATTCTTGTTTATACATGCAATTTTGCTATATGGTGTTTGCACTGCACATTGGTCCCATTTGTGGGTTAGGAATGTATGGTAAGATCTGCACCTCTCAGAAAAAGATTATTCTGTTGTGGAAACCTCATTAGCTCATGATTATGTTATTCTATTGAAAGTCTAGTTTTATAGTACTCTAGGTGTAAATATTAAATGAAAATATTAAATAATATTCAAAGAATTGTTCTTTAACTGAACCTTTTTCATAGACATGAGTTGTGCCTTAGAACTCATGTTTCTAATTTTAGATCCTCCTTCATCTGGGAATATGAAATAGTGTAGATGGGAAATTCCTGAGATGGGTTATCCTAAACATCAATTCATTTTTTTCCTGAAACTTATTGGCATGATCTTTTATTGAACCTGCTAGAAACTCTTAAGCATTTGAATAGCATAAGAAAATATATAATGTTTAAATATTCAAAGGCAAAAGATAGCTCACTTAAAAGAAATACTGTATGAATAATTAAAATAAACGCAAGACCGGGCCACAACATTTCAAATTACTGCCTAAAAGTCTCTATGGACAGGCAGTTCTTTAAAAATAGAAAGCTGTTTTAATCAAAGACAGATGTTTCTTTTTTTAAATTCTTGGCACACTTCTTCAGTACAAGATGATCTTCAAAAAGAAAAAGGCAGATATAGCTGCCAGCCTGCAGTGCTTAAACCCCAGGGAGGCATCACGGTTTGATATAGGCAGACATGCTTATTGCTTATGTTTTATTTGGACAATTGGTATAAAAGAACCAGAGTGTGGAAAAAGCTTGGCCTTTAGATTGTGAGTTGTTTGAGTTGTGGCACAGAGTAAAGATAAATCGCACAAGGCATTTGTGGGTATTACAAATAAAAAGGTTCAGTACCTTACAGAACTCAGAGTGATTCACCTTTAGGTCTTATAATGTCTGATAAAAACATAGTAGGAAATAAAGCTTACCAACCTTAGAAGAGTGATGTTGATCAGTGTGACAGTGCTTTAAGAATTGTTGAGGAATTCTAGGTAAACCACTGCTTATAAATGTTACAGATCACAGTAAGCCAATTTAATTTTCTTTGTTGTTCAGATTCCTGGTGAGGATATTTAATGATGTGGATAGATTTCTGACTGAGCTAATACTATCACAATAATTCCCTTGATTTATAATATTTGTAAGCACCTTATAAAGAGAAAATAATAGGCTTTCTCTAGGATTTTCTGTTATAGAAAGCTATTTTTCAGTCTTTAAAATTGAGAACTTTATAAGATAATACAAATAATACTTTGTAGTAATCTCTGAGGAATCAACACAGTTAAGGGTTTTCTTCATCAACTCTGTTATGCAAAAATTGTGGGTTTTTTTCTAGGTTTATTTTTTTTTTTTAACTCAACATAGGCTCTTTTTCAGTTAGGTTAATGACAATGCCACTTGAGTAAATAAGGAATTCAATTTAAAACGCCTTAAAAATCTGTTATTTATGTTTTATATTTTAAAGCTTGTTTTATGACTTTTCTTGTTGGATTTACAGCTCACCAAATGGAAGAGGGAATGAATGAGCTTTCAGTTGTAGAATACAGAAACTACTCTAGGTAGTTTAAACAAAAGGTATTTAATATGAGAAATATTACAAGAAATTAAGTGTCTACAAAATCATTGGAAGGGCTGGAGAGCAGGCTTTACATTGACTCCTCAAGAAAGAATTATAATATCAATAACTCAGCTAACTTAATGAAACCTCAGTTTCCACAACCAGGAAGCTCCTGTCATAGCCACTGAATCCAGGATCTAAATGTCCTAGTTGCAATCTGGGAATCAAAAAGCCACAAACAGGGTAAGTCTTGAGCCAACTAGTCTCCTGAATATAGCAGAAGATATAATCTGAGTGTTGTCTAGGCTTTGAAAACCTGTGAATGTGTTTTACATTAAAATCAATAATCCAAATATCCATGTCTCACTTGTATTCATAGGATTTCCAATGTTCATTTTCCCCTGCCTTGTATTTCTGATAATCTTCCAAATAGCTCACAAATACTTGAGAGTAACTCCCCTCCCACAGCATCTGTTTTTTTTTTTTTTTTTTGCCTCATGTCATGCAGAGCAGGCACTGTCCCTGATCTTTTGCTATTCTACAGTCTTCGATGTGTGTAGTGTTCTGATGGTGGGTGCCACTGCTCTGCAGTGCCCAACAGTACAGCTGCCATATTCTCCTGTTATAAACTGAACTTTAGTCTCTTTCTTAGCTTTACCAGGAATAACAGTTGTTTGCCTAGTGCTTAGCTTGAGTCATGAGGATCTAGCTAAATGTGTACATCCAGAAATGTGTTGGATATACATAGTACTACTTCATAAAAACTTTTTTTTTAAATTTTGTTAGCCATTTTGCAACCCAGCAATCACTAATAATTAAATTGTGTAACCTGAAAAACTGTCAACCTGATGTTATAGATCAGAACTAAGAAAAGATACACAGTAGTACCTCATTATATAGTACATCTGTGATAAAGATACAATAGATGTATGCAACATTAAAAGCATAGATAATACTAAATTGCAAAAATAAAAATTGAGTTTGGAGTACTTACTGCTTTTGTGTCTGTTTTCAATAAGCTGACATGAGTGAGATGATTGTGTGTTTCTGTGCCCTAACCAATAGCCTTGCCCTCCTCTTCAAACTCCATCTTCTCCATATCCACATGAAGAAGAATGAAAACGGACCCCTATCTCTCACCATATACAAAAACCAATTCAAAGTGAATTAAGGACTTAGATGGAAGACCTGAAACTACAAAATTACTAGAAAAATAGAAAGGGGAAAAGCTCTATGATGTTGGTCTAGGCAACAATTTTTTAGACTTGACCCAAAAAGAAAGGTAAGAAAAACAAAAATAGACAAATGTGATTGTATGAAATTAAAAAGTTCTGCATAGCAGAGGTAAACAGCAGAGTGAAGAGACAACCAACAGAATGAAGAGACAGCCTACAGAATGGGAGAAAAAGTATTTTCAAACTATATACCTGTTAAGGGGTAAATATCCAAAATATATAAGGAACTCAAACAACTGAATTGCAAGAAAAATAACCCAATTAAAACTGGACAAAGGACCTGAATAGATATTTCTCAGAAGATGACACACAAATGGGCAACAGGTATATGGCAAAAATGCTCAACATTATTAATCATTGGATAAATGCAAATCAGAATCATAATGAGATATCACCTTACTCCTTTTGGAATGGCTATTAACAAAAAGATAAAAGAAAACAAGTGTTAGGATATGGAGAACTTGCATAATGTTGGAGGAAATGTAAATTACTATAGCTATCCTAAAAAACGGTATGGAGATTCCTCAAAAAATTAACAATGTACTACCAGCAATCCCATTACTTGGGCATATATTCAGAGGAAATGGAATCAGTATCTTAGTGATATCTGCACATTCATGTTTATTGCACAATAGCTAAGTTACGGACTCAACCCAAGTGTGTGTCAATGAATGAATGAATGAGTGAATAAAGAAAATGTAGTATATATACACACTGGAATACTTTTCGGTCATTAAAAAAAAAAATCCTGTCATTTACAACAACGTGGTTGAACCTGAAAGACGTTATGTTAAGTGGAAAAAAAAAACAGGCACAGAAGGACAGATACTGCATAATCTCACTCATGTGGAGCCAAAAATAGTTGATCTCATGGAAATATTAAAATGGTGGTTACCAGAGGTTGGCGAGGGTGGGAGATGTTGGTCAAAGAATATAAAATTTCAGGTAGATAGGAGGAATAAGTTCAATAAATCTTTTGTATAACATGTTGACTATTGTTAATGATAGTATATTCTTGAAAAATGCTGAGTGGATTTAAAGTATTCTCAGGACAAAAATGTTAAGTACAAGGAATAAGTTAGTCATTACAAAATATATAATTCAAAATGATGTACAGGATAAATGCATACAATTTTATCTGTCCATTTGCAAAAAGTAAAATTAAAATTAAAACAAAGTCCAGCATCTCTTCTAGGCTTCTAAGCAGACAGTGTTCTCCCACCATTAAGGCTGGTCTCTGGCTCAGTGTGAGCACATAGTACAATTCATTTGACTTCTCCATTTTAGTATATTTCTTATCCTCTTCTTTTCCCTTTTGGATCAAAGAACACAATTTTCTGGCTCATTACTTGCTACTAACTTACCAAAACAATTACTCACCTGTCGGTTTCTTAACTACTTGATTTTCAAGGAGAGGGTTTGTGGAAAGTAATTTTGAAATAGCTTTTTCCTAAATACCATATACAGAACTGACCTTATAGATAGGATTTTGTGAATATCATTAATTTTATGTGTATATGTGTTTTGACAATTTTATTCTTTGATTATTGACTTTGTTACTTTCCTTGCACCATGATATCTGGGTGTGGCCATTTGCTCATTTTTCCCCAGAAAAGAATGGAAACTCTAATTTCAAGGCCATTACCTCCTAGATGCACTTTCTCACCCTTTCAGCACCCATATAAATGACCCCAGAACATTGAAGCGGGTTTTCCCTTTCCCTAGGAATCTCCCTTCCCTGGATGGTGATCAACTCGGTTTCATTCCTGAGCACCAAAATTTCTGAGTTATATACACATGGCAGTCAATGGCTCCTTTGAACAAGACAATGCATGATAATAAAAGGATCTCCACATTCTCCTCTCTTCAGGGCAGCCTACTTTTTAATATTCAAATAAAGTGACTACAACCTCCCTCCTGTGTGTGCTAAGGAAGTCCAGGGTTGTTCCCAGTGTTTCAGAAGATTCTCAGAGGAGTAGCTACATTTTCTCAGAGGGAGTATTTTACATCTTGCTCTGAATCACTGCTCCTGGCTTCAACTTATTAAGCACTTGACTTCTTGTTCTTTCTCTGAAGTTAGAAATTCTCCTCTTACCCCCTTTCACCCATAGGTGAACAAAGACCCCTTCTCTAAAACTCCCTAAGGCACCAACAGCGTTGTGACAAATCTTCTGCAGTTTGGAAAGCAGTCACAGCACAGAAAAGGACAATTTAACCCTAGGTTTTATACACCTCTAAAGCCATTCTTTCAGCATTCCCCTATTGAGAATATTGACCACCTCTATCCTTTGGCTTCTATCTGTTCTTTTATTCCATTTTCTCTTTCTTGGCTTAGATTGAGGGCCCCAGTCTCTAATCTCTTCCACTTGCCTTCCCTTGTAAGGGAAACTAACATCTGATAAACTTAACAAATCATCAAGCCATTCATTAAAGACACTCTTTTATAATATTCTTCAGAGTATTTTGGCACTGTTTTGTTTTAATCTCCCTTTTTAAAAACTTAGCATATGCATATATGTGCTACTGTGTGAGTCAGTGTGCCTATTTGTTTCTTATATTACCAGAGATATTTGGTTTTTCTAATCAAAATAGCAACCCTATCTCTGTCACTCCCAACCCCAAAGGTGGCAATGACTGTAGTTAAAAACAAAGAACAGTTTTTCTTTGTGATTAGGTGATTTCAGGGCTGGTTCTGATTTGTTTTATAGCTAGCAAAAATCTTCCACCTATAAATGAGAGAGATTTTCAGCATTTAAAGTCTCTAAATGCTTAAAATAAGACATAACCTTGCTTTCTTTGTTGTTCATTCTGCATTTGTAAAAATCTGAATGTATCTTTGTTAGTGGAGGCTTTTGCTATCTTGGTGAACAATGCCATACAGAAGCAAACACTGAGAAAGTCTAAAATAGCTCAGGAATGTTAACTGCCAAACTATTTAAGAACACTTGGGTAGTTTGACAGCAAAATTTTCAGTCACTATTAAATTACCTCCGTGCCTTGGAGGTTCATGAGATGCTGTAAATGTCAAATGTTTTTGTTACTCTACTGGATTTCTGTAAGGGACACATTCACCTCAACCATGGCTAGAAATACTGAATATAAGGAAATATAATTCTAAAAAGTTAGGTGGGGCTAAGGGTCACCTTTAGAGAAAGATTACATAATTACATTATAATAAGTCTTCAGGAAGTACAGTCTCTTGTTAATTTTCTCTCACTCGACCACAGGCTTCTTCCTGAGTAGTGTCTTACGAAACTCCTCTATGCAGGTGTAGAAACATAATAAGTATCATTTCAACCATATTATTCATGTTCTTTGGCACACATATTTATTTGTTTGAAGTCATGGTCCTTTAAACTTCCTAACCAGTATCCAGGGATATCAAATAATCCTAATTTGAGGGTAATGAATTTATTTCATGAGATTTCTAAAAAATTTAATGAGCAATTAAGTGATTTCTTCACTTGCACATTGTAGGTGAAAGATTAGCATATTATAAAAATTTAAAAATTCAAGAAAAATTTACACATAAAAACAATGTCATGAAAATCTGTCCACAAAAGACAATTTGATGATATTGCTGATAGGCTGTATACTTACAATAACAAATAAGATAATGCTTGTCTAGTACTTAAATATGAAGATAAAACAGAAATAATGGTACATTGGTCTTGAATATTGATATATGAAATTTGCTTAAAGGAAAACAAGATGATTATTAGAATCTGAAGGCATCTGGGTACTTTTAAGTACATGGGAGAGCTGATGAAATAGACAACTAATTTTGATCAAATGCTCCCTGATCTTGGGATAGGTATGTATACCAAGCATGACTGTTGGTTTTCTTGGTTGTATTTTTTTTTTTTTTGAGGTAGCAAGCATTCCCCATGGTAAAATTAGCTAAATGTTCCTGACACAGCTAAGAAAGAACTGGAATAAATAAAGAAGCAGGGAAAGATATACGCATATGCATATAAATGAGAAAGCTGATGTACACAACTGAATTAATTGAATTTTAACAAGTAGCAGACAAAAATATCTGTGTACTGACTTTAAGAGCCTCAGAGAGGGAGGTGATTGTGTCCTGGTGGTTCGGGTTTTGGTCAGTAGATGAGACCATCAATCCAGTGCCCTTTGGTAGCTTCCTGGCGAGAAAATAATGTGTATGAAGTCAAAACAAGCTGGATAGCTTTTACTCTACCATATTCTTAGTTCCCCAGTACACTTTCTTACAAACAATCAGGCTATCAGTTTTGCTTCCAGAGAATTTTTAAATCTGTTCCTTCCTTTAACCAGCCTTTCTAACATCCGTACCGTATTTCAGATTTTTATTAAGCTCTACTATTTTAATATCTTCCCAATTAATTGTCAGGACTCCAGTTTCTTTCCAATCTAATGCATTCTTTATATGAATGGATTGATAGATCTCTTGACAGTAATCAACATAGTTGATTACTTTATATTTTAGATTTCGTTAATGCCATGTATGTTCCCCAGGCCATGTAAGGCCTAATTATGGGAAATGGTCTAGTTGAGATGTTTAGCAAATAGTGTCTAATTTACCCAGCATACGTGAGTTGACAGAAATATAGACTATTTTTGCCTGTGTGCTGCTGCCTAGATAAAATTGGTTTCTGGTAATCATTCTAGTGGACTTGGCTTTATTAGTAATTATAGTTGAAACTAAATGTAATTAATATATATTGAACTTCAGGAATCAATTAAATTATGTTTTGAAATGTGGGCATTATAAATTACTAATTAAAGAAAAATTAGGTGAGAGTATAATATTCTTATATATTTAGAGAGCTACTGATTTAGTGTTCCTTACTAAAAATGGATTCTCTTCACACACTATTAATAAAAATGTATGTGGGCCAGACTGATAAGGATTTCTTTTACATGAATCAACACTAGATAACAACAAAATTAGATACTTCTTCCTTAAATTATTTTTTCTTATCCAGAGGAAAACAGTGACATCTTTAGTTTGGTATTTGAAATCCTTTATAGTCTGACCACTATTGGCTTTTCTATTCTTTCTGCTACTTCCTTGATATACTCTATGCTAGAGCCACAGCCATGATAGGCTATTTAGCAGACAAAATCCAATTCTTCAAGAGACACCTGAACTTTATTCCTTGTGCGGTATTTTTTCCATTGTTCCTCTGTTTTCCCTTTATTACTCTGTGCTCCTGAAGCATATTCCTCCTTTCTAGCACTTATCACCATTAGCTGATTGAATTTCTTTTTTTTTCCCATTTATTTTATTGCATTTTAGGTTTTGGGGTACATGTGAAGAACATGTAAGATTGTTGCATAGGTACACATGTGGCAGTGTGATTTGCTGCCTTCCTCCCCATCACCTACATCTGGCTTCTCTCCCCTTGCTGTCTCTCCCCAGCTCCCCACCCCCCACCATCCCTCCCCTCTTTCCCCGCAACTGACCCCAGTGTGTAGTGCTCCCCTCGCTGTGTCCATGTGTTCTCATTGTTCAACACCCGCCTATGAGTGAGAACATGTGGTGTTTGAACTTCTGCTCTTCTGTCAGTTTGCTAAGAATGATGGTTTCCAGGTTCATCCATGTCCCTACAAAGGACACAAACTCATCATTTTTGATGGCTGCATAATATTCCATGGTGTATATGTGCCACATATACACATATACAGAGGCCTTCTCTGCATCAATTGAGATAATCATGTGATTTTTGTCTTTGGTTCTGTTTACATGGTGAATTACGTTTATAGACTTGTGTATGTTGAACCAGCCTTGCATCCCCGGGATGAAGCCTACTTGATCATGGTGGATAAGCTTTTTGATGTGCTGTTGCAATTGGCTTGTCAGTATTCTATTGAAGATTTTTGCATCTATGTTCATTATGGATATTGGCCTGAAGTTTTCTTTTCTTGTTGAGTCTCTGCCGGGTTTTGGAATCAGGATGATGTTGGTCTCATAAAATGATTTGGGAAGAATTCCCTCTTTTTGAATTGTTTGGAATAGTTTCAGAAGGAATGGTACCAGCTCCTCTTTGTATGTCTTATAGAATTAGGCTGTGAACCTGTCTGGACCTGGGCTTTTTTTGGGTGGTAAGCTCTTAATTGCTGCCTCGACTTCAGTCCTTGTTATGGGTCTGTTCAGGGTTTTGGCTTCTTCCTGGTTTAGGCTTGGGAGGAGGCAAATGTCCAGGAATTTATCCATTTCTTCCAGGTTTACTAGTTTATGTGCATTGAGTTGTTTGTAATAATCTCTGATGATGGTTTGAATTTCTGTGGAATCTGTGGTGATACCCCCTTTATCGGTTTTTATTGCATCAATTTGGTTATTCTCTCTTTTCTTTTTTATTAATCTGACTAGTGGTCTATTTTGTTGACCTTTTCAAAAAACCAGCTCCTGGGTTTATTGATTTTTTGAAGTGTTTTTTGTGTCTCTA